>NC_133666.1:45122074-45454599 GCF_037893015.1 Macrotis lagotis
TGTGGGGGACAAGAAGAAAGAACACAGTAGCCATGGCTTTGGCCCCCCTCATCCAAAGAGGTCAGATGGGCATCATGTTCACTTTGGGTAGACTCATCATCAACATCCACAGAAGAAAGTAATGAAATGAAATCAGAGATCGTGTCTATAACTCAAAAATGCTGGTCACTTTAACCTCTGAGACCCAGTTACTAATGAAGAGGTAAAGAGGCAGTAATATGCCAAGCAATGACTGATCCCCTCGACTTTCCCATCTCTTTGGGGCTTTGGGATTCAGTAGGCAAGTGAACATTCAGCCCAGCTTCCATCCTTGCTCCTCTTTGGGTTTTCAGGACCTTGTTTTCTGGGCTTGAGGGCATTTCAGGGAAGGGGAAGGCTCTAAGGTGAAAGGGGCTGCTATGGCAAAATAATGAGCAAAACAGATTACAGTCAGACAAGGAGAGTCCAGCTTCTGCTGAGGACATGATGAATAAAATATTTAAGCAGGGAGGAAAAACCCAACCATTCCAGGTTACTCTCGAAAAAGAAAAATGAACAAATGTCTTTATTTCAAGAAGAAAACTGGGGAGGGGGATTAGAATTCATTTAGCCTAACACTTCCTTTTTACAGCTAAGGGAACTGAGGCCCTGAGAAGTGAAATTACTTGCCCAAGATGACTTCAATGGTAAAATGACAGAGCCAAGATTTTATACTCTTTGAGAAATTTAATGAGTGATGACTCTACTCAAATTCTAATCAGTATCAATCTGTACATTGGGTCCCAGAGTTATGAAATGTAGATCCCCTATTCAATCATAGGAAGTCAGAAAAAAGCCCTCTACTCTTGTTTTACCTCATCTTTGTGAACAAGTCCAATGTGGCAGAGTTGGAAAGACTTCCAATTTTATCTTGTAACTCTGGACCACCATGAGCAGGTGACCATCTTCTAACCACTTAAGTCAGTGGAGATACCCCATGCTTCACCCAATCTATAAGCTTCCTGCTAACAGGCCATTTTCAGCCCTCAGGAGCAAGGTCTATCAACTGATGAGATTCTGTATTTCACCATGCCTCTTTTGCATATTTGTGTCTCAAACCCTATTTAAAAAAGGTCTGAGAAGACGGGGACAACTCAAATTATGAGGAAGATCTGAGGTCCACTTCATTTGAGGGGATCATGAACTTTTTAATAAAGTGCCATTGGTTCAGAGCTCTGCCACAGTCTCTTTTATTGTAGGTGGGACAATTTTATTCATATCTTCCTATTGTACTAAGGGATTCTGAGCTGGAAGGGACCTTGGAGATTACTGAGTCCAAGCCTTCATTTTACAACTCAGGAAACTAATTTGCACCCAGGGTTCACACAAGTAGCAGGTAGTAGAGCCATGTTTTAAAGTTCATTGGAACATAAACTCCTTAAAAACAGGGGCTGATTATTTTTGTCCTTACATCCAGAGTACCGGACATAGAGGAGACATTTAATAAAATGCTTACTCTTGAATGGAATTAAAGACATCCCTCTGGATACCTCCCCTCCCTCCAATTTTCTTTCCACTACAACAGGCTGATGTGACTAAAAAACAGAGCAGGCTGAAAAGACAGTGGGTGTTTCAGGGTCCCAGTGTGGCTTTCCTTGGAGGGGTGAATTGGACAAGTACCAGCTATATTTTCAGTTTTCCCTTTAAATGGTACAGGTGTCCTAGGATTCAAACTTTGCAGCAATGGCAGATATAAATATCTGTGACCAATGACTTGTACCAGAGACCCTGAGATTTGACAGGAGGCTTCTTGCTAATGCATAGGGCTCTTGGGACTCCATTAGTCAAAGGTCTGAGTGATCAGACTGTGAATATGTCCAAGGACAGAAGAGGGAGGCGGGAGAACTAGGAAGACTATGTTCTTTTCCACCACAAGTTTGGGTGAAACTCAGCTCTTGAACAACAGGTGGTGGCAGTGGTTAGGGAAGGAAGCTGAAATCACTGAAGCCTAAAAAGGAGAGGGATTGCAAATGGTCCTTGTGGGCAGAGAACATCCTCTCTATTTCCATCATCATCACATGGGGCAAAGTAGATTAGATCTGATGGCAGGGAGATCTGGGTGTGCCGCCCCTCTGAATGATATGCATGACCTTGGAGAAATCACTCGTTGCCCCCCACCCCAGTCAGGTCTCTAAAACTTACAAATGACATGGGATCTGCCAATCTGTAACCAGGGTGGGGGGAGCATGTAAAATCAAACAAAAGGAAAGAAAGACCCATTCTGGACACTCAATGGAATCTTGTTGATGATCACTTACAATATAGCATCATCACCAACGTCCTCTGGGAAAAAAATCAACATGCCCTGTATTAAGAGCAGCCCTTTGGTTATCTCCATCTAGTTCTGCTATCTACCAAAGGTATTCTCCATGTCTTTCAAAACAGAAACAATGACTTTCATTCTCTAAGTGTTTGAAAACATTCAGGAGCTTGGCAGATGTAAACACAGGCCAGGATATCCTTTCTATCTGATTAGAAGTGAACTCTATTTTCCCAGTTAGATTATAATAGTCATCACTGGGACTGTAATGAATATTTTTCACATAAAATATTCAGGCTCCCTACACTGATACTGAAACATATTGTTTCCAAAATTCAACAAAAGCTGGAGGAAAACAAATGAAAAAAGAACATTTCTTTTTCTTTGGTTTTCTGAAGAAAAGCAGCATGATTTCAAAATACCTTTTTTTACAAGGCAATAGGGTTAAGTGACTTGCCCAAGGTCACACAGGTAATTATTAAGTGTCCTAGGCCACATTTGAACTCAGGTCCTACTGGCTCCAGGGCTGGTGCTCTATCTACTGCACCATCTAGATGCTCCCCAAATCCCTTTTTTAAAGTTACAGGACAAAATTCTTCTTCTACAGACAACTGCCATCTCCTTCCTTAAAGGCCCCCCCACCTTTTTGACATCGGGGTCAAGGGAGAACACCTACCATCCTCGGCATTCCATGTTATGTTGACAGCTGAATTATAGAGTACTGTGGACATAGGTCTTTCACAGACATTCTTCTCTGATACCAAGTCATAACACGGAAGGGATGCTGGGGGCTCAAAGGCTCTGCTAATGGAATACATGGTCCTCCACTAAGCTGGAAGGGCTTGGGTTGTGGGCCCAGTGATGAACTATGCGTAGATTCCCTGAGGCCCAGGCTCAATAAGTTTGGACAGTTCAGACAGAATGTGATGTATATTTCAGCCACAGAAACTTTCAAATTTATAGCTATCTCATAAGTTATGGGGCTCTATAAAGTGGGGTTGAAATATATATCCATAGAGGGAGTATTCAAGGCAATAAGATTACAGATCCTTGAAAATATGGAAATAAGTACATGGCTGCCATGTAGAAGCTGGGGAGTCTGTTTCTGGGAGCGTTGTGATGCCCTGTAAGGGAAATGCTTTGAAAAGACTTGGATCTAGGTAAACTTTTCTGTAACTGGTTCTTGAATAGCAGTCTCTGACTTGTCACAATTAGGGAACCAGACCTGGAAAAGCCTTCAAAAAGCTGTTAGTTGATCTTGGCCTTGCTCTTTCTGGGTAGAAGACCTCCTGTCCTGATTGGACTCCTTCATCTGGTGAGAGATAATGCTTTAAAAGTAAAAAGACCTTTGAGTCTCTTTCTTTGAGTCCCTACAAATAAAGATCTGATGTGAGGGTTCTACTCCAGTTTTAAAGGGAGCTACCTTCCCCAAGGGATCTTAATGTCCCTTAGCATGATATCCTAAGAGGTTTAGTCCCAAGAATCCCTAGAATCACAAATTCTTTGAACCCCAGAGCTATATATAGATATGCTAGTCTTGGATCCCCTAACATTCAATTCATTTTTAAAATGGGGAAATTGAGGCTAGGAGAGATAGTGATATATTGAAAGTCGCATAGGTAGTAAATAACAGGGCTGAATTTAAACCCATGTCTTTCTGTTATAGTATACCACTTCCAAGAGACATTAGGCAGGAAATACTAAATTTTTATAATCACTGGTCTCTTAATGTTTCAGATTCTATTTTCACCTACGAAATTCTTTCTTTGAAAAGGGATACTACAGAACTCTTTGAAGACCCTGAATGAATGAAGGAAAAGAATTATTTATTAAGCACTTAACGTGTGCCAAGATCTTTGCTCACAGCTTTCTTATGATCAGAGCCTCTTCAGTGTGTATTCCTCAACCCCCTCCCTTAAGTTGTACAAATTTCCTCCTTAATAATCAATTCACACCTAGGTTTTTAGAATTTTCCCCCCCAGAATTAATATTTTATCAATGTTGTCAACTCCCAATGTGGAGATCCCATCCACTGAAACTGATCAGAAACTCTTCAACCTCTGTCGTTTATAGGATGCTTTCAGATGATTCTGATCAACAACCTGGGAAGGAGCTGCTATTATTATCATCCCCACTTTACAGATGAGGAAACTGAGGCTTAAGATAGATTGATTTGCCCAGAGTCACACTGCCAATACGATTTGAACTCAGGTCTCCCTGACTCCAGGTCCAGAGCTCTATCCACCAAGCCACTTACATACTAAGTGCCTATCCACCTACCACCCACATACTAAGATCCTTTCATACTAACTACCTATCCACATACCACCAACATACTATGCTATCTAGGGCAGTGATGGCAAATGTAAATAGAAACAGGGCCACTAAACCTTATGTAAGGATCTCTGCCAGGATGTAGAAAACCTTATCTCAACATCATCTCTATTCTACAGTATTTGTATTTATTTTGTTATGTATTTCTCAATGACATTTTAATCTTGTTCAGGTCAAACAAACCAGGGGACATTGGGGGCAGTGTGCACATGTTTACCACCTTGGCTGACTTATTTGTAGTCATGCAACTGTTAGAGACAGCACTTGAACCCATTTCTTCATGTCTCTCTTCCCTCTCCTTATGCCTTGATATCTCTCCCATTCACCCCCAATTACTTTGAGCCATTTCTTGTTGAGAGTAGCATCTGGGTTTTGGAGATTTGGCAGCTATGATGGGAAAAGGGTCTTTGCCAACTTCCCTACAGGCAATATTCTGGTTAATGTACCCTTTCCTTCACTTCAATTTAAATTCAACATTTTTTAAGCACATACTCAGGGCAAGGTACCTGCTGTGCTAGGGGTTTGGGACATTGATGACAGAGATGACATTGTCTAGTTTTTGCCCTTAAGAAGGGCATGATCAAATGGAAACTATCTAGAGATGGAAGATAGGATGTCCAAGGGGTAAGGGCAAAAAGTTCTCCTCAGGCAGCTGTGGGTAGCAGGAGGATCTGAAGAACTAATTATACGAGGGAGGTGCTTCACACACAGAGATCACAGAGAATGGCCTAGCATGAAGGTACAAAGCTGCAAAAGAACACGATGAGACCAGTTAATTGTCCTTTGGAAGGAACAGAGAGTGTTTGAGGGGGAGTAAGTTCAAAACAAACTGGGAAAGTTGACTGGAGGTCAACTTGACTTGAAGGTCTTATTTGTTAGGCTAAGGAGCCTACCATATCCATTGGGCAGGTAGAAATCAGGGAAGGTTTTGGAATGGAGTTTCCATTGCTGTTGGTTTGTCCCAGACCTAGAATTTTGTTGGTATGAGGAGCTCTTGGCAAGGAAACATCTTGTCACTGTCAGCCCTTGAACCCAGGGTTTCCTGACACTGAAGCCACTCTTCCATCTGTCCACTAGAGTATGATGGCTTTAGGATGACCATTAGGATGACCAATTTGGCAGTTGTCAAGAATGGGTTGTGGTCAGGGAGATCAGGAAGGATAATTGCAATAGGTTAGACCAGCAGTGTCAGACTCAAATAGAATCCTATTTCTGTAGGATATAGACTAACTTAGTTTGAAAATGTAATGTTATCTATATTTTATTGTATCCTTACTTATTTTAATATTTCCCAGTGGCATTTTATTTTATTTTATTGGTTTTTGTAAGGCAATGGGATTAAAGTGACTTGCCCAGGGTCACACAGCTAGGTAATTATTAAGTGTCTGAGGCCAGATTTGAGCTCAGGTCCTCTTGACTCCAGGGCTGGTGCTCTGTCAACTAACTGCCCCATAGAAAAGGCCTTTGGACTGTTGTTGTTCACCTGTTCAGTCATATATAACTCTTTTGTGACCCCATGGACCATCACACACCAGGCCCTTCTATCCTCCACTATCACTCCAAGTATATGTTCACTTTGTTGTTTCCATGACGCTACCCATCCGTCTCATCCTCTGCTCTCCCTTTTCTTTTTGCCTTTCATCTTTCCCAACATCAGGGTTTTTTAAATTTTTCATATATTTTATCTTTTTCTCAATCCCATATTGTGAAATTTTTTGCATTCATTTTTACAAGATTTTGAGTTGCACATTTTTCTCCCTCCTCTCTTCTGTAAATGGTAGGCAGTTTGATATCATTTATACTTTCTCAGTTGTGGAAGAAGCAGAACAAAAGGAAAAAATAACCATGAGAAAGAATAACATAATTAACAAAAGTATGTTTTCAATCTACTTTCAGTCCATCAGTTCTTTAGCTGAATATGGACAGCATTTTCCTCCCTGAGTCCTTTAGACTTGTCTTGAACCACCTTTTCTATATGTGACCAAAGTGTTTAAGCTTTAACTTCAACATTTGTCCTTCCAGTGAATAACCTGAAGTAATTTCTCTAAGTATTGACTGATTTGATCTCCTTGCTGTCCAAGGGTCACACACACACACTCTCTCTCTCTCTTTAATTTTTATTTTTATTTAAGGCAATGGAGTTAAGTGACTTGCCCAAGATCACTCACTAGGCAGTTATTAAGGATCTGACTCCAGGGCCAGTGCTCTAACTGCTGTGCCACCTAGCTGTCCCACCAAGGGACTCTCAAAAGCCTTTTCCAACACCACAGTTCTAGAGTGTTGATTCTGCAATGCTCAGCTTTCCTTATAATCCAACTCGTGCAGTCATGCATTGCTACTGGAAAAACCATAGCTCTGACTACATGCAGATGACATCAGGAAGGTTAGATTGAGCAACCACAAGCAACCCTTAGGGCAAGCAAATTCAGCCGAGATCTAACTAGAAGTCTGATTAAAATGGGGTAGAGAAACAGAGGCCCTCCTGAGAGTTTTACCAGGTACCTTTTCCTGTCCACCCTCATGTTGAGATGACTGAGGGGTGAGAAGGACATAGGCATTCATTCTTTACCAGTCTCCTCCTGGACGTTTAAATGGAAGCAGCCTACCATCCCACCACCCCGTTGATTGATCAGTTCCGTTAAAAGGAAAGAAAAACATTATCCACATATACATCAGCAGTACACTCATCATTTTCCTAAATGATTTTGGTATAATTAAATGGCTCATATAATACCATACTCACAAGGGGCGCTCAAAAAACATGGCCAACCGACGTCACTGCATTATTTCTGGCCAGCAATCGTGATTTATCAAAGCTTTGCGTTCTTCTACAGGTCAAATACACAGCCCATGACTCAACAGCAAATGACCGGTCCTAAAATGATAGGCATAAGCAGTTGAGCTACAAACAACCAGGAAGCGCCAGCATCCAGGCAGACACCCACACATTTATTCATTTCAAAAACAACTGGTTAGGAGCCAGTTAGCGGCCAGCTGCTAACCAACTGATTGATTGGATTCAGCCAAACTGTTTTGTTATTTTTATATCAAGACTACCTGGCCTATTAGAATCATGTTTACTGGTTGAGTTTGAAGGCCCTTTTCTTTTTTTCTTAAGGGTTGGAACTGGAGGTGGGAGGCCATCTCCCTAATTTTCAGGGGAGGCCAGGGCCTAGGTCTGTTGCAATGATTCACAGACCACTCTACCGCCCCCTTCTCTCATGGACCAGCTAAGTTTGTGACAGGTGTCACCCAATTAAGTTGGAATTTTAATACAAAGCAGCAAAGCTAGAAAAATAAATTGGCACCTGTGTCCTAACTTACTCTGGTCTTTCATTTGTTTGCAAAACTTGGGAAAATTGGGTGGTATTGACGCAAATAGGCATCTGGAAGAATTATTGGAAGGCAACAGAAACCTATTAGGAACTGGGAGCCACTCTGAGTCTGGGATAGAATCATAAAATGTCAGAGTTGGAAGGCACTTTAATTGCTAGAGATCATCTAACTGCCTTCCCCCTTCATTTTAGAGATAAGGAAACAAAAACCTAGAAAAAAGTGACTTTTTAAAGGTCATGCAGCCAGAGCCAGGATGAGGATCCAGGGGTCCTGACTCACAGTCCGTTTCTCTACCAGAAGAAAATATTGCCAATATTTCAAAAACATTACAATGGACAGCTTGGGAGCTCATTTTTATCAGCAGCCTGGGCTCAGGATTTGTCCCGTTTTCTGATAATCACAGTGTTGGGGTCTGAACGGACATCAGCAGCCATTAAATTCAACTTGTATCCCCAGAGTCAAGGCTCAACAAGAAACACTTATTATGCACCTACTTTGTGATGGAATCTGGGGATACGGAGGCAGAAATAGTTTCTGTTTTCAAGGAGTTCACAGTCTAATGGGGGAGGACAAACATAAATAATTAGGTACCTATGGAGTAGATAGGATAATCTTAGAGGGGAAAACATGCCACCATATCTGCCCAATACACCTCCAGTTTCTGCCTGAAAACTTCCCACAAGGCTGTGTGCAAAGAGTGCTGGGCTTGGGGATTTGGTTTTGAATCTCAGCTCTGTTCTCTTCTCTATAGGCTGTAGCCAAGTCATTTTTAATCTCTTCGGCCTCATTTTTCTCATTGGTAACATGGGGGTGAGGTGGGGCTGGACTAGATGATTTTGAAGTCTGAGATCTGCTCCTAATGAGGTGGAGCCTGCTTTTATTTCCCTAGGCAGCCCATCCCACAAACCAAGGCAGAGCCAGGAATTAGGTGGAAAATTAGGAGTGAATTTTCTTACTGAATTTTAAATTTTTATTGATTCCTTGGTATTACATCCTCATTTTAATTTTCATTTATTTTGTTTTTTAGGTTTTTGCAAGGCAAATGGGGTTAAGTGGCTTGCCCAAGACCACACAGCTAGGTAATTATTAAGTGTCTGAGACCGGATTTGAACCCAGGTCCTCCTTGACTCCAGGGCCGGTGATTTATCCACTATGCCACCTAGCCGTCCCCTGCTTTTCTTTTTAAATGTAGTAATCACTAGCATTTCTATAGGACTTTCAGGCTTGCAAAACCCTTCACATCTTATTTCATTCGAGCCTCACAACAGCCCTGTGAGGTAGGTGCTCTTGTCACCATCATTTCACAGTTGAGAAAACTGACCAGAAAAGTTAAGTGATTTGTCTAGGGTCACAAGTGTCTGGAGGAGGATTTGAATGCAGATCTTTGCATTCACTGTATCACCTAGCTGCCTTACATATATAACAAACACAATGTGTAACTTCCAATGCTGTCCAGTTTGCCTGTGATTCTTTCAGGCCTTCCTTCTGCACTCTCCTGTGCCTTTTTAAAAAACACTTTCAATTTAATGTCCCTCTCATCTCCACTTTCTCTTTGCTAATTTACCCTACCCTCTATCTTATCTTACCCACAATGAAAAAGAATCTTTGTAACCAAAAGACATAGTCCAACAAAATAAATAACAACACAGATTCTAAGGAAGGTTTTTGAGCTGTGGGATACTCTTCATTCCCAGGACTCTGTTAATTGGGTGATATGGCTGCTGAATCTCCATGGAGATAGAAGACATTTTCCCCTACTGCCTCAAGAATTTTTTTCCTTCTCTTAAATCTGAAGCCATTGGATTAGGTATCCTTTAGAGCTCATTCAGTAAATAGATTCTCAAAGAATTTACCATATAGGTTTGGATTTTCTGGAACCTAGGTTCCTCCCAATCTTTCTCTTACCCCCAACTACCAATTGTCTCATTGCAATACAGATTTGCAGAGTCACTGCTCCTGGAGAGTCCAACAAAAAACTGGTGATTTCATAGCAATTTTTCTACTAGGAGAACATGGTACCGAAATGAATCCAGGGAAAGCAATATGAAATGTTCCCTCAAATTAACGTTTTAAAACAAATTGAGTCAAAGGAGCAAGGATTAGCAAGAAAGAAAGAACCAGGGATACAACCCCTAATTATTCTTCTGCGTTAAGTGCTAAGCTCAGTTGTTTCTCCATTCCTGAAGGACTCCAATCACTCCCAGAACCCTTAGTTAACATTTCAGCAACCTAGAGTTATCATCTGGGCATATCACCTGCTTGGCTAATTGACTTAAAAGGCCATTTATGGTGATATAGAAAGATATCTCAGGAATCTCAGGGATTTGCTGCTTTTTTTTCAAATTAGGCTTGGCAGAGCCCTGAAGTCTACAAGGAAGCTATTTGAACTGAATTACAGGTGATCAAATCTAGTAAATGTTTAACCACTGGTTTTCAAAAACAAAACAAAACAAAAAAAGTGTAAAGGACGCAACTTTTGAGTTTAGCCTGCCTTACAAAAATTTTCTCCATGCCTTTCTTAAGTCTAGACCAGAGGTATCAAACACTATTCAATGGATTGAAATGTAATTGGGAATATTTAACAACAAAATCACAGTTAATATTGTCTTCTAAGTCAATAAGTCAATCCCCTCAGGGAGCTCTATATATGGTTTAGTTCTGCCCCCAACCCCTTTTCTGAGTTTGACATCACTGGTCCAGACAGAGAACAAGACAATAAATCAAGATTGGGTTAGTAGGGTCTGTCCGGTTTCCAAGATATGAACACTCACCCCAAAAATGTAACAATCGGCTCTCTCTTGGTTTTAGCTGACCACAGCAAAGCCCTGCTTATAGGAGAAATGCGGATTTCCATTGATCTTTGAGGGCTCCAAAGATCTAAGTACAAGATGTGACCTGTTTTTGAATGTCCACTAATGAACAGGGGGAAGAAAAACTGCATCTGGAGGTTAAATACCTGGACCTGGGAAGGCTTCTTTATCTGCAGGAGGTCTGAGGAGAGAAGTAGTATGGTCCAGTGAACAGAGAGGCAAGAAGAGCTGGTTTCCAGCCCTATCTCCCACACATCCTTGCTGTGTGACTCTGTGCCTCAGTGTTTGAAGCTGCTCTACAATGATTGGGAGAGAAAGTGTCCAGTTGCATTGGGAAAGGGGGCTTCCTCACTTGGGAATTGCCTATACCAGTGGATTCGCAAGTTTAACCCCTATCTTAAAACTGGAACCACAAAGTAGAAAGATTTGAGGACCCAAGAAATACTGAGTCCATTTCAAAAGTCAATTCAATATTCAGTTGGGCATTGTCCGACAGCAAAGGCCGAGTACGTTGCTGCCCGTGTGATGCCATTGGATTTGACAGGGTTCCAAAAGTAGCCCAGTTATGAGAACTACAGTGCAATGGCAAGAATAACTGATTTGTAGTCAGAGGACCTGGGCCTAAATGCTGGCTGTTTACTATGACCTTGGGACTGTGTATCACTTCTAGGAAACAAAGAAGCTGGTTTACATAGTGATTCTTCTGGGGGTTGCTTCTGACCTCTGGAAATTCACAAGGTCTTTGGGAGGAGGGAGAAAAGGGCCCCTAGCCCCTGCCAAACGCAATTTCTTTTCCACTGGATTTGATCATTGCTCAAATGGTTTACTGTTGGAATAGGGAGTTCTGACCTGGCTATTCAGCCAATGGCATTTGTTATCTTGGGAGGCCCAGCTTATACCTGATTGTTTTAGTCAATTCTGTGACATTATTTGTGTGATGTCAAGAGGGACCTTTCAAGGCCAGTGCAGTGGGAAGTAGCTCAGAGAGGGTACTATAATTTGATAGCCTTGTTTTCAGCTCTAAAGGCTAGGAATGTCTTAACATTTCCAATCTCCACCTTCCTCACTCCCCTTTCAGCCAAAGGTGGAAATGGTGTTTTCAGATCCTTTCCAAGTTGGACTGTGGTGGTGGTGGTGAGATTGGCCAAGAGAGGGACAGAAAAGGGAAGAACAACAATAGTATTTACATAATACTCTAAAGCTGTCAAAGTGCTTTCCTAATATTATCTCATTTGATCCTCACATCAACCAGGAAATGTAAATGCTATTATTACCTCATTTATAGGTGAGGAAACGGAGGCAAACAGTTTAAATGATTTGTCCAAGGGTCACACACCTACTAGATATCTGAGGTTGGATTTGAACCTAGGTCTTCCTAACCCTGAATCCTATGCAGTGCACTACACCCCCTAGGAGCTGGAAAGGAATGACAGAAAGAATTATGTTGGCCATAGTTCTGCCTCAGATGAATTATTTCTCTTCATTTTTATTAAATGAATACAAGTTCTGACCAGGAGGAGATAGTGTCACAGGAGGGATGCACTTTGGGGTGGAGGGATAGCTTCTTGGGCTAGGCACAAGAGGCCCCAGTGAAGAACAGGGGTTAGTTATCTGAGAAGAGAACATCAGGCCACTAATTAGTCAACTCACTTTGTTTATCAGGAAATAGCAAGAGAATTATTTTAACAAATATAAGATACTAGGAGGGTAAAACAAGTCAGCTACTGAAGGGGGCATGAAGAGAGAAGGAGAAGTCAGGAAAGATGGCTAATGGGCATGGGGAAGTACCCATGGAACTGAGTGCTCATGCATCCTCCTTGTGGCCAACATAGGAGCTTCTGGCAAAGGTAAGAGGAATACATGGAATGACTCAAAGGAACATAAGTCAAAGGGTCAGAAGTGTCTTAATAGTATGGTAACAGATTGTGAAAACACAGAAGTGTCTATTTACCTTCTAAACATATCTGATTATAAATGAATCAAATTGTTGTAAAGATAGATTATCACTTGGCAGAGATCAGTTCTCTGATAGACAGTAGCCTTAATCACTGAATGGGTGTTGTTGAGACCTGGGAAAGACCATGATTTAAAAAGACCAAGGTCTCTCACTGTACCCAGTCATCCTGATCTACATCTGGCCACTGGTCCCAGATGGCACCAGAGGAGAAAGTGAAACTGGTGACTTAGCACAGCCCTCCCTCAATGAAATCCAATTCACTTACATGTCATGGCATCACCTCCCTGATGTCATAGTTCTCTTTGAAAACAAAAAGACAGACAATAACATCTAGCAGGCACTGAAATGTCAGACTGGAGCTATAAGAGGAATTATGGCTGCACATTCAATCTGCAATCTTGAACTCACTGCCATTACCATCTAATTTAGTCAGATGGTTGACCTAGCCATTATGCAAATAGTTTATTTTTTGACATATGTTGAATTTTTTCCTTTTGTTAACCACTTTATTATGTATGCTTATCACATCATTTTCTACTTCAGACTCTCAACAATAAGGGACAAATTAAGTAATTTTCATTTCTTAGTATCTAAGGTAGTGATGTATACAAGTGGGCAATGATGTCAGGGACAAAAATTTGTGACAATACATATTCTTCATTGCCATTCCTCTTATCCTTTTGTTAATTTATCTTCCAGTCAGGGAAGAGTTAAATATTGCCCATGCTCATCTCCTGTTCTCTCATCTCCATCTCACTCTACTCTTATCTCATCCTCATCCCATTTCAACTTTGGCCACCCTTCCATTGTGCCCTCTGGAATTCTTGGTCTATAAGGAACACACTTCCCTTGATACATATCTTTTTCTCTCCATAATACTTTCATCTTCCAGCATCACTGAGACCCAGCTTCCCTCTGATGACTGCATCCCTGTCCAACCTTTTCAGCCCTTGCCAGCTCTATGGACCTTTTCTTCCACCCCACTTCCCCTACCTTACCTCTTCTATACCTTTATACCTTCCAGCTTCTTCTGGAAGCCTGGCTGCTACCTATTCAGAGTCTATTTTACAGAGGAGTCAATTGAGTCAAAGAGAGGGGCCTTCATGTGTCTGTCTGGTCTTCATGTGTCCAGGGCCACAGAGCAGTTGGGCTTGGAAACCACCCAGCCAGGGGGATTTTGCCTTTGTATCCCTAACTACCCCCACAGCATAGGCTTGGTACTTAATAGATTTGATAACTGCTTGTTGATTTTTTCTGACTCCACTCTCCTGGCTCTGATTTCTTTTTGAATTTCCCTAGGGAGTGCCCCAAACCCCCAGTGGCTTGGGTCAAGGAAGAGTGGGGCTGTGGCTTCTCTTCTTCTCTTTCTCCTTGTTGCTTCCAGAATTTCTAAAAGCCTGCCCTGTCTGATCATCCTGCTCCTATTAACCTTCAGCAGTTAGGGGGCTTCTACCAAGAGCCTGTGTGGTTCCCAGATAAAAGCCCAAAGCCAGAGGGTGCAGGCAAGGAGGGTGTGTTGGGACTAGCTCATCAGCACCTAGGGTGGGGCTGTTCTGCAGTGGTAGCTGCAGCTGCCTCCTCACTGAGAGGAAGTCCTGAGTGCCTGGAAGTGTGTGGCCAAGGAGCGCCCCCCAGGGGAGCTTTGAAGCTGGGCGGGGTGGGAAAGAAGGAGGGGAAAGAGGTCCAGGGTTAATTCAGATCGCCATCTAGCGTTTGTCGTTCAAAGCACTGGTGCTGAATATCACTCCTCCCCCCACTTCCCAATCTCGTTCCTTTGTAAACACAGAAGCTTCTAGCCTGAATGATGGGGGGGGGCAGGTGGGGTGTTATTGCTGGTGTCTTTGAGTGCTCCCCCAATTCCTCCTATTCCATACTACTCGAAGGATATCAGAACCATACCTGAAAATACAGGAAAAAAAAGTCGAGGGATATTTAAAAAATTTCTACCTAGCTTCCCTGTCCCAGGAGGGATCCTTCAGAAATGAAGAGAATCAACACAGGTCATAGATTTAAAATGGAAAGGGACCTTACCTTATAGGTCATCCAATCCAAGCCCCTTGTTGTTACAAATGAGGAAACTACAGTGAAGAAAGGTTAAGGGACTGATCCAAGATCTCCCAGGCAAGTAGAAGCAGCATTTGAACCCAGTTCCTCATTTCTTCAGACCTGAAAATTCTTCATTAGAGCCTTGTTGGAGCATAAAGGTCCCTAGAAGTCATCTAATTCAACTGCCTCAGTTATAGAGGGACAACTGCAGCCCACGAGATAGGCAACACATTCTAGTACAAATAGCAATACAAGCTAGTATTTTTACAGGATTTTGAGGTGTGTAAAGTAATTTACTTATATTAATTCATTGATCATCACAATCACCCTAGAAAGTAGGTACTATGATTTTTCTCATTTTAAGGATGAAGAAACAGGCAGAGAGTATAAGGGACTTGCCTTGGGTTACACTAAATGTCTATCTGAAGCAGGTTCCAAACCCAGATCTTCCTGGCTCCAAATTCAACACTCTATCCATTGTGCCACCTAACTGTCTCATAATAGTCTAATTGGATCCTGAGGATCTGGGTTCAAATCCTGACTCTTGCATCACCTGAGTCTCAGTTTCCCTAGCTGTCAAATGAAGACTACATGATAAGCGCTACACCCAGTCCCAGAGGGGGTTGGCCTAATTAACCTTCATTGACTAACTCCATAACAAGAAGGAAATATTGGTAATGATTCCTCAAAAACAGTGACTGCATAATCCAGGTAGTCCCTAACCTAGGGTAGAATGGGAATTTGGGATAGCAGCCACTCCAAGTCCATGTCCAATTTTCCCTCCGGCTTTATTGGGTGCCCAGAGATTCAAATGTGCTTCCAAGTGTACTGGAGAACCCAATGTGTTCAGGATGTAGTTGTACTTGACTAAAAATCCCTTTGTAAAAGCTAATTTTGTCTAGTTGTTCAATGCCTTGATAAGCACTAGCAGGGAGGAGCTCAAGTGCTAGAATCAGTCCTGGAAGGATTCAGGCCTAATGGAGAAGAAGCAAAATCTTCATTGACTAACCCCACATATCAAGAAGGAAATATTGATAGTGATACCTGAAAGAAAGAAAACGATTTCAAAAGATTCCAGGTAGTATCCAACCTAGGGGAGGATGGAAATCCTTAAGAGCAAGCACTTGAAGTCCACTTTCCCCTAGTCCTTCAGTGGGTACACAGAGGAGAAATGTTGCTTCCAAGGGTATGGGAGATCCTATTGATTTTAGCATCTAGTTATTCTTCAGTAAGCATCTGGTTGTACAGTCTAATTGATGCTAACTGGTTTATTGACTTGACAAGGAATAGGAATTACATGTGAAGAATTAACTTCTAGAACTAATCCAGGAGGGGATCAGCCTAAAAGCAAATGAAGCAGTACCCTCACATTTGCTTTCCCCACATCAAGAAGTAAATGTATGGAGAGCTTCCTCAGAAATAGAAGCCGATTCCAGAGGGCAGAACATACCCATCCTAAGGGCAAGAGTGGAATCTTTCAGAGCAAACATCTCAAATCAGAGTCCACTTCTCTTTAGTGTTACTGTGGCTAAATAGAGGAGAGAATTTGCTTTCCAGTGTATGGGAGATCCTATTGTGTTTAGGATTTTGTTCCATTTTCAGTAAAAATTCTGTTGTAAAAACTAATTGATGTTAATTTGTTAAATGACTTGAGATATTGGGAAGGGCTTCCTCAAAGAATGAAAAAGATTCCAAAATCCAGGTAGTGCCCAACCTAGGGGAGGAAGGGAATCCTTGATATCAACCACCTCAAGTCAAAGTCTACTATTCCCTAAGTCTTGAGTAAGGTACACAGAAGAGTGAATGTGCTAAGTGTATATGGGAGAACCCCTTGTGTTTAGGATCTAGTTATATTTCAGAAAACATCCTGTTGTAAAAGCCAATTGGTTCTAACTTATTAAATTACTTGAAACAATAGGAGAGATTAATATGCTCTTAGACATAATAAACCTTCAGGGAAGTATCAATCATTCAATCAAATCAAGTATTAAACCTGGTAATCTAGTCAAGAGATCTTCTGCTACTTCACGGTGCCTGAATGATATTGGGCAAACTATTATTCGGATATCCTGGAGAGATACAGAGAAGCTCAAGGAAGCTCTCTATTCAGATCCTGACTTTGTAGATTGACTTTGGGTGAGTCACTTCATCTATATCTGCAAATTTGGTATAAAGATACTGGCACTGCTCTCAATGCCACCTCACCTGTCCCCCAACTTCACTGTCATGAAGACTAAATGAGGCAATACATGGGAAGCTCTTCACAAAACATAAAGCCATTCAGGATATCTCCTCTTCTGAAATCTAAACTCAGTATTCTAATATTTGCAACTTATGCAGACAATTTTCCTAGTCTGGCTTTCGAATAAACCTTCTTTACAATCTTCCATTTTAACAGTCCTATCTCTTCGCAAATATTAAATGAGAAAGAGGTAGAAAAGCCCAGTTTTTATAAATTCTCTCCTATAGGGAACATCTCCATTGGTGGCGATGGGTGGGAATAGAGAGAAGTGGTGGGAAAAGGGCTAAACAAATGGATTCTTATAACTGATTGTCCCCATGCGGAGATTGTACATAGCCAAGGCAATGAGAGGGGTTTTATTCATAAACAAAGATGGTAGTATCCTGAGAAAGAATTGTGGAGTTTGAGCAAAGACCAAGACTATTACCTTTAATTTAAAAAACAATGTTATCTTATTATGTAATTCTGCTATATCTCATAATTTGTTTCTTCCATAAGGATATGATTTCTCTCTCATCACATTCAACTTAGATCAGTGAATACCATGGAAACAAAAAAACAACAAAGAGATGGCATTATAGGTTGTTCTTTTAAAAATTAAGAATGAATGCAGTCATGCAAGTACTTTACCACCTCCCCAGGACCCTTCAAAATTTCAGTCCCCTTAAATCATTCCAGAATGGCTTAGAACAGCTCTGAAAAACATATCTGATCGATCTATTATCCTGAAATCCAGCATATGACAAGATTATAAATAAGTGACTACCTCTATAAATAAGTGACTACCTCTACAGTTGGTAGGTCTTTCCAATTCTATTCATTTTTATTAGAAGATCAAATGCCATCATTTGACTGGCAGCTCCTTCACCCTATGTTTCAAAAGGAAATAAACATTCTTTTTACCCTTAGAACAATTTAATTTGAAGAAAGGGTGTCAGGAATGCACCTACTTCATGAAGGATGCAAAAAAAATGAAGAAGGAACAATCCTTAACCTCAAGAAGCTTCCAATGTAATGGGCAAGGAGTCCTATACATACACAGATCATCATACTAGTAGGAAGAGTGCCATCAAGTCTAAGAAAATTGCTATGTCCTAAGAAGAGATCTCTTTCCTTGAGAGAATCAAGGAAGGATTCATAGAAATAATGCCTCAAACAAAGCACTACAGGTTGCCAGTGGCTTCATGAGGAGGTGGGTGATTTCTTAATAGCAAGGACTGGCATGGTTACCACCCTCCATGGTTACCACCCTCTTTCATTGCCCTTTTATTCCACCATCAGGATGAGAAAAAAACAACATTACATTGTTGTAACATTGCTGTTTATAGCTAAAGGACTTGGGTGTGAGCACTAGAAAGGGTCCTGAGGAACCTGAGCTTCCTGGATACACATGTATGTCTTACATTTTCCCAAAAAACTATACTGAAACTTCACCAGAGTCAGATACTGCACCCCATCCCACCTTTAGTACATAAGTAGGGCTTGTTTTCCCTCTCAGATTGGACCAGTTATTTCTATTACTTTACTCAGCCTCTTTCACGGAGGGCCAATTGCTTCATTTTCTGCCAAAAATTGTTAAAATGGAGACAATCTATCCTGGTGATTGGGAAAAAAAGCCAAAACCACCTTTGATTTCTCTGCCCACTGTTTCTAAGATCAATTGTGTCAGGTTTAACTAGAGGACACCAGACCCTAGTATTTAAAAGGCTCAGGATGAAGGCTGCTCAAGCCACCTTCTCTAATGCTGATCAGGTTGGCTCCTATTTTGACCCTCATGGAGGCCCTAGAATAACCTGGACACCAAATCCTGCTTCCTAGTCTCCTAAACAAGGAGCTGAGCCTCCTTGTAAAAGAGTATTGCTGAATAACAAGATCAAATAGAGGAGAAAACTTACTTGTCCAAAGTCACCCAAGTAGGCAGTAGAAGACTCAGGATTTAGGCCAGGGTCTTCTGACTACAGGTTTTAGTACTGTTTTGGCTGACTGGACTGCTTCTAGTTTGTCTTGCTGTTTACAGTTTAAAAAACTTGGATAGGAGCATTGGGAAGGAACAGAGGAACCTGGACCATCTGGATGATGGGACGATGTGTATGTCTTATTTTAATGAAGCTGATCTTTTTCCAAAAGGCTGAACTAAAACCCCACCAGAGTAAAATACTGCACCCTACCGCCACCCCTCCTAGGCATTACTTAGAGTGGATGGTGGAGTAATGGCAGACAGTCGGGGCCTTTTTATCAAGGCAGTACCTGAATGCCATCTGTGAAAATGTTGCTTATTTCAAAGAGTAACATCTCACTCTCAGAAAACAAGTACCTTGTTGGGCTCTGCTGAGTCACTCACTGCACTGAAACCTCAAAAACTGAATAGATTTCAAATGTTGGCCTTTTATCTCATATTCTTGAATTCAGAGAAGAAAGAACTACTCCCTGTCTTTCCCCCATGCCTACAAATTCTGGTAGCTTTTTCTAGTTCTGTTTTTGATTTATTTTATCCAAGGCACCCATCTGGGGCCTCCCATTTCCCAAAGTAGCTATGAAGTTTTTTGCTCTGCCTAAGGAGGCCATGGATGGCCAAAGAAGCCACTGCATAAAGTAGAAAAACATGTTCAGGTACTATACACGTGGTTTGACCCATCTGTAAACAATGGAAATCACCTAATTAAAAATACACAGATAATTAGAAAAATTAGTCCTTGCTTACAAATTTTTTACAATATGTAGGAAAAAAATAAAAATTATTGACTTTAGAACTAAAAATATTCTGGGCCAAGTTTGAATTCATAGTATAGGTATAGGTTTTACACTGGAAGTAGGTAAAGATTATATTATTATCCCCCTGGTAGTAAGTAATCTTTTCACTTTAGAATTCCTTATTACTCATTTTATGATTCCTCCCCTTTTGATGCTGGATTTATCCCTGAGCTGGACCTCAAAGCTGTTGGCCTCCTCCCATATTGATGAACTTACTTTTTTCACCAGACTTGGTCCCTGATACAAGTTGCTTCTGGTGGATATAACTGAGTCCAATTTCATTCCCCTTTCCTTAAAAGTCATTGGTAACCAAACACTGTGGCCTCCTGCCCTGGTTCTCTCTACATTTTAGCTTTTTGGCTGATCAGAGCCAGTGCCTGTCCCTTTTTGCCAGCTTGGAAATCATGGAATGAGTGTTTGTGGGTAGTTTCTGCATTTTGGGGGTCCCTAATCTAGGGGTTTCCTCAATCAGGAAAAACGGTTCTCTCTAACCCTTAGCTTCTCTGGCTTTCTTCAAGACTAGACTCACATTTCATTTCTCTTTTGTTTTTTTTTCCAATTTCATGGAAAGAAAGTTTTCGACAATCATTGTTTTTGTAAGGTTTTCAGTTTCACATTTTTCTCCTTCCCTCCCCCCCGACAGAAAACAATCTAATAAAGGTTATACATGTATTCAAACATATATCCATATTAATAATGCTGTGAAAGAAGAATCAAAAAGGGGAGAAAAGAAAACGAGAGGGGGAAAACCATTACACACACACAAAAAATTTTAAATTGAAAATAGTCTGCTTTGGTCTGTATTCAGACTCCATAGTTCCTTCTCAGGGTGTGGATGGTATTTTCCATCCTAAGTCCTTTAGAATTATCTTTGATTATCCATATGTCATTTCTGCAGGAGCCCCTTGCGGGTTCCTCCAGCTGCTGGTGCCCTTCCTGCTGAGATTGCCTTCTATCCCCTCTGCATGGATCTTGTAGGGCCCAAATTATTTATATGTGTTCGCCCGTTATTATAATGTGAGCTCTTTGAGGTCAGGGATAATTTTTGCCTTTTCTTTGAACTGCAGCATTTAGCTTTGTTTCTGACACGTAATAAACACTTCATAAATGTTGGTTTCCTGAGCAGATCAGTTTTACAGCCAGGGCAGAAATATCACCAAGCAGGCCAGTGTAGATCCCAGGGTTTGGCCAGTGTGGACTAAGCAGACTCACTAGACCAGAGCAAGCAATCAGGGAAGAGCCCAGACAGGCAGGTAGTTGGCATGCAATAGGTGACAGACAGGCAAGTGTCTTGGCTGGTGAGCAAAACCCAGCATCCTTGGAGCCCAGTCTGCAGGGTCAGTAACTAAGGCAAGCATTGGGAGGGAAGGCAGAGCCCCAGATGTTGAAAGTGGACAAAGCAGGAGCTTGGTCACAGGCAAGTTCAGAGTCCAGATCCTGGAAGCTTGGTACTAGATCTGAGTAGGATCAGTGGCAAGCCCAAAGCTATTTCTCCTACAAATTCTTGTATTTCTCTGGTCTGAGGCCTGGATCCATCCTAGAGAGGGAGATGAGATGGGGTTCAAGTCTAAGTGACTTCGGTGGGAGAAAAAGGGGCCGGAGGGTGATATAGGAACAGAATTTAATTCATTCAACTTTTCAACGAACATGGACTGTCAGTCTTTTTTAAACCCACAGTGATCCTAAATTTGTCTAGCTGGGGAGTTTGGATTCTCTCTTCCACACACCTACTGAGCAAAAGACGATGGACCACTATATGAACAGGTACCAGCTAATACTCCAAAACACACTGGGTAGTCCTCTAAGTAAGGTAGACAGTGGGGTCAGGGTTAACAAGGACAGGCTCCTTAGAGGAGACTATTTGGAAAATTAATATGGTGTTAAACCAACCATCCTGAAAGTTGGCAAACAGAGAATCTATTATGGAGCGAGCTAGGAGGAGAACTCCACAAGGAACCATAGATCCTGAGAAATGCCCTTGGACCATGCACCAATCTTACCTCCCTGACTATTCTGTCGATTTCCCCAGGTAGCTGAAGCCACAACAGCAAGGCAAGCAGCATTGTTCTGCAAGAGTAAATGATAAATCCTGGTGGTGTTTAATCCAGGAGGGTATGCTAAGGTCACTCGGGATAGACTTGATCTGTTCAAGAGTCTCCTCAGGTAAGAAAGTGAGCCCAGCTTCTGGGAAAAAGCTATGCATTCCAAACAAGCCATATGTCCAATGACTGGGGAATGACTGAACAAATTGTGGTGGAGGAACCTAACAGAATATTATTGTGCCATAAGGAATAACAAATATGAATACTATAAAGAAATATGGCAAGCTTTATAGGAAATGACAGAGTGAAGAAAGCAGAATCAAAACAATACACTGACTAGGGTTAGATAAAAAATAGAAATATATGTACACATGTGTGTGTATACATATAACGTACAAATATATATATATATATATATACACACACATATACATATATGTATATGTGTATACAGCCAGAAAATATATGGAAGAAAAAGGCATCTGAAATGGACATGGAAGAATATTAATCAGTGACTTAGAGAGTTAAAAAACCATTATTGAAATAACAGGATGAGTTTCCTGCATTATCTTTTGAGTTTGTCTTTTTCTCTGGTTTTGATGATGTTGCTAACTTTAGGATCACAAAAATTTCAGTAGTGAATTCCCACAGAGTGGTGAGAGCAGTCGATGTGTTCCACTGCAGGCCCTCATTAACCACAGTGGATGATGGAGGGGCAACTAAGATGGCTGGAAGGGGCTTGGAGAGAAGGGGTTCCTTGTCTGCCAGCAGCAAGAGCCATTTCTGCACAAGTATTTATCCTACTGTGCCTGCAAGGGCCTTGGGTCCTGGCTGCCTTTACTCCAGTCTCCCATTGTTCTTTTTCCTCTCTCTGAGGTTGCTAGTTAGAAAGTACAAATGCGCTATGGCTAATGTTTTGTGGGGTTTTTTTTTTACATTTCTTCTAAGAAGTCTCAAGTCCTTTAAGAAAATGGATTTCATTAGTGTCCCTTGAAACATGCTATTGAAGTTATTCCCCAATACAGACAACTGTGTGCTTCTGGCCAATCATGGAGAAACAGTGTGAATTGCCACCCCCTCCCAGTTTTTATTTGGCTTTGGAAAATGTCATTTTTCCCTCCTCCTAGCAATAGCAGAGTTCTTTTTCTTATCAACCTAGCATTAAAATCATTTGCATTTTCCTGCCCCCCCCACCCTGAAAGCTAAAAGCAGGAAGAAGCCTAAAAGCAGGAATAGCAGGGGTGCTCAGTTTTTAGCAGATGATCTCCCAAAGTGCAATGTATGTGGAGAACTGACAGGTAGCAAAAGATGACATTTCAGTTTCTCTTAAGAGTCACAGTGACCCAGAAGTGTATGAGGTCACAGGAATTTTGCCCTCACTAAGGGTGGTCATTTTTTTCTTCTTTAAAAGCACAATTTTGCTTTTTAAAATACTAATAGCTGGTATTTATTTAGCACTTAAGGAGAGCTTTTCATAATTTCAGCTGTACCTCCCAGCAATCTTGTAAGGTGGGTGTTTTTCTTACCCTATCTTGCAGATGGAGGGTCAAGTGAGAATTAATAAATGTCTTGAGGCCACATTTGAATTTGGCCTCCACCCTCTCCACTGATGCTCTGGTTTTTGGTTTTGGTTTTTGGCTGTACTCCTCCCCTATCTGCAACACACTCAAGTAGGGCTTTTAAGTTAAATTTTAGAATTTAACAGATTCTGTAATTCAACAAATGATGAACAAAATGGCTTCACTGTAAATGGATGACAGGCTTGAGACAGAGCCTTTGTGGGGGATCAAGGTAGAAATGGCCAGCAGGCAGTTAAGTGATGCAGGGATACAGCTTTACAGAGAGTAGATGGCTGGAGAGATAGATCTGGGAGGCAACTGAGTAGTAGTGATGATAATTGACCCCAGGGGAGTTGATGGGACTCATCAAAGGAGACAGTATATTATAAAAGAGAAGAAAAGAGAACTCAGGACAGAGCCCTGGGTGCCATTCATGCTGATGGGAAGCAAAGGAGAATAATCAGGACTAGTTAAAAAATGCTAAGAGAATAAATAAGGAGAGATCAGTTTCACAGAAGAGAAGTGATGTTTGGCTGCTTAGACTGGACCCCTTTCCCCAGAGAAGTGCAGGAAGAGGGAGATAAGTAGCCAAACAACTGGAATGACTGATTAGTCCATCATTTGGAGCCCTTGATACCAAAGGGATGTTATCAACCCTGAATTCCTCCATATCTGGCCTACTCATGAGAGATGCATTCAAAGGTGTTTGGGGGCTGCTTGCTCTGGATTGGCACATTTGGAAAGGGTTCCAGTTTCCTTTGTCTCTCAAATTAAAACCCTACAGACCTTAAGCATGGCCACATCACCCTCTGCAGAAAGGGTTTGGAGCAGGAAAGATGAATTATCAAGACAGTGTGAATTTCTGGATAAAGTGAGAGGGCAGCTGAGAAAGAGGGGAACAGGGATGAAGAAGGGGGTTGAGAAGAGACATAGGAAGGGAGGAGACAGAATCAAGGAAGAATGCTTCAATGAGAACTCCGAATAGTAATTTTTCATGGATTCAGTTGACAGAATTGTGGAACTTCCTTCGGGGGTATTCAGGGTTTCAGAAGTAGGGGGAAAGATGGCAGATGGTGGAGTGATCTGGGTTGAAGACTGGAAGGTCAGTGTTCAACAGTAGGACTGGGGGGAGGAACAGGCAAGAGAGAATAGAGAGTAGAACTGTTTTGCTATAGGATGAAGTCCACAAACAGAAGAAAAAGTCCACAAACAGAGCAAAGATGATAGGTTGGTAAAGGGAGTAGAGGATCTGGAGGACTTTATAAAGACAGAAAAGATTTAGAGTGAAACAGGAGACAGGACAGGTGATTACTACTGAGTGCAGTTTCAGACTAAACTTTTCAATATGTGGCCCTACGTACCCCTCCATTCCAAATTCAAGTGACAACCATCCAGTCTCTTTCCAGATGGTGGCTCTTCAAATGTGTCAAGGCAGTGATCCTGTATTTCCTTGTAGATCCTTCACCATCTTTTCTTCCTTTTAGGGTTGTCATTTTCCTTTTTTAAAATCTGACTAAAAAAATGATTTGACTAGCACTGAGGGATGCTAAAGCACCCTTTGCTGCACATTAGACTTGGGCAACAGATTACGTGGGCACCACTGCTTTGAAGTCGTTTCTTGAGGTCTTTCCAACAATTCTATCTTCCTGTAAATCTTACTCTCACATTAGGTAGTGGGAGCCAAAGCTGTCACCACAGGTTGTATTATGATTATATAAATTGAAAGAGATGCTATTAGAACAAAATATGACTACTTATGATACTTTCTTCATATTCCCAATTTACTTTCATAGGCTGACAACCCACCAGAGCTGGAAGGGACCCAGCAGATAAAGGTTTCATCTGACTCCCACCTCATCCATCCATCCGTTCACAACAATTTGGTGATCTCTATCTCCTCCCTTATCTTGGGTTTCAATTCCCCCTAATCAGACATTGTTTTTCTTCTTCTGAGCAAGTAGCCAAGCAATAAGCAGCCTTCATGTCTTAAAGATATATTCCTACCAAGGAACCTAAAAGACAAAACTATCATAATAATTTATCATCAAGTCTCAGAGTTAGAGGGGCCTTCTGTTGGGATCCATCTAGTTTAGCCTACCTGAGCAGTAATGCCCTTTCTTAATATCCCCTTCTATTTGCAGACCTCCTGTGATAGAGAATTTACCACTTGCTGAGGCAGCTCATTCACCTTTTACGCAGGTCTAATTATTGGGAAGTTTGTCCTTATGTTAACCTGAAATTTGCTTCTGGATAACTTCTATTATTTTTGTTCTTTCTTCACTAAAAGTAGTAAGAAATTGGGCTAGGCAAAAGAGAGAAGCAGCATCAGAGGCAAGGGGACAGACCTCAAGTCCGTTCTCCAGTCAGTTAGAAGAGACCTCAGGACATCTAATCTGACAGGTGACACATGACGATTTAATGAGTGAGGACCCTCTGATATGATTCTAAGTTCTGTATATTGGGTCCTAGAGATGTGAAAGCCAGATGATAAAATTGCTTATACAATCATAGAAAGCTAGCTCAAGCCCCCCCCCCCCCCCCCCCCCCTGTTTTTCCTTGTTTGGTGACCAAGTGTAGATGATTCAATTACAGGGAAAGTCCTTTAATTTGTTTTTGCATCTCCAGACCAAACAAGTGATCATCTTATGACCACCTAGTCAGGATGTATATATAGCCTATGCCATCTCCCTTTGCCTAAGAAGTAGCAGGTTGTATGTATGTAGTCTGTGCCACCTCTCCCTGCCTAACCTAAGAAGTAGCCTATCCATTTTACCACTATCTTATAACCACCCAGTTAGTGGAAATACCCCATGCTCCACTCAATCTATGAACCCCACCTAGTAAGTCATTTTTGGTCCTCAAGAGCAAGGTCTCAGCCAATGAGACTCTGTATTTCACTATTCTTCGTTTGCATATTTGGGTATCAAACCCTAGAAAAATAAGGTCAGAAGAAGGGGATCTCAGATCATGAGGAAGAGCTCAGGTCCACTTCATTAGTGGGGACTGTGAATCCTTTAATAAAGTGCCACTGGTTCAGAGTTTTGCCTCAGTCTTTTATTGTACACAGGACAATTTAATCTCCCCCCACACATCTGAACAAGTCTTCCAAGTGATTCAGACTTAGCTTAATGACCTCTAGGTATGGGGAACTCACTTCTTCTGGAGGCAGCCCATCTCACTTTTTGATCATTCTAATTACTGGGAAAATTTTTTCCTTATATTACACTTAAATCAGCTTCTCTGCCATTGGCTAAACCCGTTACTCCTTACTAGTAGCCCTGTTCGTTCCCCTTCCATATGATTGCTGTTCACTGTTCACCATGCATCAGCCTTCTCTTCTCTGGGCTGAAACCTCCCATTCTTTCAACTTTTCTTCAGATGGCATGGTGTCAAATCCCCTTCCCATCCTTCCTGCCTGCATTCCTTCCTTCCTTCTCTGGATGGGTTTCAGCTTGTCAATATTTCTCCTAAAATGTTTCACCCTGTACTGATCACAATGCTCCAGATGTGAGTGGGCTGATCAGAACAGAGTACAGCAGGGACTATTGCCTCTCTCATTTTGGACACTGCTTCATTGCGGTCTAAGATCACATTAGCATTTTTGGCTGTCCTTTAGATAGGCAGCCACATCCTGGCTTGAATTGTCTCTAGAGAAGGCACAGGACATCCTTGAAGGCTGAATTTTAAAAAGATTCACAATTTTTAAAAATATACTGTTCGGCACTCTTTTAGGAAAGGTCACTGAAATATATCCTCCCTTTTGGGTCTTTCTGCTAGTTTCCCCAGGTCAATATTGAAATGACCTCCAGTTTCTTCCCTTTCCAGTCCTCCCTCTATACAGCTGTCAAAAAACATCTGTCTAAGGCACAATCTGACCATATCACTCCCTTGTTTAAAATAACACCATAAGAATGTCATGGTTTTTCTCATTGCTGCTAAGATAAAATATAAACCTTTACCATCACTTTCTTTCATGTTCCAGCCAACAAACTTCAGTCTTCTGCCTCCCTGTCTTTGCAGAGGCAGTAGTACCCTACACCTAGGATAAAGTCTATTGATGTTTACTCTTCTGAATCCTTAGGTTCTTTCTAGGTCTAGTTCATGTCTATGAGCCCACCTTAGTCCAGTCTTTTCCCCTTCCCTTCCCTAATTTTCCTTGAATCCCTTCCCTGAATCTCTCCCACATCATCCCTGTATTCATTTATATATCTCCTATCTCGAGTAAGATTATTTTTTTCTCAGTACTTGGTTTGGGGGTGGGGGAAAGGGATTAAACCTCTCACATATAAGGTTCCAGAAAAACTGCTGCAAGCTAAACTCTTAGCAATCTAGTTTAGTTGACTCAAGGGAACTCCTTAATTAAAGGCACTTTTATAAGGAATCTTTTTGTAAAATGAGAAGTTGGGCTTTGAGGATTTGCTGCTGGTGGTAGAATCTCTGATTTGTCTTTCAAAAAAGAATCTGATGTGTATTTTTCAGTATCATTTAAAGTAATATATACCCCTCCTGCAGTCTACTTCAAAACTGATGCAACACACAGTTTCAATTAGGATTCTAGCCAGCAGGGATGTCCCTGGGGAATGTAAGGAGAGGGGCATGGAAGTTAGGTTGAGGAGTGAAGGTTGCAAAGCCTGGGCAAAACACACTTTATCTTTTCCCATTATTTAACATTTTTATACAGGTGAAATCTCATTATAGTAACCATTTGAGTCACTCATGGGTAAAGTAAAAGGATATAGGACTAAAAAATAATTTTCTTCTGTTAGGAGGAAATTAATAAATACGAAGGTTTGAGCTGGGGGACTATGGCAACCTGCCTCATACATTCACATATATATATATATACATATATATATGTATATATATATATATATATATATATATATATATATATATACACACACACACATACACACACACGGCAAAGTTTCCTTTCAAATATAGATTTTTAGCTTCCATCCACAGGCATAGGTATTCAAATGTATTAAGTAGAACTTAAGAAAATATGAGCTAACAGGATGGAGCCACAGCAGACTGCAAACGATTGTTACAAGAGTCTGTAGCCCTGGGTTATTTACTGATTGTTAACACCAACCCAAAGGATGTTTATATCGACTTTCACTCAGGACTACCCAAATCGTCCTTGTTTTCCTGCTTTCTTTTTCTTTTCTGTGACTTGAATTTGCTGCTATTATTTTTGTCATTAACTACAAAGTTGTATTCAATGTTTGCATTGTTTTCTAGCTTTGCTAGCTTCCTTCAGCTTAATTTCATGTAAATCTTCCAATGTTTAGTTAAATTCTTTATTTCATACTAAAATATTGCATTCTTGTAATTTGTTCAGTGGAAACTTAGCTAGTCATGAGTTTTTGCTACTGTAAATATTACTGCATAAATACGTTTTCTGGATATATAAATATATCACAGTTACGTCTTTGAATTCTAACAATCACTTCCTTATAGAATATCTTTTGTATTGTTTTTATTTTTGGAAGGAAGTGGTGTTAAGTGACTTGGCCAAGGTCTCATAGCTAGGTTAACTATTAAGTGTTTGAGGCCTCATTTGAACTCAGGTCCTCCGGATCCAGGGTGGGTGCTCTGTCCACTGTGCCAGTTACTTTGTTTCGCCCCATATTATTTTTTAATATTTAGCACCCATACACTTGCTTAGCCATTAAGATACTAAGCAAATAGAAAAAGGGCTGCCCCTTTGCAATTTACAATTTAGTTATCCTTGATTCTTCAGCATGTTCTTTCAAAATTTAGAAGATTTGCGCCTGCAGCCCAGTTGTTTACTTCTAAGAATTTATACTTTCGTGTTAAGGGTAATCTAGACTAATTAAATATGCAGTAAAAAATTTCTTTTTTTTAAAAATTTAAGCCTCTTTCCTTCCCCCACCCCCCTTTTCCTGACCATGAGTTCAAGCTTAATAACCAATTTTACAGCCCCCTCATCCTCCCAAGCTTCCTTAGGCAAAGAAAAAAATTGAGCAGAACCTCCTAAAATGTTCACGAGGTGGTTTAAGTGGTGAGTGGGTGGAAGCCTGAGCTGTTCCTAGCTTCAGGTCAATCTCTGCACCAAGTTCCAAGTCCACGTTGTCCATTTGCAAAGTCTGGTGGGTGGGGGTGGTAGAAGAGGTAAACTCTGGGCCCCATAGCCTGCCTGGCCAGATTGCCTGCTATCTTAAATCTGTCTTGTAGTAACCTTTTGCTGGTGCCCTTCCTTGCTTTTTATCAGGAAGACCACCTTCACTCAAGGCAACTTTTCTTCCCGGTTTTTGCAAGACCGTGGGGTTAAATGACTTGCCCAAGGCCACACAATCAGGTCATTAAGAAGTGTCTGAGTTCAAATTTGAACTGAGGGCTGGAGCTCTATCCACTGCACCACTTAGCTGCCCCACCATTCGATTCAGGTGAAAAGATTCGTGGTAGAGAACTGGCAGCAAGTATGCCCTGAAATAGTGTCCCCCAGTTTTTAATCTCTAAGCTGCAGAAAACTTTGATTTAAGATTCTTAATCACCTCGTTAGCGTTTCCCAAAGAAATAACAATTCCAAGTGGAATCGCTCGGCCCTCTCCCTGAATGAAGCTCGTCGCCTCTTCTTTGGGTTCTCGTTAAAAGCAATCTTTTCCTTCCGCCATTTTCTCTGACTAGTTTTGAAAATGAGTCCCCTCGTTTTTCTTTCTCTGCCTTTCCTCACGTGCCTCCGCGTTTGTGGCGCGAATCTAGAGAAGCCAGACAAGAGCTGGCCAAGTTCGGCCTCTTCGGGCCCCCCCGACACTAGCTAGGAGAGGAGCCGAGGTGGAGCAAAAAGAGCAGAAGAACAAGCCCCGAAGACAGTCCTAGAGGCCTACGAGGCAAGGAAAGAGTAGAGAGAGGAGAGGGTCTGGGGAGCGCGAGGCCTGCTTTCGGCTTCGCCCCCGGAACCAAGGGCATTTGTGCATTCTAAGGCGAGGAGCATCCCCAGTCCGGGCCGCCGCGCCCGCCCGCTCCCTCGCTCGCCCGCCCGCTCCCTCGCTCGCCCGCCCGCTCCCTCGCTCGCCCGCCCGCTCCCTCGCTCGCCCGCCCGCTCCCTCGCTCGCCCGCCCGCTCCCTCGCTCGCCCGCCCGCTCCCTCGCTCGCCCGCCCGCTCCCTCGCTCGCGCCCGCCCGCTGGGGCCGGTCCAGCGAGTGGGCGGGACGCACGCGCCGGCGCGCCACGTGACCCCAACCGCCCGCGCTCACGTGACCCCTGGCCCTGTCGCCTAGCTCCCCCGGCAGGCTTAGGGGCAGGACACGTGCGGCCGCGAGGGGTCGATTCGCTTGGCCCCGCCCCGCCCCACTGCCTCCGCTGGCAGACCCCGAGCCCGCCGGAACCCCCGCCGCTGCCCAGAGCGACTGCACCGACCCCCTCCCCCGACCCCCCGGCGCCGGCTGTGATGGACCGGCCCGAGAAGATGCCCCAGACCGCGCCGCAGCCTCCCGAGCTGAGGTAGCCTGCCGCCCGCCCCCCCGCCCCCGGCTGCGGGGGCGCAGCCCCCGCCCCCCACCTGCTCACCCGCCTTCCGCCCCCTCCGCCCCCCACCTGCTCACCCGCCTTCCGCCCCCTCCACCCCCACCTGCTCACCCGCCTTCCGCCCCCCTCCGCCCCCCTCCGCCTGTTCACGTTACCTGCCTTCCGCCCCCCCACCTGTTCACTTACCCGGCCCCCGCCCCCCCCACCAACCTGTTTACCTTGCAGCCTTCCCACCTGCCTGCCCCCCCAACTGCCCCCCCACCTGCGCTCCTAGCTGGCCCCCACCAGCTCACCAGCGTGCCCCTACCTGCCCCCCACCTGCTTACCTAACTGTCCCGCTCCCTGCTCATCTACCTGCACCTAACTGTCCCTCACCTGTTCCCCGCCTGCCTCCGAATTGCCCCCTAACTGCCCAAAGCTGCCCCTTTACCACCCTCCGAGCACCTGCCCACCTCTCCACTCTCCGCTGCTGGCCCAGGACGCCCGAGCTGTGAGCCCTTACTACCCTGGTGCTGTAGACAAGGATCCCTTTCCTAGCTGAACTCCAAACTTTCTGCCCTGCCAAATTCTGGGGTGGCATCCTCTTCCTCCCCTTGCCACCTCAGCTGGGCTTTGTCATCAACTCTGGGAGCTCCTTCGAGCTTCATAGTCACCCTGCAAAGTAGGTACCGATGATAAAATAGAGGGCTGGAATTCCAATTTAGGACTTGCTGTCTCTGAGGCCAACACTTCATCCATACTTTAGATTGAACAAGCACCAAAACATAGAGAAAAGGTGCTGGATCCAGAGTCAAAGAATCTGGGTACAGACTTCGACTCTACCCACATTCTGTAGCATCTCTGAGAAGCTGCCTAACCTTTCTGGGCCACCTTTTCTTCATTCGAATGATAAAAGGGTTGGAGGACTCTGATGTCTTAATTTATGATCGTGAATGCTCTCCAAAGATCCCTTTGAAGCCAGTGCCCCTTGAGAAGAAATAATTTTCACTACCTTTTAGCCACCCCAGTTTGCAATTGAATTGAGAAGGCTGAGAGAGCCCTATTCAAATTAAGGGAAACTTGTTTGCTCTACAGAGAATGTGATAGCCTACCCTTTCTAAAAATATGCAGAAGTGATTTTCAAATAAATCAACCTCCAGCTGCTTTCTTTGGGGAGATGGAAGGAATGACAATAGAATGTAGAGTCTTGTGGAAATAGCCTTCTTTAAACATCTACACACCAACTTTGCCTGCTCCTACCCTACTGAAAAGTTAGCTACATGGAATCAATCTGTAAACATTGGTTAGGTGCCTACTCTGGCCCAGAGACTGTACTAAGCTCTGGGGATACAAGAAAGAGAACATATTCCCTGCTCTCCAGGAACTTACAGTCTTGGGCTAAGAAAGGGAGGAGGAGTTGGAGAAGGCTTTCCTGTAAAAGTGGGATTTTAATGAAAGACTTCAAGGGAAGGGGTAGTGAATAGAGCACCGGCCCTTGAATCACAAAGACCTGAGTTCAAATTCGACTTCAGACACTTATTATTTACTTAGTTGTGTGACCTTGGGCAAGTCCCTTAACCCTCCCCCCTTGCTTTGCAAAAACAAACAAAAATGACTTCTAGGGAAACCAGCCAAGGACAGGAATCATCAGAGAAAGGATCTTTTCAGGAGAGGAGAGGAGTCAGAGAATGTCCAGAGCTTAGACTCAGGTGTAAGAAAGAAGACTGGAAAGGTAGGAAGGGACAGATTAAGAGGGTTTTAGAATGCTAAAAAAGAACATTTTGCATTTTATTCTAGGCAATAGGAATCCCCTGGAGTTTATGGGGATGGGGACTTGGACCTGCATTTGAGGAAAATAACTATCGGGCTTGAATGCAGGATGGATTAGAGTGAGGAGAGCCCCACCTGTAGGCCATTATAGTTATCCCAGGCTTACACTAGGATGGTGGCAATACCAGAAGAGAGAGGGTGGCATATTTGACAAGTGTTGGCAGGGATGTCACCCCCTACAGTAGTAGGGAAGGTTAGGAACAGGGAGGGTTTCAGAGAAAAGAATGTTTTCTGTACTGAACAAGGTGGTTCAAGGCATCTTCTGGACAATCCATTCCAGATGTCTGAATGATAGTTGGAGAAGCAAGATTGGAGATTGGGGCAGAAAAGGCAACCTTGAGAATCAGCAGCAGAGAGACAAATGGTCATTAAATTCATGGGATCTGCTGAGATCATCAAGTAAAGTGACATTAGAGGTAAACAGAAGACAGAGTTGGTACAGGCCTGGAATTCAAACTCAGGTCACAAAGGCCAACATCTACATTTTAGATGGAGAGACCTCCAAGAGATGGGGAAAGGACAGCACATCAACTAATCCCATAGTTGAAAGAGAAAGAGCCTCAGAGGAAGGAAGTTTGTGTTCATAGTTACATAGATATCAAGTAACAGAACTAGGATTACAATCCAGAATCTCTTCTCTGGTGTCCCACATGATTCCAGCTGTGGATAGGCTTATTGTCTGTTATCCAGGGACCAAACTAAATTTTAGACTATCACCAGCTTGGCTGCGGGGTGCTTAATCTTTTGGCCACAACAGGTCACAAAAATCATCTAATAAGCTATGGAGTGGTTCTAAAGGGAACAGTCATTCATACCATCAAAATCCTCAGTTCTTGAAGGATTGAAGCTACCAGTAATTTCTAGCTGAACTTTCAACTCTTGCTTCTTTCCCATCAACGTTTCCACAGAGTTCTACCCAATAGTGACTTTTACAATAGACAGAGTTAAATTTTTACCTCACCAAACCTCCCTCTCTTTTTTCTTTGGTTGCATAAGATCAACTGCTTCATTTGGGTCTAAGGGCTGAATCCAGCCTTTGAGGTAGCAGTGGCAGCAGTTGAAACAGGATGCAGTTTATAGGCATCAAGAGAAGTAGTCTGTTCTCACCTTGGCCCTTCAACTCCCTGCAGTCTCACAATTTCTTGCTCACCATCCAAATGCCACTGATGCTAATTTTCAGACCCGGCAAAGTGGATAATAAAGACAGCAATTGGAAGTCTCTCAAAGAGTTACAGAAGCATCTATTTTGCTACTGCTTAAACGAAATAAGATTGTCTTTTCTCTCCAACCCTTTTGCTTTTTTTTTATAAAGAGTCATAAAGTAGCTTTCCAATTATGTTGCTTGAAAATCATTTTTTTAGCCACCACAGGATACAACCTTAACATAGCAAATGCGTCTAATCCATGTTAAAAAGACTGCTTAGGATTGCTGTTTTTAAACTTCTGTTGACCTGTACCACCTAGGAGTGGGAACTCTTTCTGAACTAGTAAATTGAAGTCTTTTTTTTCTGCTTCACTGCTGCGTTAAAACAGGTATCCTTTGCCTATCAGAATTCTTACCCTCAGGACTTTATGAACTGAATCAAAGTCACTTCTGTGGTATTTGAGTATCCTGTTCCACCACTTGTCATTTAAAGCAGCATATAAATGGGAAGAGCTTGGAATTTTGTATTAGCAGACCTCAGATTGAATCTCAGCTCTGCCACTTGCTAGTTATGAGATTATGAGCTAGTCACTTGAATCCCTTTGAGCCTCAGTTTTCCAGTCTGTGAAGTGAGAGTATTGTCTTATTCTTTCTAGCTCTAATTCTTAAGATTTTGTATCCCCTCACTAGAACATACCCGGTTTTTTGCCACCCCCCCCATCTTCCATACCCCCCATATGTTAAAAGTAAAGTCCAGCAGCTAATTCCCTTCAGCAGATGGGCATTTTGATAGGTTCAGCAGCTAATCATTTTAATTTGGGGGCAGTCATTAAAATGACTAAGTGGGGAACAGTTTGTTCAGTATACTGCATCATTTTGCCTCCAGAGATAGGCATTGCATGGTTGATCTGTGTATTTAGATGAACCTCCACTGCCAAAGCAAGATCTGGCATTTCAGTCCCTGTAGTTTTACCAAAGTAGAAGGCAAGTTCCATGGACATTGGCTTCCATTTGTATCCACATTAACTGATATTTCACAGAGGGTGCCCAATTGATTATCTTCTCCCCTTGGTAACAGACTATAAGCAATTTGCTCAAGGTTGAAGTGATGGGGTGGGGTGTTAGTGAGGAGGATCTAAAACAAAGCACCAAATTACTCAAGATTCCACACAAATATAGCCTTTGCTCACTGACCACAAATTTTGACAAGTTCTATCAGTTGTGATACAGACCAGATGAAGAGCTACTGACTGCAGGGTGAGGAAATTCTTGACATCTTTCAGAGACCAGAAACTAAATTCTAGAGGATTTCCTATCTGGATGGGGGGGCAGTACCCACCCTTCTTGATAAATTGATGTGTGAAGAAGTAGCAGAACAATATAGCCAACACCTATTAAGGGCTTAGGGCCATCTTAACCTTTTTTTGATGTCATAGACCCCTTGCCTGGTCTAAGGAAGTCTACAGACTGTTTCTCAGAATGTTTTGAATGTTTTAAAATGCATACAATAAAATGTATAGCATTAGGAAAGAAGCCCATCATTGAAATGGAGTTATTTCGTTAAGATCTTCTCAGGTTAAGAGCTCCTATCTTAATATATGCAGAGCACTGAACTTTGGAGGAGCTGAAATAACTGTCCCTGCTTTTGAGCTAAGTCTAATGGTGGGATATGATTCATAAAGAGTTCATTAAGAATGATAACTTGAGGAGGAGGTAACACCTAAGGAAAGAGGAAAAATTCCTGTGAAAAAGATAAGGTGACCTAGCTTTTTTATTAAGACATTTGGGTGTTGTTGGCAGAAAAGTTGAGGTAATCTGAGACTGAGCAAACATGGTTTATATACCTATACTTGGACAATTTGGCCATCTAGAGGGGAAATGATGTTAGGAAAAGAAGTCATTGCCAGACTCTCTGCTACAAGGTCACCCTGTTGAACTTTTCAGTGTTTTGGGTTTGTGATTGACTTTGAGGACAGCAGGGCCTAGACTGCTTGGATGGTATCATGGAAGGAGCTCTTGCTCTGCCACTAATGCAGCCATGGACAAGTGACTTCCTCCATCTGCTTCAGCGTCTTCCTGTCTGATGAAGAAATGGTGTCACGTGAGCTTCAAAGTCCCTTCCAGCCTTAACATTTCATGGTTACAATAACACCTTTAATTTTTGCTTAAAAGAGTATTTAGAAACTGACTGCATTTAAGATTCAGTATTTTTTTTTTTAAATATATAGGAGCCAGCTTTCCTCCCCTGCTCTCCCGGGAGCTCAGGTTTTATAATGAAACATGATGGGAGAGGGGTGTTTTCATTACTAGTAATGTGCTTTATTACCAACATTGAGCATGGCTGCTTTGTTGAATGAAGGCTGCTTTTATTATGTGCTAATTATTTGTTTGAAGAGATATTAAGGAAGGTGTTTGAGCAGTTTTCTGAATGACCCCAATCACTCCACCTCTTTAGTCCCTTTAGCACTTAATCAGCTTTCCCTGTATTGATTTGCCCTTATGGATATGTTACTTTGCACATCTTCATTAGTTATTTCCTGTCCATATCTTAACTAGATCTGAAGTTCCTTATCACATAGAGCTTGGCTAGATCTAGTGCCTAGTGTGGGCCTCCACCAGAACAGAGTGCTGCATTATTGACTAGCTTGACTTTTATCTGTATGTCCTTTTGTCCATTTCAGAAATGAAAAGCCTTTACCATCGTCTCTGAAGACTCTTCTGGTTTTCACAACTTTAATGATCCTCTTACCTGTTGGATTATATTTTTCTTCCAAGTCTTATTTGTTTGAAGGTAATTCTAAATCTAGAAAAGCAGATTTTTAAAAAATTGTTCCATTTTAACTTGTTTACTTAGTTTTATGACCTATTTGATACTTAACTAAATGCTCTTAATTTGATTTCTTGAAGTTTCTTTGTTCTCTCAAAAGTTACATTGCTCTTAGTCCCTCCCAGAAAAGCCATTTTTTTGGTTGTTTGCTTCATTTGGAGCTTGACATCTTATTTATTGATCTTTTTCTGTGAAATGGCTTAGTTTAATCTTGGAAGTTGACTTTAGTGTCTCACTGGGATTTGGAACTGCCATAGGAAAAGGAACTGAAGAACACACCTTTTACAGACATTGGAAAAGAGGAGATGCAGTTTTTTAAAAATTATATAAATATTTTATTTGTTTTTAATTATATGCAATAGTAGTTTCTACCTATCTTTTTGGGTAAGATTTTGAATTTTACAGCCCCCCCAGAAGACAATCTGATAATCTTTACATTGTTTTCATCCTATGCATTGATCAAAACTGAATGTGTTGAGAGGAAAAACATAGCCTTGAGGAAAAAATAAAATATTAGAGATAGCAAAATTAGGGAGTACAGAAGACAGCTTTTTTTTTTTTTAAATTGAAGGTCTTTGTTTAAACTCCACAATTCTTTCTCTGGATACAGACGGTATTTTCCATCAAGGAGACCTTAAAAATTGGAGGAGATGAAGTTTTAGAGAAAATTATCATTGGAGTTCTCCAGAATAATTGACTTGTCCCAAGTACTTCACAGAACCAAGGACTAACTCCTCTTCCCCCTACCAGGGAGCTACCTCCATAAGTAATAGAGTCAGGGGGGTGCGTTTGGTTGGTTTTTGGTCCATTTTGGTCTAAAGTAAAATGTGTGTGGTTCTTCCCTTATAGGTGCCTTGGGGATGTCCACCCAAGACAGTTACTTCTATGCAGCTATTGTTGCTGTGGTCGCTGTTCATGTGATATTGGCGCTCTTTATCTACTTTGCTTGGAATGAAGGCTCACGCCAGTGGCGGGAAGGCAAGCAAGACTGAAGGGACCTTTTGTTAATGAATAGAATAAGGAAATAGGTACAGAGTATGTTTATGATTAAGCTAAAATGAAGAGAGTTGCTCAAGGCTCTCCAATGAGTTATGTTCCTCGTAGTTCAGTAGTGTGTGAAACGATTGTCACTTCTTTAATCTCATACTATTTACAAAATTAAAAGTTAGAAAGTCCAACTAGTGAAAATCAATAGGGAAAGAGTTTTCTCTTTTACAACAAAATATATATTTTGCAATATTTTCTTGTATTACTTGCACAATAGTTCACGACACTTGCAGATTTTAATCAAAATTAAATTGTATTTTTCACTGGAAATGAGTAAAAACTGTTCAGGCCACAAAATTGGTTTTTTTTGTTGTTGTTTTCCTTTCATGTAGTAAGTGCTCTTGTTTTAGACACTGACATTAATCTTTCACTGAGATGTTGCACATAAAGATTTATTCCATAGTCAGTGTGAATTTTTCAGTACATTATTTTGGGTGAAAATGAATAAATCACAAGCATTTATATGAAAACGGCTTTGGGTTTTAGAAGGATGCATATGCTAAAGCAAGGTCTTGTTTCTCTAGTAAATTAGCTACACTAAATTTCAACAATAACTTGTCTTAATTTAAAATAATTCCCTAACTTGTATAGGCACCATCTAGCAAATAAAACATTCCTGTTATCCCGAGGCCCAGTGATTTTAGTTACCCAAGAAGTCCGGCCCTTTGAATGACCACTGTTACTTAGGGCTTGTCAATGAGAACAGTGTTTCATTCAGTAACAAATATTGTAGGGTACCTGCTGAGTCATATGTGGTTCTTTCTGGGCCTACAAAAATTTTAAAATGATATTGTTTTTGTTTGGAGGTGGGGAGCACAGATAATAGCCCTGAGATTAATTAAGATGCCTTGAACTAGCATTCTATCCAACCATTTGAAGCTATCAATGCTCAGTTTGTGGCCATTTCCTAATTTTAGAGAAATCCGTGATCCAAGCAAATGAGAATTTCACCCAATTCTGACTTCTTCTGGTGGGAATTTACATTGGTCTGTATTTTAAGTAGGTCTCACTCTGGATCTTTTACTAGAAATCAGTTTTCAGTATCAGAGCTTTTTTGTTGTGAAAGTTCTGAGATAGAGGCATAGTCATAACTTGCCTTTATTCTGGGTGTTTCCATAGGGAATTTTAAGTGCTTTTGAATAGGAAAAGGAGACATGGTTATAGGTAAAAACCAGGTGAAGGGATGGAAGTTGATCTGATTGAGGAGTAGCACATGGTAAGGGTTTATTTAAGCAGGATCTATTTAGGAATTTATTGAACCATATTCTTGCCCTTCAGTGCAGTATGTCCTTATCAGGATTCCTGCAGAGGTTTCTTTTTAGGCCTAGACTTGATAGATAGTTTTCTCTGGAAGAGTCTTTGATATCAATTCATCTTAACTGGAACTCTTTCTTATTGCCTACTAAGCTGAACAATTTCGTTTTACATCATTTCTAGTTTTTTCTTGTTCTTCCTTTTTCTATTTCTAAAATAAGTTTCCAGTGTAAGGCTCTAGTATCCTCTGCAATTTGTCAGTATTCATGTAGGATGTGGAATCTCCACTATTCATCATATGTTTATATAAGTAGCTAAAAAGAAACAAGTCACTACTGTTAGAATGAGGTCCTGAAAATTGATATCGAATGAGCAAAATTGTCTTTTTTCCCCCAATCAACTCTTTCCCCAATGATGGAGCCTCCTACTGTATGAGCTCTTGTACTTTCTAGATGGTCAATAAAACTATTTTGGAAGGGCTTCACTGAAAGGTTCCTCTTGCCCAATCTATGTACCTCATGTACAACATCTTAAAAAAGTCTTTCCCTTGCAAATATTTAAAAATTTTTTTAATGCAGATCATAGGAAAGAGCTGATAGTAGAAAACTATCCATTATGGACCCTCTCTCTGTATTTGACCCTGATCAATGTTGCTCACTCACCTACTACTCTCCACCTCCCTCCCCTGAATGTCCCCATTATGCAGAAAATAAAAAAAAAATCCACTTTTGCTGTTGGATACCTGTCTTCTCATTAGCTGTTTAATTGAATACCATTTTACTTTCGATATTAGACTTCAGTAATTGGCTTTGGCATTAAGGGAGCTAACCATGCCCTCCTCCCACACAACCCCCAGAGAGGTGGCTCCTCCAGAGTAGGAATTAAGTTCCTAGTCCCCAGCACCAGCACAACACCTGCTCTGTTGGCTCTTATTAAATGATACTTGATTTAATGGCACAAGAGACATTAGGCCAGTTGCTCAAAGCCCCTTAGGAGCAAAAGTGCCAGACAGCAGTTGGATGACTCCAAATTTGGCACCAGGGCCCAAATCCAGTGACTACTAGTCTTTGAAATAGAAAGTTTTCATGGGGTGGCTAGGTGGTGCAGTGGATAGAGCACCAGCCCTGGAGTCAGGAGGACCTGAGTTCAAATTCGGCCTCAGACACTTGATAATGACCTAGCTGTGTGGCCTTGGGCAAGCCACTTAACCCCATTGCCTTGCAAAAACTTTAAAAAAAGAAAAGAAAGTTTTCATCTTCAAACAAATCTGGCCATTGTCTTCTTACAAGTCTGTGGTATTTTTCTTCAACTAACTTTGTCTAGTTAGCAAAAGTAGAGTGGCTGCCAAGCAGACTTGCAGTGAAGCAGCAGAGATCAGGGTGTGGCCAGGGAGGGGAGGGGGAACTTCAAAGCAAAGGTAAAGAAAGCGCCATTTGGGGAACAGTCACTTTCCGTGTAAGTGCTTCCTCTATGGTCATTCTTCCCATTTGACAGATGGAGGAACGTGGCACACAACTTCAATGTCTGGCCTTAGATCAGCAGTAGAGCTTGGGATACACTCCTAACTCAGTAGACCACCCCATTTAGAATCTCTGGTTATCATCTGCTTTTCCCATAGCATGGTAGAAATGAACCATATGTTTGCTGGAGGGCCACTTCCAAGTGAAATAGTTTCCAGGACTGTATATTTATTACTTTTAAAAGGTAGTTACAAATAATTTATGGTATCTTTTCATGAAAGCAGCCTATAATACCTCTGCTTTGCAACAAGTTCTGGCAACACTTTTATTAGGGTTTTTGGGTTATCTGAGTATTTGAAAGCAATACTGCATTTCTTTTTTTTTCTTTTTTCTTTTTTTTTAAGGTTTTTGCAAGGCAAATGGGGTTAAATTGCTTGCCCAAGTCCTCACAGCTAGGTCATTATCAAGTGTCTGAGACCGGATTTGAACCCAGGTACTCCTGACTCCAGGGCCGGTGTTTTATCCACTGCACCACCTAGCCGCCCCAATATTGCATTTCTTGGAAGATGTTCTAATATTGGTCTTATCTCAGTTGTTCCAAATTCACCTCTACCAGTGAACTAGTTTTGAAATCAATCTTGATGCTATATGCTGGAAGAATTAAAAAAATACCTTCCTCCCTCCACCCAAATCAAATTCAAACCATTTTAATTGCTCTATAATCCAGGTCCACATCAGATGAATATACTGAATAATAATGTTAGATGAAATTTTTGGGGAGTGCGAATAGTTTGTCCCAAATGACTGCTATTTTTAAAAATAAGTTTAAAACAGTAATAATGGAAGGAAAGGGGATGATTTTAGTCTTTAAACTGTGAATGACTATTAGCTCTTCAAATGAATTTTTTCTAATGACTTTCTGAATGGAGTTTGTAATAGTCTAGTCTTCTAGTTTGTACCAGTTTGCTACTGTGGTCATTAGAAGTCTCTACATGTAATCCAAAAGTATTGTGATTCAATAAATATTTGTAGTCTTATTAGTATTCCTTCCTGTTCTTTTATTTTCTGGAGAAAATGAACAGAACTATGAGGAATAATTATAAGGTAAGTGTAGATTTTTAAGAAAGCATTTTGGTGTGTTTGACTTGATTGCTGATTGTCGAATAGAGATGGGCAGCCAGTTCCTGGGTGAACTGACTCCCCACTTCATTACCCACAGAGAAGCTGTTCTCTCTTTTCTGTATTTAGTATGCCAAGAAACAGCTATGATTCAAGTGCCTAGGCTACAGTAGGCCAGCACCTACCCCATAAATCCTTATTTCAAATTCAGACTTGAAATCATACATTCAGAGCTGGAAGAAACTTTAGAGGTCCTTCTGTCTAATCCCTTCATCTTGCAGAGGGGAAACTGACTGACATGACATCCAATGTAACCCAGAGCAGGAGCCCAGAAGGGATTGGAACCTGTGTTCCCAGAGGCCATTCCCTAGGGGGCAGGGGGGAGCACTTCATGGTTTCAGGGAAATTTAAAGTTTTGCCAGCTGGTAGTTGCTTAAACTCTTAGGATGGAAAAATAGGAAGAGAAATATTTGGAGGCTGCTTATTTCTGGGAAGGACAATCCTTAAAAACAGAATTCTTCATCCTTTTTGTGTCCTAGAGCCCTTGGATTCTAGGTGATACTTATGGACCACCCTATGTTCTCAGAATGAGGTTTTTAAATGAAAGTAATTCTAAATTTTACTTAGAGGTTAGTGAAAATAGAAACTGTGTTTCCCTTGCTAGTTTGTGGACTTCCTAGTTAAGATATTCTCTCCATCTCCCTTTCTGGGTTCCCCAGGATGTCTTACATAGGAGTCTTCACTCCCAAGAGAATGTAAGCTCTTCGAGGGCAGGGGATTGATTTTGATCTTTGTATCCAAGCATTACTTTGCCAACAGACATTTAGTAAATAAGTGTTGAATAAAATGAGATATGAAGAACTAGATTAGCTCAGACTGTCTGAAGAGCTGTTTGTAATAGATGTATTCAGAAAAGGTTTCCTTTAATACTATACAAAACCTTTTTTAGTTTTCCTTATTTCTTTTTCCTTCCTAAATGAGAAATTGACCAAATCTCAAACCAGCAAAAATCAAATCTGAGAATAGCTTATGAATGAAAAACTGCTTGACAAGTGAAGTTCACTAGATTTTACATATTATAATAATTTAGAATTCTAGAGGACTTGCAAGTTCGCAAAGGTATTACTTTACAAAAGGACCCAATAGGTAATATAAAGATTCTTATCTCTATTTTATAGATGGAGAAACTGAGGAGAGAACCTACAGATTTAGAACTGGAAAGGACTCTAGAGATCATTTAATGTCCTACCTTACAGTCCTTACGAAAACATTTAAAACCTGTAACATTCTCCTTCTCCAATCTTTTTTTTTTAGGTTTTTGCAAGGCAATGGGGTTAAGTGGGTTGCCCAAGGCTATACAACCAGGTAATTATTAAGTGTCTGAGGTCGGATTTGAACTCAGGTACTCCTGATTCCAGTGTCGGTGCTCTATTCACTGAGCCATCTAGTCACCCCAGTCTTTATTTTTTAATGTTTATATTCAGTTATGAATTTTCCCCCCTCTTCCGCTCCCTTCCCCTCTCATTGAAAAGGCAAGAAATATGATAACCATTATACATATGAAGTCATGCAAAACATTTTTTCTGCATTATTGGCAGGGTAGTCTTTTTCTTTTTCTTTTTTTTCTTTTCTTTTTTTTTAAGGTTTTTGCCAGGCAATGGGGTTAAGTGGCTTGCCCAAGGCCACACGGCTAGGTAATTATTAAGTGTCTGAGACCGGATTTGAACCCAGGTACTCTTGACTCCAGGGCTGCACCACCTAGCCGACCCTACAGGGCAGTCTTAAACCTCTTCTCACTTCAGATTTTAGTCCTTTACTTCTAAAATTTACCATCTGTAGCATGCAATTCCTAAGGATCTCGATTATCTGCTTTTCCATACACACAAAGAAGCAAATTAGCAGCAGATCCAGTGAAAATTTGGAGAAGGGACAGTTAAGGGAGGGACCAAGAAGCAAGATGTTCGTAATGGTGACCCTGAGTCATTAAGAAAAGGTTAAGTGATATTTCATCTGTGTTTCCAGAAGGCAGAGGAGTATCATTTTTTTCAGAAAATATCTCCCTTGGTGGATTTCATCTACTCCCATGGGTTCATTTATCCCATTAAGGTAGATAACACCCAGTTCTGTTCATCAGTCCTAATCTCTTCTTTGACCTCCAGCCCTCCATTGATAACTGCCTTGCTGGTTATTACCATCAAGATGTTTCACTGCCTTGTCAAACTGAATGATTCCCAAATCACCTCCTCTAAACCTGCCTGAGTTGAACCAGTCAGATTTCTCTGAACCCTCCCTGGCAGTTGAGTTCAGAACTTGTGAACTCTGCCTTTGCCTTTGCTTCCTCTCCCCCCACCCCCAGCCTTTTGGCTGTCAAGTCTCAATGATTCCAACTTCATGAAATCTCTTGTGTCCAGACACCTCCTGATCACTCTCCCTGCAACCACCTCATCACCTTTGATCAATACAATACAGTACAATACAAGCTACTGAATTATTCTCTTCCCTGACAATATCTTTCAAAATCATTTTCTTAAGGTATAGTCTTACCCTGCTCAAAAACTTTCAGTGGTTCCATATTGCCTATAGAGTAATAAGAGCATTTATAATAGGTGCTAACATGTTAGGTTATAGTTATCATCTCATTTGCTCTTCACAACAACCTTGGGATCTAGGTCTTATTATTGTATCCATTTTTCAGATGAGGAAACTGCAGCAGACAGAAGCTAAGTGACTTGCTTAGTCATACAGTCACTGTCTAAGATTAGATTTGAACTTAGGTCTTCTGACTTCAGGCCTGGGCACTCTACCCACTGTACTTAAATAGCTGTTCAATTTAGATGCTGCTTGCCAGGCTTTACGGTTCTCTGCAATATGGCTCTAATTTACCTTTCCAGATTGCTTTTATATTTACTCTTTTGTACAGCCTGTTGCAGTTGAATTTCTATCTGGATGTCCTTGAGTCAGTCGATTTACTTTCTCTGGTCCTCATTTTCCTCCTCTGGAAAAGAGAGGATTGCACTAGATACCTCTTAGGTCCTTTTGGTGACCCCTATGATCTGTGTAAACTGGAATAAAAACTATATTCTAACCTCAAAATATCATCAGCAGCCTCTGTCATTCTCCCTAACTGGATCATTCTCCCTTATCTTCCCACCTTTCCAGAATCCTCAACTTCTTTCAAAGTTCAGTCCATCTACTTACCTCCCCTGTAAAGCCTTCTTTCATTGACTGCCTCCTCAGAGTTTTCTAGAATGTGTCATCAGCATTTCCTCCTTTGTACCCATCACACACAACCTTGCATTATGACTTATTTCTGTGTGTGTGCTTGCACTTTTGACTCTGTGTGTATATTATGTTAGTGTGTGTGTATTTCATCTTCTCCGCTCCCCTCTTTTTTTGGGGGGGGGGGTTGTGAAGCAATGGTATTAAGTGACTTACCCAAGATCACACAGGTAGGAAGTATCAAGTGCCTGAGGCTGGATTTGAATTCAAGTCCTCCTGACTCTAGAGTTGGTGCTCTTATTGGCTGGGCCACCTAGTTGCCCCTCGTCTCTCCCCTCCTAACCTCCCTCCTTAGGTCTTCAAATCTAGCTTTGTATCTCCAGCACTAGAAAAGTGCTTTGTCCAGAGGAAGCATCTACAGACTATTGGCAAAGTTGAGGAAGTAAACTAAGTGTACCTGCCTGGCAAACTCCCTTCTTTGGAACTCCTCCTTAACTTACAGCCCTGGAGAAATTAGATGTTATTGTAAAACACTTAAGGTGATATACAATATCTGAATTTCCATCAGTTCTCTATCCCTTTAATACTTGATTGAAAGGCTCTTAAATAGATACCCATTTGTTTATTTGACAATTTGGGATTGAAATTAAATTATGTTGTTTTCTTTTCCTTTTTAGAGCCACCAACTCTAGTTGATGCAGGGAGAAACCTGTTTTTAATGAATGCTCCATTGAAAATCCAGTTCAATATAAGGAGGCTATTTCCATATCCCAGATAGTCCTTGTATAAACACTACTTTGCTAATGTGAAGACAGTAAATTCGTTGAGCAAGGAAGGCAGTCCAGGCATTCCCCAGCACCTCTCTCCCTTTCTATTCCTAGCTATGGAACTCTAAGAAATGAAAAAGAATATAGGGACTCAAAAGTGCCCCAGATTTGCCCACCTTACATGCTACTCAGTAAATTTTATTGGTTGATGAATTGATCTATGGATCTTTTATTCACTTTTGAACCTAAAACCTTCAGTGACCTTCATCTTTGGAGTAAAACCTCATTTAACTGGTACTTCCAAAATTAGGCCAAAATATATTTAAATGGAGTTTTGCTTTTTGCCACTTTCCCTGTACCTTAAAAAGTATAAGAGAACCAGGGCTTTGTCATTTGCTTTCTATAATGGAAAGGCCCAACTTGTCTTAGGCATGTGGAGTGGAGATGTGGGTTTGTGAATGGGCTGGGACTAGATGGCGTCGGAGGGCCTTTCTGTCTGGAAATCGACAACCCCCTCCTTTCTCACCCCTCTCAGTCCTTTGACAGTGCAGATAAATGGACTGCCTTTTACATCATAGGCAGTTTTCAGGGCGAGACTGGATGATCACTAGTTGGGGCTGTCAGAGAGGGAATTCCTGCCCAGGAGTAGGTTGGACCAGACAACCTTCAGCTGTTTCCAACTGTACAATTACTTGGAAATCTATTCTTTTTTTAAATATAGTCAGTGTTCTTGTAGTGTATCAAGTATGGTTACAGAGGCTTCTCCATGCTTATGTGTCTCAGGTCCATCACTTCTTAGCTGGGTGACTTTGGAGAATTTGCTCAACCTCTCTGGCCTCAATTTCTTAGATGCCCTAGAAGATCCCTTTCAATCAGATTGCTTTCCTCCTTTCTCCTAGATGAGATGATTGATAATTGAGGTATGAAAAGGTCATTTTAATTGGGAGTAGAGGTAGATAATGGTGAAGTTTGGAGTGCTAGGAGAAGCAAGTCTGGGTGAATTGTCGAACTGAATATTTTTTTAATTTTGGAGTTGATTGGTGTTCCTCTTTATTAATAAGCCCATTGAATTTATTTTCTTCCTTCCTGGGTCATATGAATAGCTAACAGGCCAGGCTTGCTGAATAGAGGGTATCTGGTTTATGTTAACTGTGAATTGATCTGACTAAGGAAGTTTAATCAATACTTTATATAATTAGCATAAAGTTAGATGATCAAATGAAGTTTGGGGATCATTCAACCAGAAGAGATCTTAGAGATATTGTCTAACTCAATACTGTGCATTTTTCAGCTGAGGAAGCAGAGACTTGACCAAGGTCACACAGTTACTTCGTAGAAGGGGCTGGCTTCCTGGGGCCCAGAACTGACTTTTTCTCTTTGGCAACCCTGCTTCTCCTTCTATTATAACTGTACTCAGTAGAACTTTTACTAATATCTGACACATTTTTCAAAATATCCTGTCAGTGGGGTGGCTAGGTGGCACAGTGGATAGAACACCGGCCCTGGAGTCAGGAGTCCCTGAGTTCAAATCCAACCTCAGACACTTAATAATTACATAGTTGTGTGGCCTTGGGCAAGCCACTTAACCTCATTGCCTTGCAAAACCCCCAGACCCCTAAAAAGTATCCTGTTAATGACTTTAAAGCTCTGGCTGTTATGGATCAAAAGAAATACTTTGTTAATTTTAGACAAGCCATGGAGTGGCTTTGCCCGTCACCGTAGGTACAATCTCTCCTGGGACTATGGGCATTTTAATCAAGCTGGTAGTGGCAGATCAGGAGCTCACAACCTTGTAGCCTTTTCCTCAATCATACTTAGCTGTGGAAGAAAGTAGATTGCTGCTTTTCAGATCCCACAAGCCCCATATCCTCTGCATTTGAGGTGAATGAAAATTAGCTCAGGTTTCTATAGCACCGAGGCTTACAAATTGTCTTCCTTATAGCAGCACTATGAGGATAGGTTCAGAGGCTGTAGATGACTTGCCCAAGGTCAAACAATAAATCAGGGAGATAGGATTTGAATCTGGGCCTTTTGACTCTACATCCTGCTGTTCATTCTCTACCAGTTCTAATTGTCAGAAGCCCAGGACCTCTTGTCAGTTTATTTAAGTGTCTCAGCTTCTCCCTGCTCTCACCTCATCTCACCTTTTTCCTTCAAAGGATGAGGGTATACTCTGAGTTCAGGCCAGATACCCTCTGCCAAAAAGTGACCAGTTTTCAATCAATCACGTTTTCCAAACTTGGCAGATTTCATTAATATTTGGCATTGTACAAGTATCAAAATGACTGTCATTTATATAATCCATTGCTGTTTACCAAGCATTTCCTTCACACCAAGCCTACATGGTTGCTAAATGAGTTTAGTATGAAAATAGATGCTTGTTTTGTTACTTTGCAATGACCCTTATGAACAAGTAGCTGGAGTTTATTAAATCCCAGCCTAATGGAGGTTTTGACAAAGAAAGCTTTTAAGCAATTATACAGCAGTGATTTGTAAACAGATCATAGAATCATAGAACTTTTAAGCTGAAAGCAAACTTGGAGCCTATCAAAGCCAACTCCCTCATTGTACAGAGGAAGCAAGTGAGGCTAGAGAGAAGTAAGTGAAGCAGTAAGACACAGTCAGACACTAGCTGTATAACTCTTTACAAGCCCCTTAATCGTGTCTGCCTCAGTTTTCTTATCTGTATAATGAGCTAGAGAAGGAAATGACAAACCACTCCAGTTTCTTTGCCAAGAAAATCCCAAACAGAATCATGAAGAGTCACACATCTGAAAAACAGCTGAAGTCCTAACCATAAATTAGGAGCAGAATAAAGACTGGAAGTCAGGTGTCAGGGTGTTAAGCCTTTAATGATGAGTGTATATGTCTGTTTACCTATATGTCTATATTGATATCATTTAAAATATGGTTTAGCTAAGTATGAACAAAGAATATTTTGTAGAAATGAGAATTATCCTATTTACTAGATGCTCTCTTATTGCTGTTATAAAAGTACAGAAAACAAAACAAAATCACAGCATCTCAAAGGTAGATGAGAACAGAAACACCCCGACATTCCCAACAAGTGGTCCTCCAGTCTCTACTTACCAGCTTCCAGTGAGAGGGAACCCATATTATTTCTTCTTAGAAAGCTTTTGCATTACAACAAGGCTCTTTGCCCTCATGAACTCTGTTTTGGGGCCAAACAGAAGAGCCTAAATTCTGTTTCAAATGGGACCACCACGTTCCCCCGAGTCTTTTCTTCTTTAGGCTTAATTTCGCCAATTCCTTCAGTCAGTATTCATATGATATGGTCTTTAATCCTCTTCTCATCCTGGTTACCCTTTGTTGGACAAACTCTAACTTGTCCACACCTTTCCTAAAACAGGACACCTGCACTTGAATGCAGGATTCCAGATGTACCTTACTTCGGGGCCACGGCTGTAAAAGAGGCCATCACCTCACTTGTTCTGTATTCCATGCCTTTATCATCCTAGTTGAAGATTCCTTTGGCTTTTTTGCCTGCCATATTGAACTGGCCAGTAATATTGAACTCATACTCTGTGTCTTCCTGCTAGCCTTCTATACCCTCTTAGGTCTGCCTATTATCGCCTCCTCAACAACAAACTCCCCCAACTAGAAGTTAAATAAAGACCTCGGCATGATGCCACAAAGGCCTAGTCTCACATATATTTAGGAACCTAGGCAACAGGGTAATGTAGCTAGCAAATGGCACTGGAAAAAAAAAAGACCAAATTTGGCATCAGAAGACCTAGGTTAAAATCCCGACTTTCCCACTACTCATGGGACCTCAGGCAGTTTAACAGATTTATTAAGCAAAAGTTATATGTGCAAAAGCATTGTGTTCTAGGGCAGACTTTCTTTTGGGCTACCTATGTTTTTTGCCAGTTTCAGGAACTGAAGAAACTCCTCCTAGGAATAGCTTAGAATTGTAGTATCACTAAGGCATCAAGATATTAAGTGACTTGTTCAAAGTCATCCAGTCAGTATTTGTCAGATAGGAGACCTGGGATGAGCTGCTGGTAAAAATGGCAACAAAACCCAAAGATATTGGTTGTTCATGATTTTAGATTCTCAGCTCCTCAACCTTTTCTTTTTTTCTTTTCTTTTTTTTTGTTTTTTTAGGTTTTTGCAAGGCAAATGGGGTTAAGTGGCTTGCCCAAGGCCACACAGCTAGGTAATTATTAAGTGTCTGAGACCGGATTTGAACCCAGGTACTCCTGACTCCAGGGCCAGTGCTTTATCCACTACGCCACCTAGCCACCCAGCCAGCCCTGTTCCTCAACCTTTTAAACCAGCCTTGAAATTTTGAAGAATGCCATCAGATGTTTAGGGAACAAATCACAAAACTAATCATAATTCCAATTTCAGTCTCTGGTGTAGGCAGTTTCTAGGAAAGTTTATACTTAGTTGGAATGAGAAAGAAGTCTGTTGGAGAGTGGATATGGAGAGCAGGCATCAAAGGCTTGTGTTTCTCTCAAACATGTACAAATGTAGAGATTTCCCTAAAAGGAATAGCTGGGTTACATCTGGCTATGGCATAAAAGAAAGTAATTCTTGCTGGGGTTATGCCCCTAACAAATTAAAAAAATGACTTGTTTTGTGTCATTGCTTGGATCTGGATATGTTCATCAGCTAGTCATAATTCTGATATCACACAAGAGGTAATGAATCCAGGGCATCCTAACTTAGAGGCCATTGCTCTTTCCACCAATTCATGCTGTCTCTTGGGCAGATTATTGTTTCTTGTGGTTGATCACTTATTTCAGTCCTGTTCAAGTCTTCATGACCTCATTTGGAGTGTTCTTGGCAAAGATGCTGGAGTAGTTTGCTATTCATTCTCCAGTTCATTTTACAGGTAAAGAAATGGAGGCAAACAGGATTTGTCCAAGGTCACAGAACTACTTAGTGTCTGATGCTGGATTTGAATTCAGGTCTTTCCTGACTCCAGGTCCAGTGCTGTATCCACTGTTCCACCTAGCTGAATTTTAAATAAGATGTTAACCTACCTTTAGGGAGCTTACAGCTTGGAAAAGAGATATTATGCAAACATAGACAATGATAATGGGCACAATGTTACATGATAAATGTGGAACGAAACTAAAGCAAAGTTGGCAAAGGATATGATTGTTACTCAATGGGGGGATCCCAGAAGGATACAGGAGATGTAGGAGGTAGCATGAGAGTTGGCTTTTAAAGAATGAGTCCATCTACTCTAAGTGCAGATTGAAACACACTTTTTCCACTTTGCTTTTCTTGCTTTTTTTTTTTTAGTAATGTGGCTAACATGGAAATATCTTTTGCATGACTCCACACATATAATTGATATCATATTGCTTGTCTTCTCAGTGGATGGGAGAGGAGCAGCAGGGAGGGAGAGAATTTGGAGCTCAAAATTTCACAAAATGAATGCCAAAAATAAATAGTTGGAAGGGAAAAAAAAAGAATGAATTTATCAGGAGAAGACAAGTTGTTTTACCTCTCTGAATATCAGTTCCCTCCTTTGTAAAACAAGTGGGTTGGAATTGGGAGATCTCTAAGGTTCTTTCCTGCTCTAAATCTTATGAGCCTATTCCAACTGGCCCAGAAAAGATTTTTGTTCACTGATTCCACTCTCCTTCTGCATGGTTTTGTTTTCCTTTGTGTACAATTCTGGATTAGTGGGTGTAAAAGAGAATAGAGATGAGAAGAATCAAGAAATCATTCATTTAAGGAGTGTATTCAGTATTTACCTTGAAAATTGCTTAAGCGCAGACCACACAACAGATGTAGACAGTAATTCATTACAATGTAAGTCACTCCCAAGTCCTCTTTGGAGGAAAAGCTGTCAGATGATAACAATGGCTTTCATTTTGATAGCACTTTAAGGTTTGCCAAGCACTTTCCATATGTTAGCTCATTTGATCCTCACAGCAACCTTGGAAGATAGGTAGTTGTTATTCCCTTTTTATTGATGAGGAAACATTGAGGGAGGCTAAGAGACTTTCCCAGTATCATATGGCTAGTTAAGTGTCTAAGACAGGATATTAATATATTAATTTAGATCTTTTGGACTCCTAGTCCAAAACTATCCACTATGGCACACTGCCTTTCAATCCCCTTGGCAGTGTATGATTTGGCTGTCTTATTTATATTTGTTTTAAGAATTTTTATTAATATCTTTTGCTTTTATATCACCTGATTTCCCAAAATATCCTGCCATGCCCACAGCCATACTTTATAATAAAAACTAAAAAGAGAAAGAGCATAGTATAACAAAATTAACCAGTGCCTCAACCAAGTCTAGCATTATATATAGTACTCCACACCCATTGTCCCCCATCTCTGAAAAGGAGGGAGGGAGGTCCATTTTCATATCTCTTCTTTGCAGCTAATCTCAATCATCATAATTTCAGAGTATTCAGCTTTGGTTTTGTTGGTTTTCTTTCCATTTGCATTATTGTAGTTGTGAATATTGCTTTCCTAGTTCTGTTCATTTCTTTGCATCTGTTTGCTTAAAGTTTTCCCATGCTCCTTCATACTCAGTGGCCATGTTAAAAAATGTACTCATGTTCTCTTATGATATTCCATTCCAAGAATACAACACAACTTTTTTAGCCTTTTTGAGGCTACTAAGTGGTGCAGTGAGTAGCCTGGAATCTGTGACCTTGGGCAAATTGGTAGCCTCTTGTTACCTCAGTTTTCTGAGCTGTAAAAGGGGCATAATAGGAGTAGCTAGGTGGCGCAGTGGATAGAGCACTGGCCCTGGAGTCAGGAGGACCTCAGTTCAAATTCAACCTTAGACACTTAATAAATTACCTAGCTATGTAACCTTGGGCAAGTCACTTAACCCCATTGCCTTGCAAAAACCAAAAACCAAACCAAACCAAACAAAAAGTGGTGATAATAACAATCTCCCTACCTCCTACCTCCCAGGATTGCTGTGAGGATCAATTGAGATAATATCTGGAAAGTACTTAGCACAGTGATAGTCAATATAGAAATTCCGATTTGTTTCCCCTTACCTTTCCTTTCCAAGGCAATGGTATCGATTTTGTTTCTAGTTTTGGGTTATTACAAAAATTGCACTCATAAAGATTCTGGAGATGGGTTCTTCTCTGGATCATGGGCAAGGAAATTTTAGTCATTTTCTTAACATAAATCCTTTAAAAATTAATATCTATTTAAAAAATTCTGAACTTAAACACGAAAAGAAACCATATTTCCATAAACATAGCAGGACACAAAAAGATCATTATATATATGAAATCATGAATCTCCATTTCATACCACTTGCTTTAAAAAAAAAGTATGTAATAAATTCCACACATTACTTACAAAACTGCCCTACTTGTCTGGTTTCTTTCTGAACTTCTTCCTGTTCTCTTCTATGCATTTCTAAAAATGTTTCAATGGCCCTCTTTTTGGGGCATCACTATTGCTTACCTCCCCCCTCTCTCATAGTCTTGCCACCCAATTAAGTAACCTCAAGAAAGAAAAAGAAAACTCTTGTAACGAATTAGCATAGTCAAGCAAAACAAACCCACACAGTGGCTGTGTTAAAAAATGTATACCTCTTTCTGCACCTTATGCCCATAACCTTTCTGTCAGAAAGTGGCTAACATATTTCATCACTGGTCCTCTGGAGACTTGGTTAATCCTTTCATTGATCAGAGCTTTTAAGCCTTTCTGGGTTTTTTTCTTTCCAGTGTTCTTGTATAAGTTATTTTTCTGCTCACCTTACTTTGCATTATTCCATACTATTCAGAATTTTCTGAAATTATCTCTTTTGTCATTTCTTAATGCATAATAATTTTCCATGATAGTCATATACCACTTTTTTTTTCAGGCATTCCTCTGTAAAATGGACACCTCTTTACATTCTAGTTTTTTTTTTTAAATACCTCTTTTGGTCTTTGAAAGATAGTGGGGTTGACTTGCCTAAGTCACACAGCTAGGTAATTATTAAGCGTCTGAGGGTAAATTTGAACTCAGGTCCTCCCGACTCCAGGGCTGATGCTCTATCCACTGCGCCACCTAGCTGCCCCTTCATTCCCCTTTTGGAAAAAATATTTTTGTTATCTTTCGTTTCCTCAGTGTAGATCTCTTTATGCTATTTCTCTCCCTGCTTCTCCCAGAGAATCATCCCTTATAACAAAGAATTTGAATTTTAAATAAGAAGCAAAAAGGGAGAAGAGAAAATAATTCAGTAATCTATTAACACTATGAAAAGATCTGACATCATATGCATTTTCCACTTTCTTAGACCCTGATTTCTGCAAAGGAGTAATGGAGAGATAGCTTCTTTATCTCGTATTCTTGTTCTTTGTTATTTCACAATTTTTGTTTTTGACTGTTGTGGTGTTGTTCTTATCACGTCCATTGTTATAGTCATTGTGTACATTTTTCCTGACTGCTTCAGTTTGCATCACCTCATCTGAGTTTTTCCCTGTTTCTCTGTATTCATTAGGTTTGTTGTTTCTTATGACACAGTAGTATTCCCTTCACAGACCACAGTTTGTTTCATCAGTGCTCAAATGATGGGCATCTATTTTGTTTCTAGTTCTTTGCTACCACAAAAGTGATGCTATAAATATTTTGATGTCTATGGGGATTTTCTCCTTGTCAGTGACGTCCTTGGGCTGTATTTACTGCCTAGCAGTAAAATTTCAATGCTAAAAGGTATAGACATTTTAGTTACTTTCTTTGCATAATTACAAATTTTTAGCGTAACTGTTAATTTATTTCCATAATGCTTGAATCAATTCATAATTCCCCCAACAGCATTTTAGTGTACATATCTTTCTACAATCTCTACAACACTGAATGTTATCATCTTTTGGTGTCTTTGTTGATCTGCTAGGTGTGAGATGGAACCTCAGAGTTATTTTGACTTGTATTTTTCTTATTATTAGTAATTTGGAGTATTCTTTCATGGTTGCAGTTTTTAAAAAAAAATGTTTGTTCATATCCTTTTGACCACTTATCTCGCAAGGAATAGATTTTGATCTTCTCTGTATTTGTGTAGTGTCATATAAATAAATCTTGGATAGCAGAGATCCTTATCATAGTTATTCAATGCAAAGATGTTTTTTCCAATTAGCCATTTCCATTCTTATTGTAGTTGTGCTAATTTTGCTTCTATAATTTTTTCAATTTCAAATAATTGAAATTATCTATATTATCTTCTGTGATCGCATCTATGTCATATTTGGTTCATAATTCTTCCCTAGAGCTGTGAAAAGTGCCTGATGTGAGTCTTTTTTAATAGTATGATATTTAATATTCAGGTCATATGTTCATTTTGAGCCGGCATATGACGTAAGATAGTGGTCTGAATCTAATTTCTGCCAAATTACTTTCTAGTTTTCCTAGCAATTGTTGTCACATAGGGAACTTTTTCTCAGAATGACTATTACTGAGTTCAATTGTTTATTTCTTCCTTAGGTAGTCTGTCACACTGGTCTACTTTTCTATTTCTTAATTAAATAGAAACAATTTCTTAATAATATATGATATACATATATACATATACCTATGTATATATATATGCATATATATACACACACATATCTATTCATTCCTATTTTTTGCATGATTTCCCTTAAGATTATAACTCTTGTGTTCCTCTAAATGAATTTTTTGTTATTTTGCCTGATTCTATAATATATTCCTTTAGTAGTTTGCTTGGTTTAGCATGAAATCTGCAAATGAATCTGCTAATATTGTCATTTATATTGGCATGGCCCAGCCATGAGCACTAAATGTCTTTTCATTTGTTTAACTCATTCTCAAAGAGGTCTCTCTACAGAGTGCCATGGTTGAATGACTCCAAAATAGGCTATGTATTTTGTAATTATTACAAGGGAAATTTCCATTTCTATTATGTCTTCCAGGATTATCTCTTTGCTATATAGAAATGTTGTTTAATTTCATTAGTTTATTTTGTATCCTGCTTCTTTAGAGAGTGTTATGTTTTGAATTATAACACAGACTTGTAATTTCTATCTCTACTTCTCTTCCTTCCATGTGTCTCCTTCCCTCTACTTTTACAACCACCACCCTAGGCCCTTATTATATCCATCCTAGCCTCTTAATTGGACTTCTTGTTTAAGCTTTGCTCCCCAGCAGGTCATCCTTCACAAAGCATACAAAGTGTTTTCTTGAAGTGGAGATCTGTCTTTGTCACTCTTTTCCTTAATAAACTTTAGTGGGTTTTTATTAATAGCCTCTAGAATCAAATATAAACTCCCCTGTTTGATACTTAAAGTCCTTCACAGCTTTGCAGCCTTATTATGCATTCCATCTCTTATCACACTCTGCTCTACTGTTGAGCCTAGTCTGACTTTCATTTTATTCCTCACACACAGCATGACATCTTCCACAATTCTTGCCATTACTCTGGTTGTTTCCTGTGCCTGGAATCCACTCCTTCACTTGTACCTCTTAGAATCCCTCAGTTTTCTGCAAGACTCTTGCTCAACCTCTATATCAAATGTCTCCCCCTTCTGCAACCAACTTTTAAGGTCTCTCTCTCTTTTTTTTTAGGTTTTTGCAAGGCAAATGGGGTTAAGTGGCTTTCCCAGAGCCACACAGCTAGGTAATTATTAAGTGTCTGAGACCGGATTTGAACCCAGGTACTCCTGACTCCAAGGCCGGTGCTTTATCCATTATGCCACCTAGCCACCCCTTAAGGTCTCTTTTCCAACATTACCTTGAATTTATGTTGCATAAGTTTTACATATCCTTATTTTTAAATTAAATTTTATTTTATTTTCAGTTCTAAATTTTTACCCTTCTGTTTCTCTTCCCACAACACCAATTGAGAAAGCAAGAAAAACACAACCTGTTACAGATATGCATGGCTGACTTCTGGGGGTGGAGCCAAGATGACAGTGTGAAGCTAGGAAACTACTGGAGCTTTTCTGGAAATAACGTTTTTGTTGTGGTTGTTTTTATTTTATTTTTTCCAATTACATATTATGAAAGTTTTTTACATCCATCTTGCATATTTATATGCATATTTATAAGTTACATGCATAGTTATAAGTTACACAGTTTTCTTCCATCCTCCTTTCCCTTCCTCCCCTCAGCAAGAGCCTAGTGAACACTGTACGTGTACATTTGTGTTTAACATGTTTATATATTATTCATTTTGTGTATGGAAAAATAAAGACTAAGGGAAAAGAAAGAAAACCATGGAATAGGAAGGAAAAGCATAAGGGAACTTTTTAAAAAGTGAACAGAGTGTTCATTCAGTTTCTGTTTTGTTTTGTTTTTCTAGATGTGGATGGCGTTATCAATAACAAGTGTCCCAGGGTTGTCCTTGATCTCTCTTAACTACTAAGAGGAGCTGCATCCATCATAGTTGATCAACTCACAGTGTTGATAATATGTATAAATATTCTCTTGGTTCTACTTCCTTTGTTCAGTGTCAGTTTGTGTAATTCTTTTCATGTTTCTCTAGAGTCCAATCTCTCATGTTGAAACAACCTTAAATGAAATTTCTAAATAGACCCTAAAGCAATAGAACCCACCAAAAACAGAGTGAAACAAATTCTCAACTTCAAGATATAATGGCAAAAACTTGTGTATAGGTCTCTCTCATTTGGGTAAAAGGGGAGAGTATAGGCTAGTGTAGGGAGGAGAACTGGAAAGCCACCCGGAGGCTCTTAGCCACAGAACAGCTCAAGCCTGGGCTCAGTAAGCTAGCAGTGCAGGGTCTCAACCCCAGCTTGGAAGACAAAGTCTGAGTTCTGGGAATGCTGGGCTAACAGGTGGGACTGAGTTGGGTTACTCTACTACAGGGAACAAATGCCTAGCACCTGAAATTCCATAGGTAAGCAGTAATCCAGGGACCAGACACCATCCCACTTCCCCTCCCCCCAGCCCTAGCCCCAGCCCCACCACAAAAAAAACTTGACACTGTATACCCTTTGCAGAGTTCAACTATCAAAATGAGTACTCCCCCCCCAGAAGCACAAAACATAGTTACTATTCTGACAGGGACAATAAAAATGCCATCTCAGAAGAGTAAAACAGTGACAAATTGCCTACATGCGAAGCCTCAAAGGGGTTTTTGAATTGGTCTCAAATCCAAAAATATCTCTTGGAAGAACTCAAAAAGGATTTTAAAAACCAAAGAAGAGAAGAAGAAGAGAAATGGAGAAAAGAAATGAGTCATACAGGGGAATGATGAAAAATTTATTGAAGAAGACAATAACTTTGAAAGTAAAATTGGCCAAATGAACAAATTTTACATAAAAAGTAAAATTAACCAATTGAAAAGGAAATAAAAAAGTAACCAAAGAAAACAAAATCTAAAAATTAGAATTGGACAAATGGAAACTAATGACTCTATGAGATTCCAAGATTTCATTAAACAAAACACAAAGACTGAACAAATAGAAGAAAACGTAAAGTACTTAGGAAAAATGATCCAGCTATTGAATAGATCCAGGAGAGATAATTTATGAATTTTTGGTCTACCTGAAAGGCATGATTAGAAAAAAGAGCCTGGATAATATCATGCAGGAAATTATCATGGAAAACTGCCCTAATATGCTAGAACAATAAGATAAAATAGTCCTTGAAAGAATCAAGAAGAGATCCCAAATTAAAAACTCCAAGGGATACTGGAGCCAAATTTCAGAATTCTCAGCTAAAGAAAAAAATACTGCAAACTGCCAAAAAGAAGCAATTTAAATACCAGGCACCCACAGTCAGGACTACACAGACAGGACTTATCACTTGAACACTAAAGGATTGGAGGGTCTGGAATATGATATTCTGGGGGGCGGGGCAGCAAAGGAACTTGGATTATAACTAAGAATTAATTATCTTGCAAAATTCAGCATATTCTTTCAGGGGAAAAGATGGACTTTTAACAAAATAGAGGATTTTCAAACTGATAAAAAGACCAGAACAAATACAAGACTTGAGAGATGCATGAAAAGGTAAATATAAAGGAAAAAAGTCATTAAGACTAAGAAAAAAAAGGTTAGTTAATATGACCATGACTGAACAGGAAGATAATAGCTGTAACTCTTGAGAATTGTGTTTCCCTTAGGACAGTTGTAAATAACTTAGCTATTCTTAGCAATACAATGATCTAAGAAAATTCTGAAGGACTTATGATCAAAGGTACTATCCATCTCCAGAGAAAGAACTGGTGGAGTCTGAATGAAGGTTCTTTTAATTTCTTGGAGTTTTTTGTTTTGTGTTTTCTTTCACAGCATGACTGCACATATATATATATATATATATATATATATATATATATATATATATATATATATAAAACCTATATCAAATTGCTTTCTTGGAAGGAGAGAGAGAATTTGGAACTCAAATTTTTTTTTTTTTTTAGCAAAGGCAAGTGGGGTTAAGTGGCTTGCCCAAGGCCACACAGCTAGATTATTATTATTGAGTGTGTGAGGTCAGATTTGAACCCAGGTACTCCTGACTCCAAGGCCGGTGCTCTATCCATTGCACCACCTAGCAGCCCCTTGGAACTCAAAATTTGAAAAACATATTAAAATTGGTTTTACATGTAATTTAGAAAAAAAATAAAGCATTAAAGAACAACAACAAAAGCAAATATGCATAGTCAAGCAAAACAAATTCTCATATTAGCCATGTCCAAAAAAAGGAAATAATGCATATAAATATTTATGTTCATGTTGTTTCCCTTGTTAGAATGTGAGGTCAGGGACTATTTTTTTAAATCTTTGTATCTTTGTAAATCCTGGTAGGATTTAATAAATGTTTATTGATTGTCCATTATTATAAGATCCAGTTCTTTAAAGACTCAATCCTACTCTGTCTTTATTTGCTTTATTTACCTTCACTTGGTAAAGGGTTTGTCCTTTCCCAAATCCCATTATAATTAATAATATGCGCCTGATGACTTGGTTGACAAAGCTTGGTTGGCATATCAGAACCTGCTAGAGAGAAGCCTGAAGTATCATATTCGATATAAGGTATGTTTTCAAAAGATCATTGATAAACTAGAAATGATATAAAGGAAGGCAATCAAGATGGTGAAGGTAAGGGAATAAACATTTGTAAAGCATCTTTGTGCCTGGAATCATTTGATCCTCACAATAGTCCTGTGAAGTAGGTGCTGTTATTATCCCCCTTTTATAGATGAGGAAATTGAGGCAAACAGGATTAAGTGATTTGCCCGTGGTCACACAGCTAGTCAATGCCTGAGGATAGATTTGAACTCAAGTTTTCCTGAACCCAAATCTAGCATTCTAAGGTAAGGCCTTGAGCCCATGCCATTTGAGGATCATTTGAAGGAACTGGGCATGTTTAAATTGCCCAGGGGAATATTATAGCTATCTTTTAGTACTTGAAAATATATCATTTGGAAGAGGCTTATTAATAAGATCATAAATCTAGAGCTGGAAGGGTCCTCAGAGGTCCCTTAGGCCAATCTCTTCATTTAACAATTGAAGACATTGAGGCAGAACCAGGATTGGGGGTGGAAGTTAGAAAAAGACAAATTTAGGCCTAAAGTCAAGAAAAACTTCCTAATAATTAGAGCTATCAAAAAGTAGAATAGTCCACTTGGAGAGATAGTGAGTTCTCTTTCACTGGAGGTTTTCCTACAAAGGTTGAACAGCTACTTGTAGGGATTCTCTTTTGGATATAAATTGGACAGGATGGTTGCTGAGGTTCCTTCCAACTTTATACTTCTATTAAGTTCTTTTTAGGTTTTTGCAAGGCAAACGGGGTTAAGTGGCTTGCCCGAGGCCACACAGCTAGGTAATTATTAAGTGTCTGAGGCTGGACTTGAACCCAGGTACTCCTGACTCCCGGGCTGGTGCTTTATCCACTATGCCACCTAGCCACCCCCTACTTCTATTAAGTTTTACAAAATGATTTCCTAACAACTCTTCAATTTAGGTAGTACCAGGATTATTATCCCAGTTTTGCACATAGGAATTTGAGGTTCAGAGAGGTTAAGAAACTTACTCAAGGTCACATGGAAAGGGAGAGTTAGGACTCAAACCTTCATCTCCTGATTTCTGAACTTCTCTCTCTCTCTCTCTGTCTCTTTCTTTCTCCCGTATATTAGCTTCCATTCACAATGGTCAAACCTGAATATCAGACCATTTCTCAGATGATTATTATCTTCTAGTAAATTATGCACACTTAAAGTTACTATTTGCATCATCCGAAGTATTTCTTGTTACTTGAAGACAAAGGTTGTGTTTTAAGTGCCTCAGTTGGGTGGTTGTAGATATTCCTCCTCTTTATTATTTGACTTTGTAGTATGGGAGTATCTCAACACAACACAAGGGGGCTCTCTTGGTAAAGAATGCTTAAATAGATATTTATAGCTCATTAGAGCTTGAAGGGCTCTTAGAGATCATCTAGTCCAACCCCTTCATTTTTCAGAGCAGGGAACAAAGACCCAGAGAAGTGATGGACTTGCCCAAGGCCATACAGTCAGTTTAGCAGCAAAGCTAGGATTAGAACTGAGGTGTCAAGGCTCTAAGAATACTACACTGTTTTGCTGTCATTAGTATAACCTGTGTTCTTTTTGGGGAGTTGTGAATAGCCCTCCAATATGAGTTGATAGGTATTTTCTTTTGCTTATCTGCAAGACTAATATAAAGTGTTTCAACTAAAATTATTCTGTAATGATTGCTGCTGATTGGTCAGAAGTTTAGGCTTTTGATAACTAGCCACAGATTTTCTGATTAGTGTGGTATTATGGCAAGGGTCATCGATAAATCGAAGAGTTTGAGTATGATAACCATTAAGGTCCTTTCTGGTGCAAAATCAATGAACCTGTGGTTCTACAAAATCTTGACTTGGGTTAAGAATAGAGTTGAATCTTATCTCCAATATTTATTATGTCTCCTTGGAAAAGGCATTTTACATTGTTAAGCCTCAATTTTCCATCTATAAAAAGGAGTCTGACTATGCTTATTCCACACTCAATAAGCTCCAGTGACTCTCTTAATACCTTCATGATCAAGAAACTATCTTCCTCACAGGATTGTTGTGAGGAATGCAGTTTGTTAAGTATTATAGAAAAATGAACTTTTATTATAATCTCAGTCACAGGATGTTTGTTGGAAGGGACCTCAGATTCTAACTTGAACAGGAATCCCTCTTCATAGAAGATTGTTAGCAAGTAGGTAATGAAATGTAGCTTAAAGACTAAGAAATAATTGGACTGAATAAAACAGTGCTCCATTAAATCCTAAAGCATAAAGTATATACGAGCAAGTTCCCCATTTGATTAGAACTGCTGGGAAAACTAGAAAGAAATCTGGCAGAAATTAAGTTTAGATTAGCATCTTACACCATATTCCACAATAAATCCATATGTGGTCTGAATAAAAGAGAAACAAATCCTATACTTTTCTCAGCTAAGGGTAGTAGATGAACTTTTTTTTTTACCTCAAGAATTTTTTATTAAAGATTTAATTTATTTTGAGTTTTACAATTTTTCCCCCATTCTTACTTCCTTCCTCCACCCTCCACAGAAAGCAATTTGTCAGTCTTCACATTGTTTCCATGTTGTACATTGATCCAAATTGAGTGTGATGAGAGAGAAATCATATCTTTAAGGAAGAAACATAAAGTATAAGAGATAGGAAGAAAGATATCAGTTTTTTTCCTAATAAATGTAATAGTCCTTGGTTATTGTTCAAACTCCACAGTTCTTTCTCTGGATACAGATGGTATTCTCCATTGCAGATAGCCCCAAATTGTCCCTGATTGTTGCACTGATGGAATGAGCGAGTCCTTCAAGGATGAACATCACTCCCATGTTGCTGTTAGGGTGTACAGTGTTTTTCTGGTTCTGCTCATCTCACTCAGCATCAGTTCATGCAAATCCCTCCAGGCTTCCCTGAAATCCCGTCCCTTCTGGTTTCTAATAGAACAATAGTGTTCCATGACATACATAGACCACAGTTTGCTAAACCATTTCCAATTGAAGGACATTTACTTGATTTCCATTTCTTTGCCACCAAACAGGGCTGCTATGAATATTTTTGTACAAGTGATGTTTTAATCCTTTTTCATCATCTCTTTAGGGTATATATCCAGTAGTGGTATTGCTGGATCAAAGGGTATGCACACATTTTTGTTACCCTTTGGGCGTAGTTCCAAATTTCTCTCCAGAAAGGTTGAATGAGTTCACAGCTCCACCAACAATGTAATAGTGTTCTAGATTTCCTACATCCCTTCCAACAATGATCGTTATCCTTTCTGGTCATATTAGCCAGTCTGAGAGGTGTGAGGTGGTACCTCAGAGAAGCTTTAATTTGCATTTCTCTAATAAGTAATGATTTAGAGCAATTTTTCATATGACTATGAATTGCTTTGATCTCCTCATCTGTAAATTGCCTTTGCATATCCTTTGACCATTTGCCAATTGGGGAATGGCTTTTTTAAAAAGTGTGATTCACTTCTTTGTATATTTTATAAATGAGTCCTTTGTCAGAAAAATTAGTTGTAAAGATTGTTTCCTAGTTTACTACATTTCTTTTGATCTTGGTTACAGTGGTTTTATCTGTGCAAAACCTTTTTAATTTAATGTAATCGAAATCATCTAGTTTGTTTTTAGTGATGTTCTCCATCTCTTCCTTGTCCTTGCTCTTCTAATTTGCTTATAGTATTTTTTTTTATGTCTAGATCCTATATCCATTTGGATCTTAATTTTGATATAGGGTGTGAGGTGTTGGTCCAATCTAAATTTCTTCCAAACTAACTTTCAATTTTCCTAGCAGGTTTTTATCAAAGAGAGAGTTTTTTTTATCCCAATAGCTGGACTCTTTGGGTTTATCAAACAGCAGATTACTATAATTGTTTCCTGCTATTGCACCTAGTTTATTCCACTGGTCAGTAGATGAACTTTTAACCATACAAAGGAGAAAAACAATTACAAAAGATAAAATAGATAGTTTTTATTACATGAAAATAAAAAAGCTTTTTCCACAAACAAAATTAATAAGATTCAGGAAAAATAGAGAAGGAAGCACTGATTGGAGGAAAACATCTTTGTATCTCTGGGAAAAGTTTGATATCCAAGATATAGAGACAATTATGTTTAAGACTCAAAAATCATTCCCCAATAGTAGTCAAGATATCAACAATAATTAAAAAGAATTGTAAATAATTAGCAATAATAATATTCTCAGTTACTAATAAAAATAGATATACAATTCAAAATGACTTTGGGGTTTTACTTCATACCTAGAAAATTGGCAAAGATGGCAAAATGCCAATAATCAGTGTTGAAGGGGGTGTGAAACGATAGATACATCATTATATTGTTGGTAGAACTGTAAATTAGTATAATCATTCTGGAACACTGTTTGGAATCCTGCAAACAATGGCTAAAATGTCCTTAAAATGTTCTTAGCCCCAGAGATTCCACTGCTAGGTGTATACCCCAAAGAAGATATTGACTAAAATAAAAAAAATGCTCCAGATACATCATATTATATAGCAGAACTTCTTGTAATAACAAAGAATTAAAAACAAAGCAGATACTCATCAATTGGGGAATGGTTAAATAAACTATGTCACATGAATATAATGGAATTTTTCTGTTTTGTAAGATACAATCAACATGATGCATACAGAGAAGTATGGAACAACTTAGATGAACTGATGCAGAGTGAAGTAAGCAGATCCAGGAAAACAATAAACACAATAACTATAATAATATAAAATGGATGAAATTATAATCACAAAACAATAAAAAGTATTGCAAATTTACAAAGAATTACAATGGTTCCAAATAAGAGAGATGAGAAGTTGCTTCCCCCTACTCCCTTGCAGAGGTCTGTGTGCATGTGTGTGTGTGTGTGTGTGTGTGTGTGTGTGTGTGTGTTTGGGGGCAGGGTAAGTCCACAGATTTGAAACATTGCATATGATGTGAGTTTTTTCTGATGCATTGTCAATTTTGCTGAAAATGTTTCTCTTCTTTTTTTTTGAATCTTTGTTATAAGAGATGGCTCTCTGGGGGATGATAGGGAAAAGAATACAGGGAGAAATCTAGGCTCTGTGCAAAAATAAAATATATCAATAAAAATCTGTTTTTTTTCTTTAAAATGATCACCAACAATTGGTCATTGAGACTTAGCTTGAAGAGATCCAGTGAAGAAGAGGAACTACTGTTCCACTTTTGGTAAACTGCAACTGTTAATAGAAGCTCTTCTTTATATTGACTTTAAATGGGTCTATCTGTAATTTCTAACCCACTGGTCCTAGTTTGCTCTCAGGGACCAAGCAGATGTGTACCTCAGGGGATATATGGATTCTTGTCTAGCTGACATTTCAGGCTAAACAGTGCACCAGTAGGAAGAGGGCTAAGGTCTACCTAGTGAGAATTAGAGAAAAGTCTGAACTTTACAAAGAAATGGAGTCAGGAGGACTTGGGTTCACATATGACTTCAAACACTTCCTAGTTGTGTGACCCTGGATAAATAGCTTAACCCTGATTGCCTCCAAAAAAGGGAAAAGAAATGGAGTTTGATTATTTTGAAGTATATATTGAAGTAGTGAAACCTTTATTATCAAGAGATTCACCAGCCTTCAGAGTCAATTAATTACCCGGATTTCTCCCCACTCTGTTATCTTTGCCCCAGCACTCCACATTTTGAAAAGAGTAAGAAATGGGGGGTGCAGTGGTGGTTCAATCTTGCTATCTCCCAAGTCAATCCAATTCACACAAGGACAGTTCTATTTGTTAGGAAGTTATTACCTATGTCAAGCCTAAATCTGCCTTTTTGCAATTTTCATTTATTATTCCTAGTTCTGCCCTCTGGGTCCAAGAAGAACAAGTCAAAACTCTCTCTCATATGGCAGTTTCAATTATTCGAAGACAGATCTGATCTATATATCCTGATCTATATATCCCTGATCTATATATCCCTCAGTTATTTCAACCAGTTCTTAGATGTATGGTCTTAAGTCACATCACCATTATGGATCATTCTAGATTCAATAACTGAAACAAGCCTCCTCTGCATACCCTCCATGCATGTGACATTAGAACCAGACCCAATATTTCCAGTATGGCTTGTCCAGAAGAAAATACAGTGGGGCTATTAGATCATTAGGCATAGGCAGTATACTTAATGTAGCTTCAAATCATGTTAGTTTTTAATGGGTGTCATGTCATTCTGTTAACTACCATAGAGCTTGCAGCCCACTGAAACACTTGGATCTTTTCACAGGAACTGTTATCCAAACATTTCTTCTCTACGCTATTCTCATCAAGTGCTTCTTCTGAACTCATGGGTAGGACTTGGGGCAAGGGTGACAGATTCTGCAAATAAATTTAATAATTCAAATGTGAAAATTTCAGCATTTCTTTGCCATGATGAAAGGGCAACCATATGCTGACATCCAGAAGTTGGCTCTGTTGAATGCCAAGCTCCACAGCTAGAGGTGGTTGTGGAGTGTAGAGTAGGAGAGAACATACAACAAAAATGGGAGCTACAGTTAAGTGTTATTTTCACTGGGTGACTCACCTCTGCTTTTACTGGAAGATAATATTGATCTAAATGGTGACCTTTTCTTTTCCTTCATATCATCAAAATCATGCCAGGCAAAGGGCAATGAGTCACCATTGAAACAGATTATCCTTTGAGAAAAAATTAGCATTTTCTTGCCTTAGAAATCTTAACTGAGGGTCTTTTATTTACTTCACCTGGTGAGTCCATGACATTATCCTAAAGTGCTTCTTATGTCCAGTTCTTAATATGCTAGAATCTCAAATGTCAGACCTGGAAGGGACCTTGGAGAGCCTCTTGTCATTTAAATATATGTATATATATATATATATATATATATATATATATATATATATATAAAATTTTGTTAAATATTTCCATGTTATATTTTAAATAATTTGTTAACATTCATTTTTTAAAATTTTGAGTTCTAAATTTTCTTTCTCCCACTCTTCTCACACTCCTTATGAAGGTAGGCAGTATGATTTGATTATATGGAAAGTCATGTACAATATATTTCTTTATTAGCCATGTCGAAAAAGAAAACAAAAAATAAAAAAAATAGCTGATGTTGATCTGTACTCATAGTTTATCATTTCTCTCTCTGAAGCCCAGAGATACTAAGTGAAGGGCAGCTAGGTGGCTCAGTGGATAGAGAACCTTCCCTGGAGTTAGGAGGACCTGGGGTCAAATCCAGCCTCAGACACTTAATAATTACCTAGCTGTGTGACCTTGGGCAAGCCACTTAACCCCATTGCCCTCAAAAAACCAAAAAAAAAATAAAGTTGCTAATTGAACTGCTTAAGGTCATGCATAATTGATGACAGGGTTAGAATTTGAAACTAGGTCCATTGACTCCAAATCTGACAGTCTTTCTACTGTACTGCTGCCTCCCAGTTGGGCTTTGTGAAGTATATTTTTATTGTATTTGAAATTTTCTTCCATTCTGGAAATACTTATTGAGATGGGCTGCCAAGCTTGGAGTCTGGAAGAGCTGAACTTGAATCCTCCGCCTAACAATTCTTTTTTTTTTTTTTTTTTTTTGCAAGGCAAACAGGGTTAAGTGGCTTGCCCAAGGCCACACAGCTAGGTAATTATTAAGTGTCTGAGACCGGATTTGAACCCAGGCACTCCTGACTTCAGGGCCGGTGCTTTATCCACTACACCACCTAGCTGCCCTAACAATTCTTTTTTTGGGGGGGGTGTGGAACTGGGGTTAAATGACTTGTCCAGGGTCATACATACAGCTAGTAAGTGTCAAGTGTCTGAGACTGGATTTTGAACTCAGGTTTTCCTGACTACAGGGTCAGCTATTACTTAGCTTCAGTGAACCTCAGTCTTCTCATCTGTAAAATGGGGATAATAATAATACCTATAATAACTGCCTCACAAAGTTTTTGTGAGGCTTAAATGAGATCATGGATATAAAATGCTTTGCAAACTCTAAAGTGCCATACAGATCAGTTAATATCATTACTTTAAGAATTGGTGATTTCCCCCAAGTAAACAGTTCTTTGAAAGAATTTTTGCAATCTTGCTATATGACCCTACTGCATTTTTCAAGCATTATGTTAGGGAACCTAGATCTCTTACTGCAAGGGTCCTTCTACATCTGTCTCTGATGCATCCAAAGCAATAGCAAAGAGCTCAGAAGTCATTGTCAAAGACAAAATTGTCTTTTACTTTGTGACCCAGCATGGGTTGATATCTTGGACAGTTCACAGCATGGTCTGACACACAAAGCTTTTCCACATATGTCTAGGACACAAGAAAACATGGATATAAAGAGAAAATGAGAGCAAACACCAGATCCTTCCAACCTCAGGGCTATACCATAATGAGAGCTCCCCTCAAATTCTCTTCACTTTCATGAACCCCGAGATTCAAACAGTAGCCAGGAAGTCACACTTACCTAAGATTTCATGTTTAGGTAGCCTCATCATGGGAGAGTGGTGTCCTCATCAGGGTTATGGATAACAGCTACTGCTTTAGCATCTTTTCAACTCATCTGTCTTTGTTTCTTTGCTGTAACATGGTTTATGTATATAAACTCACATACTACCCATTCTGACAGTGCTTCTGTGAGTGTATAGCTGAGTTTGTTGAAACTGAAAAAAGGTTAAAATGATGTTTTTCCTAAAGTCACCAAGTAGGTCAGTGATATAGAATCTTCTATCATTATCACCCATGCTACCTGTCATCTTCTTGACTAAACACCTTGAGAATCTCCCTTACTATTAGTCCCTTTCCTCCATTAACCATCTCCAATTTATCCTATTGATATCTTGTCAGCGCATAATTATTTAGTTTTGTCTCCCCCATTAGACTCTGGGTATAATAAGAGTAGGGACTGTCTTTTACCTCAATAAATGTTCTAGAGTTAGTATCACTGGCTTAATTGACCTTGACCCAGTCCTTTCCAAAAGTTACCTATGATTTCCCAATGGTCATCTAATGGCCTTTTTCTTCATCCTCATTCTTCTTGGCTTCTCTGCAGTTTTTGATGCCATTGACCACCCTCTCCTCCTAAATATTCTCTTCTCCGTTAGATTCTATGACATTATGCTTTTCTGGTCCTCCTCCGCCTTTCTGACTGCTCCTTCTCATCCCCTTCGTTGATTCTTCATCTATGTCATGCTTGCCAACAATGGCTGTCCTCCAAGGCTTTGTTCTGGGCCTTCCTCTCTCATCTGTAATATCGCATAGGTGTGTCCTGTCTTTTAGCTCTCCTGGATCACATCATACAACAAAGGGCCACATATAGAATGTAATATTTATTTATGGCTACAGTGTAGTCTATATTACCAATAAGTGTAAGAATAAAATGTAATAATGCCACATGAATGGACTTTGATGGTTGCATGTGGTCTGTGGGCTGTGGGTTGGACACATCTTATCTATAGTCTATCTCTTGAGCTACTCTATTCTGCACATATCAAAGTGGATGTCTGGTATATATCTCAAACTTAAAGTATCCCAAACAAGACTTATCTTTTTTCAAAAAACCTGCCTTTCATCCTGAACTCCCAGTTATCCAAGTATGAAACCTTGGTGACATTCATGATCCTCACTCTCACTCACTCCATATACCCAACCTTTGGCCAGATCTTATCATTTCTACCTTCACAACATCTCTCATACATTTCTCTTGCCACTTATACAACCACCACATTAGTTTGGGTCCAAAAAGCCTCTAACCTGGAATGGTGATGATGATGACGATGACAATGTTGTTAACCAGATAGCACTTTAAGCTTGGAGTCGCTAGATGGCACAGTGGATAGGGCACTAAACTTAGAATCAGGAAGACCTTAGTTCAGATCTATCTTTAGATACTTTTTAGCTGTGTGCCCCTAGACAAGGCACTTAACCTCAGTTTCCTCATCTGTAAAATGAGGATAATAATAATAATATCTACCTCCCAGGATTCTTGTGATGATCAAATGAACTAAAACTTTTTTTTTTGCAAGGCAATGGGGTGAAGTGGCTTGCCCAAGGCCACACAGCTGGGTAATTATTAAGTGTCTGAGAGCGGTATTTGAACCCAGGTACTCCTGACTCCAGGGCTGGTGCTTTATCCACTGTGCCACCTAGCCACCCAAACAGTTAACAAATTTTTAAATTAATTAATTAATCAATTAATTAATTAATTTAGCGGGGGGGGGGGTTTGCAAGGCAATGGGGTTAGGTGGCTTGCCCAAAGCCACACGGCTAGGTAATTATTAAGTGTCTGAGGCCAGATTTGAACTCAGGTACTCCTGACTTGAACTAATACTTTTAAGGTGCTATTTCAATTTTAGATACAATATAAATTCTTCTTTTTCATCCTCATCTGCTTTGTCTTCTCTTCCCCTCCTTTTCCTCTGCCTCCTTCTCCTTCTTTTCCACACGTTATCCCATTTGATCTTCAACACAACTTGGAGTGGTAGGAACTATTATTACTCCCATTTTACAGTTGAAGTTGTTTTAACCACCACCACTGCCAGCTAAGTATTGCAGTGTATAGAGAACCAGGTCTGGAGTTAGGAAGAACTGAGTTAAAATCAGACCTCAAATACTTACTAGCTGCACGATCCTGGGCAAATCACGAAGCTTCTATGTGCCTTATTTTCCCCATCTGTAAAATGTGGATAATAATAGCACCTAACTCCCAGGGTTGTTGGGAGGATGCATCAAGGTAATAATTGTAAAGCCTTTAGTGTAGTGGCTGGTGCATATTAGGCACTCTATAAATATTAATTATTATTATTATTACCACAATCAATAATAATAATCTATTAACTGTGGTTAGAATTTTACAGATTATTTACCTGATCTCATGTGAGCTTCCTAAAAGTCTTTAAGGGAGTTAAGACAGATGATATTATTCTCTTTTTACAGCTGATGAAACTGCAATCCACAAAGGATAAGGTCCCATAGCTATTAATCATTGGAATGAAAAATGGAGCCAAGTTTTCTCAAAAAAGATAGCTTATTGGTGACTTTTTTTCTTCTTATCATCATCACCTCCTACCCACCTTCTCCAGAGAGAACTGTCCCTTACAACAAAGGAAAACAATTTAACCCAAACAACTGATAAGAATGGATATGAGCTCTGACAGTATATACCATATTCTGGCCTAGTAGTTCCCCACCTCTCTCTCATAAGGGAACGTATTTTTCATTATCTCTTCTCTGAGCCTGTCATTAGATTTTCCATTACTTGGAGTTCAACTCCCTCGAGTGAATGCATTTTTCTCTCAGTTGAGGTTATTTCACTCTGCATCAGTCAGTTTTTACAAATTTCCCCATATATCTCTGACTCCTCATATCCATCATTTCTTATTACACCATAGTAATATTCTATTACATCCATATGCCATCTTTCCTCCACTCGATGAGTGCAGACCTATATTATTGTTGTTCCTTCTTGCTCCAAAGCACTGCTATGAATATTTTGATTTATATTATAACTTTGTTTCTGTCTTTGTCTTCTTTGGGGTATGAGTGCAGCCATTGGGTCTGAAGATACTGACAGTTTAGTGCTTTTTTCTTGAATAATTTCCAATCAAAATTCATACCAGCTCCATCAACAATATAGTAATCGACTGTCTTCCCTCAGTTCCTTCAATACTGGCTGTTCCTGTTTTTTGTCATCTTTGCCAGTTTACAAGGTATGAGGGGAAGCATCAGAGGCATCCTAATTTGTACATTTCTTATTAGTGGTTTTGGGGTTTTAACATATTTCTTTTTTAGAGTTTGCAATTCTTCCTTTGAAAATGTTTCCTTTCTCATGACCACTTATTCCATGTTGAGTCCACATTGTCCAACATCCAGTCCAGTATTCTTTCTAAATTACTACCCTTGCCTCTGTGGACAAAGCTTTTAATTATAATAGAATGTCTATTCATATATTTTGCTTCGACTAATTTCTAATTCATGCACAACTAGCATTCTTGCTTTGTTTTTTTCTCTCTTAACATATTGCATTCATGCTTTATTTTCCATTTAAATGTCTTCTTCCAACCAGGCCTGTACCTAGAAAAGCAAATAATAATTTATATTTTTATGTATTTTTAGACAATTACATGTAACTGTCTTTATTCATCTTTAAAAGCCCATTTACATGGCATATAATAGAATTAATTGAATTGATTTTTGAGGCAGAGTTGCTTTTTATCCCACTGAAAAACTATGACTCATGAGATCCATTTGACATTCATTTTTATTCCTCCTTCTACTTGTAAGCTAAATGTGATTTACGTAAAAAAAAAAACAAACCCCCCAAAACAAACGAAAAACAACTCTTATTTACCTCTGTAGAGAGCTTGGTTGGATAGGAAATAAGGGACCAGTTTTAATTCAAAACTCTTGCACAGTTTGGGAAATTACAGGAAGACAAAATTTCTGTTCCAGCAAATAGTCTGCCTCATGAGGTTGTAGCCTTCACATCATGACACTCATAGAATCATAGGATCATAGGTTTTTGAGTTGGAAGGAAGCTCAGAGACCATCAAGTTTAAGACCCTCAATTTACAGATAAAGTGTTCAAATGGAGGTTGAAGTGTTCCAATGGATACCTGCTAAGTAAGAATGATATAGAAGAGATTTCATCAAGGGAACAGATCCTATGGTTTTCATGGCCTGTGTAGCAAGGTTGTGGACATAACTGCAAAATAACTTGGGAGAGGGGGCAGCTAGGTGGCGCAGTGGATAGAGCACTGTCCCTGGAGTCAGGAGTGCCTGAGTTCAAATCTGGCCTCAGACACTTCATAATTACCTAGCTGTATGACCTTGGGCAAGTCATTTAACCCCATTTCCCTGAAAAAACTAAAAATAAATAATTTGGGAGAAAAAAGCATTGTAGTGGAATGGAAAGAGTAGAATTTGGAATCAGAAGAACTACATTTGAATCCTGATGGACACTGTGAGACCTTGGACAAATCATTTCACTTCTTGGCACCTCAGTTTCCTTCTCTGTCAAATGAAGTTGAACTGGATGATGTCTATAATCTTTTTCCAGCTCTAAGTCTATGACACTAATTCCAGTAAATAAATATTTATTAATTGACTCTTTTGTGTCTAGAATTATCCTCAGTTCTATGTGAAAGTCACAAAAGCAGTAGGTTTTGTCCCCATCTTTCAGATACTTACAATTTTATTGAGGTAATAAGACTGACAAATCTAGAGCTTAAGATAGTATGTCAGATATATGTCAGATAGTATGTCAGAGATAATGTAGAAAATGTATGAATACATATCCCAAACTGCTCCAAAGCAAAAATCATCAAAGCAATTTGGTACTGTATACCAGTATAAAAAATAAAGAGATTGATTAATGAAATAGATTTGAGACACAGTTTGATAAGTTCAAAGATACCAATTACTGGGCTAAGGACTTACTCTTGGACAAAGTCTTCTGGGAAAACTGGAAAGAAGTCTGGTAGAAATTGAATTTAAACCAACACCAAATACTCTATCTGAAGATTACCTCCAAGAGGATACATGATATAGATAGATATTAACAAGTCTAGAGGTAAACAAATGAAAGGAATAAGGAAGAAGTCATCTTTCTGATCAAGACCAAAGGATAGAGAGAATCATAAAAATAAAATGTACAGTGTTGATTATCCAAAATTTGAAAGTTTTTGTATAAAGAAAACATAGTTAAAAGTAGAAGAGAAACAACTACCTGGATGATAAAACTTTGCAGCAAATTTCTATAGTAATGACCTCACATCCATAATCATAAGGAACTTATTCAAATTTGCGAGAATAAGAGCCATTCCTTTATAGCAAAATGGTCGAAGGATGTGAATAATAATAATAATAATAGCTAATATTTCTATAGTGCTTTAAGGTTTGCACAATACTTTATAAATATGACCTCAGTTGATCCTCACTGCAATCCTGGGAGGTAGGTGATATATTATTATCCTTATTTTAGAGATGTAGAAATGTGTTGGGAAAGGTCGAGTGCCTGGAAAATGTGGTTGCTTAATAAATGTTTATTAATTTGTTGACTTCCCAGGGTTTTACAGCTATTAAAGCAATATTTGAACTCAGATCTTTCTGACACCAGGGCCAGTGCTTTATTCACTATGAACAGGTAATTTTCAGAGGCAGAATGCTAAGCTATCAGTGTAAGCTCTATTCAATAATCAAATTAAAGGAATTCTGAGGTTCAAATTCACATCCATCCGATTGATAAAGATGATAAATGGTACAATTCCAGTTGTTACAGGGACTTCAGGAAAATAGGCATACTAATATGCTAATTGTTGGTGGAGCTGTTGAATTGGTCCACCATTCTAAAAAAGCAATTTGGACCGATGCATACTAAATCACTAAACTGCAAAGTCTTTTACACAGCTAAACCACTATTAGGCTTATACATCTAAAGAATTTTCATCAAAGAAAGAAGGAAAAACCCATTTACACAAAAACACTTATAGCATGTTGTTATTTGCAGTAGAAAAGAACTGGAAACTAAAAGGATGCTCAACCATTGGGGGAAAGACGTTTTGGCATATAATTGTAATGGAGGCTTATTGTACCATAAAATATGATGAAATGGATGGTTTCAGAGCAATTTGGAAAGACCTGTTTCAATTGACTTATAGGGAAATGGGCAGAATCAGGAGAACAATTTATACAATAACAATGTTATAAAGAAAAAAACAATCTTTGAAAGACTTGTAAACTCTGATCAATGCAGTGATCAATCATTGTTGAAGAGGACAGATGATAATGCCTATTTTTCTCTTGACAGAGAGGTGGAATACTCAAAATTCCGAATAAGACATATTTTTTAAAAATTCAATATTTTCTTTCCCCTAATTACATGCAAAACAATTTTTAGCATTAAAATTCAAAATTCTCTCTGTCCCTCCATAGTCCCCTTATTGAGAAGGTAAGCAATTTTATAGAGGGTATACTCAGACAAACGTTTTTGAATAAACCAATAGTGAATTTATTTTGCCTGACAATGAATATTTTTTACAAGGGCTTGGTTTTGGTGTTTGTTTTTTAATGGGAGTATGTGCTAGGATATGGGAGATTAGGGAAAGGTTAGCAAAAAAGGAAGAGAAAGGAAGGAGGGAAGAAAGAAGAGTAGAGACAGAGAGATAGAGATTGAGAGACACAGAGAAAGACATCAAATGAAAGTAAAAATAATGGCATCTTTTTTTAAAGAAGGGAAAAGAAACGAAAGAAGGCCAGAAACAAGGTCAGACAAGGCTTAGAAAGCTACAAGTTGATTTTATTATATACCTAAAAAGAAAAGCAAGTTTTGCATAATATAAACGTGTACTTTTAATGTTTAAGCCTCCCCTATCTTTTCTACTATAAATAGACATATATATAATATATATCTACTATAAATATAAATATTTAAAGTTTTTGCATAAAGCTAATGCAATTAAAATTAGAAAGGAAACAGGAAATTGGGGGGGCTAATTTACAGTAGGCATCTCTGATAAAGTCCTCATTAACAAGATTATAAGGATCTAATTCTTTTGTAAAACCAACTGCCTTTGTTCAACAGATAAATGGTCAAAATAGGAATAGTACATTTCCACAGGATGAAATCAAACCATATAAAGTCATACAGAATGCTCCAAATCACCAGTAATTAGAAAAATGCAAAATTAAATGCACCTTAGATCTATTAGATGTATTTTTTGGTTGGTTGATTTTTATCCTTTGTTATTGAAGAAGACTAAAATGACATCACTATGTTTGAGACAAATGACAGTGTGTCCAACTGTGGCTGATCAGACCACTACCAGCTTGGAATGATCTATCACAGGGTGGACACAAAAAATCCATATATATATATGTATATGTATATGTGTGTGTGTGTGTAGACATATACATATGTCTTATCTGTCTGTCTCATCTGTCTAATCTATCTCTCTGTCTTCCTCTCCCCTTATTTTCCATGATCTGTCTGTCTGTCTGTCTCTTTTCATTCTTAACCTTTTCTATCAGCAATGTTCATTGTATTTGATGTTAAGTTCAGAATAAAATTAATATTAAAAAGCTCAAAACTGAAAACTCATCTACTGCATTCAAGGAAGACTTTGAAAAATGATTTGTTCATCAGTGTTACTCTTGATATCCATCATGATGTGTGGTTTAATGATGAAGAATTAAAGAATGTGTTTATCTCTTGTGAACTCAATGCCAAATCATGTAAAAGGAGTGATTACAGAAACAGGACATTTTCCTATTAAAAGTTGATAAAGATGCTTATTAAAAATGGCAAAGTTTATTCTTCATTTTCCCTTGAACTCTTCCTCCAGTAATCTCTCCCAACTGTGTCTATTTTTCTCCTACCCTCAGTAATACATTTCCTCTGCTGCTCTCCTCTGCCCTCCCATCAACAGTAATCTCTTCTCTTTGCCTCTCTCTTCAGCTTTCCTCTGCCTCCTCCCCCAGCAAATTCCTAGTAGTCCCCCGTTCTCTCTCTCTCCTTCTCTTTTTCCCTTTTTCTCTGTCTCTGTTGTCTCTCTGTTTTATTCTCCCCTTATTTTCCATGATCTGTCTGTCTTTTTTCATTCCCAGCCCTTTTTAATATACTCAAATTACTTTCCCTCTCTGGGTCTCATCTGTAAAATCAGTTTATTAACTCCTGCTCTGCCTACCTTGATGGGCTGTTGCTAGGTCTGGTGAAACAAGAATTGTGACACACTTTGTAACATTAAAGTTCTAGACACTGTAGCTCTATGAGGGATTACTATAATTTGGCTTTTGGTGTCATTATTTTTAGGCAGTTTCATCATATTTATAACTTCCTCTGCGAAGGAGATTCAATTAACTGGAGGAACAAAATGAGATATTGATCTTACATATTAGCATTTTAATACAGAAAACCTTGGAAAGGATATGTTGTACAGTGTAAAGAGCCCTGGATTTGTCATTAGAAGATCCAGGGTTTACCATCTCCTAGATGTATGATTGTATAAGTTACTTCCCCTCCTTGGGTCTCAGTTTACTTACATGTCAAATGTGGATAATAATTTTTGTACTATGGAGCTCATTAGTTTGGTGATGAAGAAACTTGTGAATTGAAAAATACTTTGTAGATATGAATTATTGTGATTGTTTTCTTAGTCACATCTTTATCATTTAGGTTCAAGTAGAAATGATCCTGGCACAGTTAAGTATCCTGATATCTTTCCTTTATATTCAATATTCTTTTGACTATTGTACAAGTGGATAAAATAACTTCTTTTTGTGGTTGAAGCAAAACATTTAGATTTTAGCTCATGCTCAGTTGATTCACTGAAAGCATCTTCATTCAGTTTAGCTTCAGTAGGACACAGGATAATGGGAATGAGTTGTAAACTTCATCCTGCTTCCATAGGGTTTTTAACTTTTCAGCCAGGTACCTCTACTTGGAAGATTGTTGTGTGTGCGTTCCATGCAATTTGGAGATTGTGAGTATTTGGCAATTTATTTTAAATTTTATTATTATAGTTATTACTGTTATGTAATTATAGCCCTTATAAAGATTGGAGATTCACAGCCCAAATTATTAAGTGTCTGAGGTCGGATTTGAACTCAGGTCCTCCTGACTCCAGGGCCAGTGCTCTATTCACTGTGCCACCTATAGCTGCCCCAATATGATTTTCTCAAACTCAAACTAGCTAATTAGTTATCTTTTTTATAAAAGAGCTCCTAGTTTTATTTATGATTTTTTTTGCTTTCAATTTTGTTAATCTTTTCCCTACTTTTCAGGATTTCTACTTAGGTGTAGGGTTTTTTATTTATTGTTTTTCAAAAATTTATTGCCTTCATGCAAAATTTACTGTTATGTTCTTTCTCCATTTTATGGTTGAAAATATTTAAAGATGAGGGGCAGCTAGGTGGTGCAGTGGATAGAGCACCGGCACTGGAGTCAGGAAGACCTAGGTTCAAATCTGGTCTCAGACACTTAATTGCCTAGCTGTATGGCCTTGGGCAAGCTGCTTAACCCCGTTTGCCTTGAAAAACAAAACAAAACAAAACCTAAAACGAAAATATTTAAAGATATACATTTTCTCCTAAGAACTCATTTATTAAATTTTTGTATGTTCTCTCATTGTTGTAATTTTTTTCTATTGTTTCTATGATTTGTTCCTTGATTTATGCATTCTTTAGGATTAAATTATTTAATCTTCAATTAATTTTTAATTCTTGACTGAAAGTTCATTTTTTGGACTTTTTTATTGCCTTATTTGAAGGTGTTTATTATTTCTGGCTTTCTGCATTTATTTCTGAGATTATTATACGTAATGATCAATTTTAGTGCCATCTATGGTTAAAAAATATGTAGACCCTTTCTTTTTTATCTTTTAATTTCCTCTTTTCTTATTAAATATTTTTTATTTGTTTTTTCCAATAACATGCAATGGTAGCTTTCACCAATCATTTTTTGCAAGGTTTTGAGTTTTACATTTTTCTCTCTATCTCCTGTCCTCCCCGCCCTCCTCTGGCCAGAAAGCAATCTAACATAGGCCATACATGTATAACCCTGCTAAACCTAGATCCATATTAATCATGTTGTGAAAGAAGAATCAAATCCAGATGAAAAAAGAAAACAGAGACAAAAAACAACATAATACATAAGACTACTTCTAAAAATTGAAGATAGTAAGCTTTGGTCTGCATTTAAATTCCATAGTACCATCTCTGGATATGGATGCTATTTCCTATCACAAAATGTAGACCCTTGTTCCCTTTCATTCATTATCACAGAGATATCATCTCTAATTTTTCTAAACTTTTTTTCAGATCCTTAATTTCTTTCTTTTATCTTTTTTGTTAGATTTGTTTAAGTATACAAGGGGAACATCGAGGTTCCCCTCTCTTTTTATTCTCTCTCTCTCTGCAAATAGATTAACTTTTCACTTTAGTATTTATATGCTACAGCATTTGGTGCATATGTATTAAATATCGATATTGATTTGTTGATGTAGTTTCCCTGCTTTTTATTTTGTCTATTATTACTGTAGCTGTTTCTGAAATTGTGATTGCGACCCTGGCTTTTTGAGTTCATCTGAAGCATAAAAGATTCTTTTTTTTTATCCCACATTTTAATTTTTTTGAAATTTTGTTTTGTTTGTTTCTGGTTTCTAATCTATTTTGCTATCCTTTTACATTTTCTACATTAATTCTTACAACTTACTTTCATGCTTATGATTGTTATTTGTGTATCTCCCTCCATCCTGTCCTCTTGTACTTTTTTCTCTCTACAACGAAGAAAGTGATGAGGGAAAAGTTTGCTTAGTACTTGTCATCTAGAAATGATTTCCATTCTCTTACCCTGCCCCCAATACAAGTTTTCAGCTATTTCCCTTCTTGTCTTCCTTTCTTTCCTCCCTCCCTCCCTCCCTTTTTTGCTTTCTCTCTTTTTTCTCCTCTTCCTTTCCTTCTTTCCCTCCCTACCTTTTTCCTTTCTCTTTCTCTCTTTCCTCCCTCCCTCTCCCTCTCCATTTCCCTCTCTCTTTCTCCCCCCCCATTTATGACTATTACCTCACCTATCCTGTCATCCCTTTTAATTTTCTCTTTCCCCCTTGCTATCGCCTCCTATATTTGAAATCTTTTTTTTTTTTTGCTGGTTGCTTGAAGTTTGACCTTATAATTCTGTGACATTTCTGAGTGTTTTCATATTTGTTTTTTTCAGGAGATTGACTAGTGGGTTCATTTTACATTCCCTTGTCCTTTTGGTTCTAAGAGACTTGGAAAGTTCTCATATATGATTTCAGTTTTTTTTTTAGGTTTTTGCAAGGCAAATGGGGTTAAGTGGCTTGCCCAAGGCCACACAGCTAGGTAGTTATTAAGTGTCTGAGACTGGATTTGAACCCAGGTATTCCTGACTCCAGGGCTGGTGCTTTATCCACTGCACCATCTAGCCCCCCCAGTGCACCACCTAGCCGCCCCCTCATATATGATTTCTTGAAATATGGTACTCAATCTTTTGTTTTTGATAATGCATTTTAGGTACTGTAATAATTCTTAGATGATCTCTCTTTGACTTGTTTTCTAGACTAGTTGTTTTTGATATTATATGCCTTGAACTTTCTCCTGGCTTTTTAAAAATCCTTTAATTTTGTTTTAATATTTTTTTTCTCATGGAGTTGTTTTCTCTTTGACCTATTCTACATTTTAGGGAACTTGATTCTTCATTAAGGTTTGCCTCTATCTGTTTTTTCTTCCCTAGCTATTTTTTCTATTTTGCTTCCTTTATTCCAGGTACTCTTATAGATCTTATAGCCAGAATAGTGCTTTCCATGAGGCTGTTTTTGGAGCTCTTGTGAACCTGCACTTTTCTTCTTGGTTTATCTCTTTGACGTAGTCCAAGGTACTTCATTGTGCTTGACTTTTTCCCCATACTTACTCATTGTTGATAACCTTATTATCTATATTGGGGGCTTATGCCTGAGTCAGACTCTGCTCTTGTACTCCAGGATGCTGTGAGTAAAGCCAATTTGATCCAGAAGTCAGTAGCTAAAAATAGAACTGATCATATGAAGGAATTATCTGGCCTTTGACCCTCCTAGGCTTCTGGCTCAGGCTGCCTAGATACTGGGTTGGGTCATGGCTGACTACATTGGGGTAGATACCCATTTTCTGGATTGTGGGTAGAATCCCAGAATGCTACTCTGTTTCTATTCCTTGTCTCACATGGGAATTAGGCCCTGGACTAACCCTCAACTTTGTTTGTCATTGGGCTTGTTTCATCATGTGCTGGGGGGACTGGTCTGCTTTGCATTTTGCCCTCCATTTGACCACTGCTCCACACTTCCACAAGATTCTGGAAACCTTTTTTGTGTAGTCTTGGCCTGGATAGAAGAATATATAGCTGACTATTTTTGTTTTTAATTATTCCTTCTAGTATATTTTTAGTGTTTTACAGGAGTGTTTGTTGGGGAACAAGTCCACATTTTCCCACAATCCTCTCAAGTTTAAACCCAGTGAGTTCCCAGATTATTGATTCATGTTTCTCTTTGATTTTAGATTGGTTTTTCAATTGCCTGTGATGGGGCTATGTAGAATTTCATGTTTCAGTATTCCATCTCCATTTAGTCTTGTTTATAGCCTTAAATGAAAATAAGTATGTTGTTTGTCAGTTTTGGGCCTTATCTTTGGTTTTTGACAACCAATCCTGTTTAACTGTGGGCTTGAATGAGCCTTTAAAAGGTCAACTTCCACCACACTAATAGCCACTGATATTCATTAAAGTTTGTTTTTTTTTAATGCTACCAGTTTTTCATGTTTTATTATAACATTATTTATTCTTAAAGTACTAATACATACATACATATGAAAGGAAATTAACTCTTAACTGATAGAGACTTAACTAATAATGGGAAAAACCAACTTACTCTGGTCTTATCACGGTCAAAAAAATTTTTTAAGTCAGCCTAGTACTGGAAGAAGCACACAGTTTTGACCATTGCTGCCACAAAGTGATACCATATCAAAATGCTTGTTCAAAGTAATTCACATACTATACATACATATATACATATATATATATATACATATATATATATATACATATATATATATATTAGTTGAGGTCACGTGATGGAGGGTTTTGATTAACTTATATATTTAAAAAAAGAACTTATGTTTTGCCCTTTATTATCTTATGGTTATCATAAAATACATATATATATAACCATATATATGGCATATAAACCTACACATAATTATATAATCATAACAATTTAATAGTTAATAAATATTATTATAGCTAACAATTATATAGTGCTTTTAGGCTTATAATGCACTATATATACATATATACATATACATGAATGTATATATATAAAAATCTGATTTGATTTTCAAAGTAACCTGAAATGTAGGTACTCTTATTAGTTCCATAAACTCAGTCTAAGTGAGTTACCCAGGGTCATACAGACATAAGTGATTTGGGATTTAAATGCAGGTCCTTCTGACTCCCAAGTCCAATACTCTTTTGGTAGAATTGCACCAAACTGCTCTTAGGCAAGGCACTTGATCTCTATTAAAGCCTTAGTTTCCTCATTGACAAAATAAGGATAATAATACTGACTCTACCTACCTCACAGGTTTTGTGTGTGTGTGTGTGTGTGTGTGTGTGTGTGTGTGTGTTTATTGTGAGAAAAACACTTTGTCAACCTAAATGCATTGTACACATGTGAGTTCACATTTTTTTGTTTTACAGTAATATTGAAGAACGATTCTGTATTCCTTTATTCACAAATCTGCAAACTTTCTTTGCTGTCATTGAAATTGGGGCTTGTCTGAGAGATAGAAATCATCTCTTTATCCCAAGCCTATTTGTTTGGGTGGGGATTACTGACTGTTGATATTTTTCCTTTATTAAAGATTTTCTTTATTTTGATTTTTACAATTTTTCCCCTAATCTTACTTTCCTCCCTTCACCCTTCACAGAAGGCAATTTGCTAGTATTTACATGGTTTCCATGGTATACATTGATCCAAATTGAATGTGATGAGAGAGAAATCATATCCTTAAGGAAGAAACATAAAGTAAAAGAGATAGCAAGATCAGACAATAAGATATCAGTTTTTTCCTAAATTAAAGGTAATAGTCCTCGGTCTTTGTTCAAACTCCACAGTTCTTTCTCTGGATACAGATGGTATTCTCCTTTGCAGACAGCCCAAAATTGTCCCTGGTTGTTGCACTGATGGAATGAGCGAGTCTATGAAGATTGATCATCACCCCCCTATTGCTGTTAGTGTGTACAGTGTTTTTCTGGTTCTGCTCATCTCTCTCAGCATCAGTTCATGCAAATCCCTCCGGGCTTCCCTGAATTCCTGTCCCTCTTGATTTCTGATAGAACAATAGTGTTCCATGACATACATATACCACAGTTTGCTAAGCCATCCCCAACTGAAGGACATTCACTTGATTTCCAGTTCTTTGCCACCACAAACAGGACTACTATGAATATTTTTTTAGGTTTTTTTTCAAGGCAAATGGGGTTAAGTGGCTTGCCCAAGGCCACACAGCTAGGTAATTCTCAAGTGTCTGAGACCAGATTTGAACCCAGGTACTCCTGACTCCAAGGCAGGTGCTTTATCCACTACGCCACCTAGCTGCCCCTATGAATATTTTTGTACAGGTGATGTTTACCCTTTTTCATCATCTCTTCAAGATACAGGCCCAGTAGTGGTATTGCTGAATCAAAGGGTATGCACATTTTTGTTGCCCTTTGGGCTCTCCAGATAGGTTGGATGCGTTCACAGCTCCACCAACAATGCATTAGTGTCCCAGATTTCCCACAATCCTTCCAACAATGATCATTGTCCTTTCTGGTCTTATTGGCCTAACTGTTGATATTTTAAGTATCATTCTTTTTTTTTTAAATTTTATTTCTGGCAGTGGGGTTAAGTGACTTGCCCAAGGTCACACAGCTAGGCAATTCTTAGGTATCTGAGGCTGGATTTGAACTCAGGTCCTCCTGACTCCAGGGCTGGTGCTCTATCCACTGTGCCACCTCACTGCCTCCCCCTGACTGTTGATATTTTAAATAAAAAGGAGGGATTATCCCAGAGGTGCCTTCATCCCCTCCCTCCCTCTTGATTTTTTAAAGGAGTTTCTATTGGTAGTTATAGAATACCACTAGATATTGACAAATTGGGTTTGTCTTTTCTTTTTCTTTTTCTGAAAAGACAGAGATGAGAGAGATGGTGGAAAACTTCCCACAACACTGGATTTCATCTAGTTTCATGGTTCTACCATTATCCATTTAGTTTTCATTGAGCAACTGGGTTAACAAGCTTAGATAACTCATTATATCTTCTTTTACTTTAATGTTCTCAGGTAGAAGAAAAGATGATACTGTTTCCAACAAAAATTTCGAATAGACTAGTGATTAAAGGTTGATTATTGTAATTTCTAGTCCTATTTGCTGATGAGTAAATGTGATGGTGTTTATTTTCTAATTGAATCTGTAGGATTTGGAAGTTCTGCTATTTTGGAAGAAAGAGCACCTGAATGAAATGGGATTTGAAGAATAAAATTTGTTTCAATTGAGAGCATGGCCCAGTTAAAACTTACAGTCTTCACTGACATCTGTCATCCCATGAGAATTATATATGCAATATTCTCTATAAGATCATAATAACCAACTTGTTGAGCCAATGCTTGCTGCGCCAATCCTGTTGCTGTTACAGATGCAGCCAAGTTTTACCTCCTGAATCATACATACTTTACGTGATTTTATTGACTACAGCTGTTGGGACTGACAAGGAAACAAGATCCACATAACCCTTTCCTAGAACAAATCACTGCTTGTAATCCTCCTTTTGGACTTCACTAGTCTTAGGAAACTCTATAGGAAAGAACTTCCATGTTACCACTGTTGTTTTCCCCCTTGAAGCTAACATCAATAGGACTCAAATTGTTCCAGGTCAACAGAAAGCATTTCTGCCTAAGAGGGTGACTCCTTCAAGACGGTAAGTGCTTTCATTATAAATAGTTTATTCTAGCTCCCTGAAGTTTAAGCCCTGTATGATGTAAGGCATGATATCTCAGTACTTCCCAAATTTGTGATGTGGGTAAGGCTTCTTTTATACTGTTGAAGAAGAAGATCGGGCAGCTACTCCTCATTTCATTATGGTCTTTGAGAGTTACTCTGGCCAAAATATCCCATGGCCAACCAGGGATGAGGTGATGAGTCTCCCCTGCCCTTAGCTAGAATGATCCTCAGATAAACCAACATGTTAGCACCATCTCATACTTAAATTCTTTCCAGCTTGGTAGGAGTCACTGGAACTTGTATTAGAATATGTGGAGTGACCAGATGGCTTCTGATGTCTATTAGAACTCTAAGTCTCTAATCCATGGATCTGTTGGCAGAACCTTCAAGAATTCAAGGAACCCCTCTCTTCCACAAGGTGGTATTTGAGGAAAGAATTCAGCAGGTTTTAGGAATATATAGGTATAGCTTAATATTTGTGGTTAGCTGAGAATTCTAAAGACCTTCCTATCTTTGAAAATGCAAGCATTCCCTCTTACCAAGTATCTTCAGTAAGTGAATAAAAGGACCATTTGTTATGATGACATCAACTATTACAGAGCTCCTCATTCCAGATTTGAAAAACATCCCAGACTTGTTGCTTTCTCTGTTTCAATAAGCAGGATCGTCCATTTTCTTGGTGAAAGTCAGCTCCCCCCCCCCCCCCCCCCCCCCCCCCCCGCAGAGCATGAGTGAACATTTTCAGGGTTGAACAAAACCACATGCTTGTGGTTGATACATGTTCAATAGTTTCAATGCTCAGTCATCCCCATGGGGAATTAGCACATCACTGTTTCCATTTTTCCAAATTAATACGTGGGGCTCATTCACTAGAATGTGTATTCTCACTACAGGAATGAAAACAGGGATGCAGGAATGTTCAGGCCTCATTTGACTAGACATCTTTTCAAATAGAATTTCTCTTAATTTCAGAAAGAATGGAAGAAAGCATTTGGGGAAGCTGCAAAATCAATTCACTGGTTGCCAAAAAACTATCAAATTGTACAACTATCCATCATGGTTTTGTCCTAGGATATTGGGTCAGAGAGTGATAGTAGTCCGGAAAAGTAAATCATAGAATGTTAGAATTGACAGGACACTCAGAGATCATCATTCTAAATACTCCCTCTGTATGTCACAGAGAGAATGATATAGTACAAGCAATATGGAGTCAAGAGGCTTCTATTCCAATCTTTTAAAAATTATTATATTTTCTGTTCTGAATTCTTTTCCCTTGAGAAATCAGGAAAAATAAAATTCCATTTACAAACACATATAGTCAATCAAGCAAAACAAATTCCCATTCAACCTTTGACTCTGACACTAGCTATGTGACAGCACACAAGTCCACATCTCTAAAATCAGAATAATGATACATCTACTACTTACCTTGTGAGAAAAACACTATGGGTATATAAGTGATTATCTTTATTACAAAAAGGAAACTGAGACTTGCCATATTAAATGAGCAACAGAACCAAGATTAGAACCCAAGTCTTCTGACTCTCAGTGCAGAGTTCTTTCTTCTGTAGCACAATAATTGTACTGAAAGCTCATTTTCAATTTCAATTCCAATTCTTACTTGCTCTTAACCTGATTTCTTTGGGGCTCACCCTCATTTCTTTCAGGAGTCTTATCTGGACATTCATTTGCATGACCAGTATAGGATAGTGTCATAATCAGCCAACATTCTGAATTTTAAATGCAAAAGAACATTCAGGTTCTTGCATAACTTGGTGGCATTCGGAACTGAGGCCTAGGGGTAAAGATCCATGATCTCTTTTCCAGATGAATTTTTCAGTGAAATTTATTCCAGAAAGGAATCTTCACAACTTGAAATATCCTTTCTTATTAATAATGAATTTTCCATTTTTTGTATTATAAAGATAATTCAAGACCTGATTAAAGTGTCCAGAATTTTCAGCAGGAAAAAGAATTTATAGCTCAGGTCTGCCATGTTTCCCGGACCCTTGTCATTTTGATCAAATAGCTCACAACTGTTTGGAATTTGGAAATTTTGGCAAAGAATAGAAAACCATTTTTTTCAGGGTCATCTCTTATACTATCAGTTCTGTTTGTTTGGTAGCAGCGAAGAAGCCAAGGTGATACTGGGGAATTCTATATGTTTTAGGGCATTTCTCAGGATTCAATGAGAAAAAGTTAAGTCTCTGTTTCAGCTTGAAATAATTGCATTTTTATACTTGTCTCTTGCAAAACTCTTGTTGATTTGCTGATTAAAATTTCCAATAACATTTAAGAGGGTATCATCATAAAACAGAGGGTTGATGTGTGCATGTCAGTATAACATTTTTTTTAGGTTTTTGTAAGGCAAATGGGGTTAAGTGGCTTGCCAAAGGCCACACAGTTAGGTAATTATTAAATGTCTGAGACCAGATTTGAACCCAGGTACTCCTGACTCCAGGGCCGGTGCTTTATCCACTGCTCCACCTAGCCGCCCTCAGTATACCATTTTTAAAGAGAATGGGGACCAAGAACAGTTTCAAATGTACATGTTGTCTATGATTATAATGAGTGAGGTCTGTGGTACAGAGAATTACTAACCCGGGAGCAGTAGTAATAGTAGAATGTTGATTCAACTGTTGACAGCCCTGGTACTATTCAAAGTGTATTTCAGCAAAATTTGCTTCCTCTTGGAAGAGAGGTTATGAACTGCAGGTGTAGAATGGCAATAAGCCATTGGATACCAACAGTGTGCTTAACTATTTTTTGTTTGTTTATAAGGGAGGATTCTAAGAGCTAAGGGTGGGGACGGGGGGTTGTGAGTTGGTGTAAAAAAAAGAAGCTGGAAGAAAATATTTTAAATAGAAAAAAATCAACAAAATGTATTTCAAGTGTTTAAGGGTTTATGATAACTGTATTCCTTCCAATGATACAGTAAGCCGTCTTACTGAGTTGCTCTGGCTCAAAAAAATTTCATCACCTGCTATCTAAGAGGCTAGTAGTGGGCCTCTCTGAATTTGGCTAGACAGGTTCTGTGATATTAGACACATAATCCATTGATGTGTCCATCTTCAGGTCCTCTTTGGCTCGGCAGAGCTTGGGTTCCTCTGTTCTAGTCCTTGAGAACCTAAAGACGCCTCCATTGCCCTCATCAGAGAACTACTGTGGTACAGGCTAGTCAAAATGAACTATGACCAATTTTAATGAACTCTGGTTGTCAGGAGGAGGTCTTGGATGGTGTAGGACAACAATAGAATAAAGGATCACTACCGAACCAGATCATCAGCTTGGTGGCATCGTGCAGAGACTGCTGTACTTGGAATCAGAAAGACCTGAGTTCAAATCCTGACTCAGATACTTACTAGCTTTGTGACTTCAAGCAAGTCATTTAACCTCTGCCTGCCTCAGTTTCCTCAACTGTTACATGAGAATGATAATAATGTCACCTACCTTCTGTAGCATTGTTATGAGGATCAAATAAGGTAATCTTTATAAAGGGCTTTGTAAAGCTTAAAATGCTGTAGAAATGATAACTGGGATAATCAAGTAAAGGAAACAGGCTGGTGTTCAGACTCCCCAGAGGCAGAAAAGACAGAGACATTAAGTTTGGGATGTACAGAGAAGATGAACAGTATATGAAGTCCAGAGCATGGAGGAGCAAGGATGGGCAGGGAAAGAGCTCCAGTTCAGATTCCTAGGTTTGAAGAGGATTGAAGAAGCAAAACAAAGTATATGCCTGGCTACACACAGTGATGCCTCCACTGTTATTGAACCCTGGGTTGAAGGATAAGCCTTATATCCCCAGGTCCCTTGCTTTCCTAGAGGAAAGAGTGATCACAATTTCTCAAATGCAATTTTTTCAGGGCTGGTACCCCATGGTCTTTATACATTTCCTTTGCAGCATATCACTCAGGAAAGCAGAGTTTCCTCTTAAGGAGAAGAGTTCATTGGAATTCATCTACCTGCTTTATGAGCTAAGTTAATGAGTTTCTAAGCAATCATACTTAGCAAATTCATGGGCTGTAGGAAAGGAGTCAGTCTGGTCTGCCCTTCACCTGACTCCCACCCCCATTGCACACTAGGCTTCGCCAACTCATTACCACCTTCAGATACTTGAAAACAGTGCATTGGCAACAACTTCCCCTTGAAACAAATATTGTACTTCTTAAAAGCCCCAATCCTGTCCACTCACTTAAAGGATGATGGGTTACATCAAATGCTGGTTGTCACCATTTTCTAGTTGGGTGTCTTCTGTTTAATAGGTAGAAAATTTATGCAACCCCCACAATCCCACCCCAGGGCTGGCTCTTTATAAACTGTAAAACACTCTAGAGAGATGCTCCATTCTAATGTTTATATTAACAACCTCTTCATAATCACAAAATTGCCAAGCCTCACCCTACATAAAATCCTGCTCCAATGCCCAGGTAAAGGCATCTCCATAAACTTGCCAGAAAGATTTGGCAGGCTGTCCATGCTGGAAGGGTTTTGAGTCTACTGTCCAAAAACCATCTTACGTACAGGGAGTCTCATCACCAGCATGCTGGGTACTGGGTGCTGAATTCTTTGGCCATAGCAACCCACGAAACTGACATAGCAAAATTCTCTAATACTAAATGTAGATCCTTGTAATGTGACTTACAAGTAAAATACGCCTAAAATCTCAGTGTGTTATAATGGAAGCAGCAGTGAATTTGGAGTGGGAAGACTTGCGTTCTAGTCCCAGCTCTTAACATTTAATAGCTGTGTGATCTCAGGCAAGGGACTTCTCACTGAGCCAAGGTTACTTCCCCTAGAAAAAGTCAATTCACCAGTCATTAAAGTGGCCCTTGTGCCAGGGAAGCCCAGCATTCTCAGAGTAGATTTAGCCCAGTGTTCTATCTTGGTTAAAATCTTTTGAGACCTGGCTTCTATAATACAATATGTGAGCAGTCCTCATCATCTTTTATGTGAGCAGCTTGGGTGAGCAAGCCATTTATAGACATCGGCCTTGGTGAGTCTTCACTGCCACTCACCCCCACATATCCAGTCGGCTACCAAATCTCAACTTTCAACCTTAAAAACACTTTATTTATGTTGCCTCTTCATTACTCATGGCAATAATCCTACTAAAGGTCTTACTTGCTGCTCACTCACTTAGCTTATTGAAATAGCTTCCTAATTAGTCTCCCCAATTCAAGTCTCTTTTCATCCCAATCTACTCTGCACCAAAGGATTTTCCTAAAGCCCTAGTCTGACCATGTCACTTCCTACCTCAATAAATACTAGTGGATTGCTATTCCTTCCAGAATCAAATTTCAAAATTCATTTGGCATTTTCACAATCTGGCTTTTTATGCTTCTAGTTTTCTTACACATTACTTCTCTCCACACATTCTAGAGTCCATCCTTTCAGTCCTCTAAGATTATCTTGTACATGCCAAATATGAACATGCTGCCTCCTATATTGGAAAATGAACTCCTTGAGAGTAGGGATATTGGATTTGATTTTCTTTGTATCTTAAGCACTTAGTACAGTATTTGGTATATAGTTAGTGTTTAATCACTGCCCATTAATTTTTTTAAGTTTTTGCAAGGCAAATGGGGTTAAGTGGCTTGCCTAAGGCCACACAGCTAGCTAATTATTAAGTGTCTAGGACCAGATTTGAACCCAGGTTCTCTTGACTCCAAGGCCTGTGCTTTATCCACTGTGCCACCTAGCCGTCCCCCACTGCCCATTAATTGATTGATCTACAAATTATTGATAAAAATATTAAGCAACTCAGGGCTAAGCACTGGTGACCCATTGTAGACTTCCTTCCAAGCTGACATCAAACCATTACTGATGACTCATTGTGTCTGGCCATCCAATCAGTTCCATTTTGAATCCACCTAACTTTCCTATCACCCAGTTCTCATCTCTCCATTTTCCCTACAAGAACAGTGTGGGAAATTTTGTCATATATTTTGTCAAAATCTAAGTAAGCCAAAGCTACAACATTACCTTGATCAATCAGCCTAGTTATCCTGACAAAGAAGAAAACAAGCCTTGTCTGGCTGAAACTTTTCTCTATGAAGTCACACTAACTTTTTGTCATCACTTCTTCCTTTTCTAGATTTTTGCCGACTATCCACTTGAGAATTAAATAAGGCATCAGTCAAGGTTAAGCTCACTGGTTTGCTATTTTGAAGATTCTACTCTCTTTCCTTTTTTTGAAAGTTGACATGTTTGGCCTTGCTATGGTCCTATAGAGCCTCTTCCATTCTCCAAGATCTTTAAGTGATCACTGGCCTTGGCTCCACAATCACAACCACTAGCTCTTTTAGGACCCTGGGAGGGTCCTAAATGACTTGAACTCATTGAAGGCAGTGAATGATTCCCTTTGTCTCTCCCTACTTATCTTGAGTGTAAACTCCATATTATGCATTTTTGTTTTGTCCTTTCCTGTCCAAAGATCATCTTCTAGGCAGGGAAAATGGAAACCAAAAAAGCAGGAGCTGCTTTCTTTCTGTTGTCCCATCAACTCTGAACTGTATTCTGATCCTTTTTTACCCAGGATATCTTTTTTAAAAAACATTTTGTTATTAGATTTTTATTACCAGCTTCAGTTCATTCTTACAAGACCATGTCACACTGTTGGTTTCATCCACTATTATCTTTCATGCTTCCATCTTCTCCACATATTTTTTCAAAATCAAAATTAACTGTTGAGTTGTCTGTGCACCCACAGTAGTCCCTTTTCTCCACATCTTATTTGTTTCTCTTTCTGTCTTCAGAATTGTCTTTTAAGGAACTTTCCATTCCTCATAAACTGACTAAACCCTTCTAGAACTAAAGTTTATTGAATTCTCCCTATTTTAAAATATCTTTTAATTCCTTGAAATAAATCTGATCTTTTCAAATCTAGAGTGCCTGTAAGACTAGGCCTGGCTTTTCTTTCCTTTTCTATAACAAATGCAAAGAAAAACTTCTCGATTCATAGAAAGGTTGGCCTTGATGAGGCCTTATTGAAGAATAGATCATGGCAAAGGATTTTGGTACATAGAGTAGATGGGGAAAATATGCTCATGACAAATAATCCCCGTAAAGCATTGAGATAATCTGTTGAAAGGTAGTAAGGAGAGGTGGTATAGGAGGCTTGAGAGAAGAGGAGGTTTGAAATAGTCTTTGTGGGGAATACAATAGAGAGTTAATGAGGGAAGAATAAAAAGATTGCCTTGCTACATTGAGCCCCATTGAGATTAGAGAATATAAATTTATAGTGGCCCAGTCATCATATTTTTGTGTGATTTCTTCCAGCACCGTTCAGCAACAAATAATATTGGAGAAAAACAATAGTGAGAAAAATGTGGGATTAGGGTTGGCAGGCATTAGTGTTGGTAAGACATAGTAACAAGAGATTCAAGCATATAGGACAATAGATAGTTTAATTAGTTAACTACAGGGCCAAGATTGGGAAGGGAGGAAAGTGAAGCCAAGTGAGGGATATCACTGAGGAACCGAGGGACTGAAGGCCATGTTGAAGAAAAGGAATAGGTTTAAGAGGAGTGGATGGAATAGGAATGAATGGTTATTATACAATGCTACTCTACCAATTTCCCCTTTTATACCAATCCCATTCCCTATTAATAAAGTAGACCCTTTCATAGCCAAGCTCTAATTATGGACAACACCACACCAATTTTCAGTGACACCTAAATGGCATTGGGAAGTTTTGTTTGGAGTATATTGAACCTGATGATTTCTGGGTTCCTTTTAGCTCTGACATTTTATGATTCTATAAGTATTGTATCTGGAATTTAATTTCCTCTTTCTTCAGGGAAGATAAAAATATTTCTCGGATGGTAGATTAAATCTCATTGATTAGCAGAAGAAAGCAGGTTAGTAGTTGGTGGGTACAACTGGAAATTTTAGCCAGGCTAGCAGCCCTGAAATGTCATGCTGTGCCTAGCCTGGGCTCACTGCTATAGCAACCACCTCATTCTTACTAACAACCTTCTGTTCTGCGTGTTCTGTTCTAAGGAACTGAAGTTCCCTTCTCATGTAATGAATAGTCCCAATACTTACAGTGTGAGAGTTGGGAGTGTGATTAGCATGAAACTTGGTTGGGGGGGGTAGTGAAATGCTGCTTTGGGCCCTCTATCTCAGGTAGGAGGTTTCTAAGTAACAAGGATAGGCAATCTCAGTGAAAAGTTTGGTCTCATTTTGATTTGAAAGCCATGGTTCTGAGATGCCGCATTTTGTGTCTCTATTGGCCAAAGTAGGTTTCATGACAGTTCATGATTTAAGCCTTTCCAATGGGCTTCTATGCACTTAGTATGTCAAAATCAATCAATTATCTGCAGTGGAAAGAGAACAATAGACTCCATCCATATACTAACTACACTATTGCAGATAGTTAAAAGCCTCTAATGGACCGACATCTTAGGGGTGAAATGGAATCTTTATAACTAAGCAAAAATGAATCAGAAAGTAAAGTTGCAAGAGTGGCACAGAAGTGATTATAGGCCCACAAAACTAAGTGGACTAAAAAAACTGATATCATCATATGCTCCGAGGAGTAAGTGCTTTTTCATTTGCTTCTAATTATGATGGGTTGGCTTTTGTTTTTTTAATAGGAATCTGTTTATTAGTTCATGAAAATCACTTCACTCATATTTTTGAGAAAGCATCAAAACATCAAAGAGAAAACAACAGACTTGACAAAACCAGGTCACCACATCAGCAGGAAGACTGTGGAATACCCAACTCTTCCCTGACAGTTCTGTAATAAAGTTGCTGTTCATTTTAGGTCAAACAAAGCAGGTGGATGAAGGCTTAGTGGCTCAGTAATTTCAATGAATAAATATTTCTTGAGTATTTGCCTCCAAAGTTCCTCACAATCTATTTAGTGTGGTGAGACAAACATTACTTGGTCTACCATTTCATCTATACGAATATTTCCTTCAATTATACTGCTCCTAACCATCTAGGCTTTCTCATCCTCTCTGACTCTTGTGCATGATCAGTATAGTAGATACAGCTCTGGTCTTGGAGTCAGAAAAAACTGGATTAAAATTCAGGCTCATATAGATAGATGTGTGACCTTGGGCAAGTAACTGAACCTCTCTGAGCTTCAGCTCTTTCATCAGTAAAATGAGGGCTTTGGACTTAGGACCTCCATGGTCTTTGTCAGTTCAAAATCTATGATTTTATAATCCATATAGTCTCTGCAAAGAACCTTCACAGGAATCTGCCGGAATCAGCTCTTATAGACTTGGGAGAGCTAATTATTAAATTTTCAGTGTGATAATTTACATTCAGAAATTAGTAATTCTACAAATTAGGGCCTGATTATTGTTTTGTTGTTTGTCTAGACTTAAAAAAGTGTTAATACAGATTAAGCTTAAAAATATATGTGCATATTTCTTTTTATTCCCAGAGAGCCTGGTTGTTAAACATTTACCATCATGGTCAACTCAACATGCCAGAGCCTTCCTCTTCTTCTCTTGACATTGTACAGATTCTAGTAATGCACACAGGTCTCTGTTATCCCTCACTCTGATCTCATAACTGACCCATATTCTTTTCCAATCATATGTCTTTGATGACATTCTTTATGTTCCTTCTCGTCCCTACTTTGTTGCCTACACCATGGACCTTTCTATTGCCCTTTGAATGACTAGTAACTATAATTCTTCAGAGATTATAGTATTCCATGACTCACACCAGAATAATATTGATGTAAAAATGGAAATATTTCAGAGAAGCTTGGGATCATTAAGACCACAGTACAGTTTCCCAAATACAATGTAGCCTACTCTCTTTCTGTTCAATTTTGAGACCTGCCCATTTCCTATATGTATTCAAAATATACAAAATGATTTGCCAACTCTATGATATATCTATTTTACTGTATATCACAATCTTGGTGATAAGCATTCTTCAATTACTTGGTTTTTTCCTGTGTCAGTAGTTAGGCTGAACTCTTGAATGATTATGAGTCTCATTTAGGGACTTGATATGAACAACACAATTGCAAAAAAGGAGCATATGAAGGAAATTACCATCTGTGGGGAATCCCACTTCCATTTAGATGTTGCAATGGACAGTCTCCATGTCAGTGACAAACCCTTTTGGTAAGCATATGTCTCCCTGTTTTATGCCTGTTGGTATATTAATAATAAAAAAGTCACTAACATTATTGCTTTTGTTAGAGCTTTCAAGAAATCTTGCATGATTTTAAAATATGTATGAGAAAAACTTCCTTTGCTGAGAGTCTTGAAGAGGGTGTGTGAGATTCTTCTGAATGAAATGATTTTTTTATAGTCAATAGATAATAAACACAGTGGGATCTTATTTTGTGTATTACTTTCCATCAATTATGTGACTGCAAAGAACTATCTCATAAATTATCATTTGAGAAAACCTGACTATTCCTTTCTCATAGCATTATCAAGAGTTTTATTTCTTTATGCAACACATCCAAGTTAAGAGTCCAAATGTAGCATTTCCATTATCATCTATGGAGAAAAGAATTTGATTTGTCATGTGCTTCTGGGAGATCTCTAATCCTTAAGTTATCTCCACACAGCCTGTCTTTTAAGATCATTATGTTTTGCTTGTATGGAGATCATATTGTTGCTTTTTCTTCTCTTAATTCATATTGTTCTTTACTCCTGTGTATTTTCATTGCTAATCAATTGTTCTATTTTGTTTCTTTGGTGAGACTTGTCATCATGGATTAACGTTCTATTCTCCAAATTATTATTATTATTATTATTATTTTGCACAGGCCATAAATCTTGCTTTCACAATCCTTATTTTTCTTTCAAATCATTCAGGAACATTCTGCTGTGGTTCTATTCCTTCTTGGGAATCCACAGGATCTTCTATCTTATCGGATGTTAATTAATATTTCTTTGTCTTACAGATTTTTTTCAGAGATGTCTGGTCTCTTGTACCTTAAAGGCCTTCCTTTTTAGTTTATAAGTATATACTGAAAGTCTTCTTTTTTTTTTTTTTGGTTTTTGAAAGACAAATGGGGTTAAGTGGCTTGCCCAAGGCCACACAGCTAGGTAATTATTAAGTGTCTGAGACTGGATTTGAACCCAGGTACTCCTGACTCCAGGGCCAGTGATTATCCACTGCGTCACCTAGCTGCCCCATATACTGAAAGTCTTTAACTGAGTTTTTTTACTTTTAAGATCTCAGGTAATTTTAATCATTTACCTCCTTTTTTAGTAATAAATAATTTTAATCATTTTACCTCCTTTATAGTAATCTATCACTCACTTTCTGACTCCTTCCCTTTTTTATTTTTAAGGATTTTGCAAGGCAAATGGGGTTAAGTGGCTTGCTCAAGACCACACAGCTAGGTAATTACTAAGTGTCTGAGGCCAGATTTGACCTCAGATCCTCCTGACTCCAGGGCCAGTGCTCTATCCACTGCACCACCTAGCCGCCCCCAACTCCTTCCCTTTTGAGTGTGGGATCTGGTCCTTGGAGTCTTGACCTTAGAGCCATCTCATCTTCCATCTACACTAGATAATGCATGGTTCATCAACCTAGATTTCCTGGGGGTGGGTGGGCAGAGAGGCAATAGGGACAGAACAGAATGGGTCCCAGCTGGATGCTGAACTCTTTCCTTCAGGTTCAGTGGAGTACTGCACAATATACATTTTTTTGAGTCATTTCCATTTTTTCAACAATTCTCTGACTGATTTCTGTTGCATCATAGAGCACTGCCAAGTTGTTGTCATAGCCTGAGCAAATTTTTGCTGTTTGGCTTTCCAAGGCACTGGGCAGGAGTTAAAGGTGGGGAAGGGAGTGGAGAGTTGGAGTTGAATTCTCTTGTAAGCCCTTAGGTTGGCTTCTGTAGAATGTTGTGGGCAATGGGGGAGGAGGTGTTGAGTAAGTGTGTTAGGGTTTAGGAATTCTTCTGGTGTTCTCTGCTGATGGTTCAACAGTTTTTTATCTTATTTCAAATTTGGGTGTCCTAGATGATGGAGACAGTTAAAATTATTTTATCTCTTTTAATAATTGCAATTATAAAAAACTTTACAGATCTTTTCTACTTTTGTCTGTTGACTGTCCTCCTTCTAGTGTCATCCTTAAGTGCCCTTGGAATGATTTTACTAAGCTTGATATCTTCCCAATGTTTCCATTAGCTTATTTTTCCCTCCACTGCTTCTCTCAATTTTATGAGACAATATTGTTTATAATCTTCCAACATCCTCATCTGCAAGGTTTTACAAACATATTTACATTTTTCTTTTTTTCCTTTAGGTTTTTGCAAGGCAAATGGGGCTAAGTATCTTGCCCAAGGCCACACAGCTAGGTAATTATTAAGTGTCTGAGGCTGGATTTGGACTCAGGTACTCCTGACTCCAGGGTCAGTGCTCTATCCACTGTGCAACCTAGCCACCCCTAGAAACATATTTACGAATGCATTTCTGCTCTAAACCAATGTTGCCCTTGGTTGCCATGTCCTTCTTCTTGACAGATAACATATTTCCTGGCTGAGTCAGTTTTTAGGATATCCTTTTCTTCTTTTTGTGATAATTTAGTTACTTTAATTTCCGTAGGAAATAGTATTTGCTTGTTCTGATTTCTGTACTTCTGTCCTTTCCCAATTTTTTCAGCACCCAAATGTTATTTAAACGGTCAGATTGGAATTAGTCCAATTAGGTATCATATCATCTCATTTTTTTCTTTCTTTCAGTTTAATATTCATTTTGACCTTTGCTCTAACAAGTCAGTGATCTGACAGCTGATTCATGGATGACTTCCACATCAACAACCAGTCATCTTGTGTCTCTTAAAATATAATTTTTTTGCATATGATTTCAGTTGGTGCTTGCCATGCAGATTATACAGAACACTGTCACTGAAGGGGAAAAAATCAATGATGAACAATTTCATTCCATACTAGGAGTAACTGACAGAGAAGGGAGAGATGAATGTGGATAGGACAAGGTGAATCTGGCTTCATAAAGGAACTGGAATTTGATATGGTCACTGTGATCAGAGAAAACAGTAAGGACAACTGTTTAGATCATGTGAAATGCTAATAATCTATATCAGAAGTTAACAGTCTGTCCCATAGTATTATTTTTAATGGCTGGATAGATAGATTTAGGGAAAGAATCAGGCCCAGGGTAAAACTATCAAATGTTCCCTTACATCTCCCTTATTGGTGCTCATTTCTTCCCTTATTACTCCCAGTACTACCAGGTACCTATCAATCATATGTGTAGGCACTTCCTTCTGTTACCAGCTTATGTTTTTTTTCAAGGCAATGGGGTTCAGTGACTTGCCCAAGGTCATACAGCTAGGTAATTATGAAGTATCTGAGGTTGGATTTGAACTCAGGTCCTCCTGTCTCCAGGACCAGTGCTCTATCCACTTAGCAACCTAGCAGCTCTCTGTGGCCAGCTTATGAAGAAATGATTTATAAAAACTTGATACAAAGTTTTGAGATGGTTACCAAATCCTGACCTATACCTTTCAATCATACAGGTAGAGTTTTATGGATTTATCCCAGCTCCCAATGGGTTTGTAAAATCATCTCACTCATTTAAAGTCACTCTGCACAGGAAAGGTCTTGGTTAAGAAAATCAAGGGCCTAAAATGCAGAGTGAAGGAGTTAAACTATGACTGTTATGGTATTTAGTTTATCTACATTTAGAGTGAAGTATAGAATTGAGGAAAATCACTGAGATAATCCAGGGGAAAATATCTGGTGAATTTTGTCTTGCACTGTCTGGAAAACACCACACTATTTTTCTACATTTAACTACTTGGTATTTGGTTTTACAAACTGATATCTTGATAATATTCAAGTGCTTTTATTCATCCAGTTCCCTGTGTTTGGAATGCCCTCTCTCTCACTTCTTGCCCATTGAGTTTCTGTCTAAACTTCAAAGTGCAAATCGCATGAACCTTTTGTTAATTGAAAATTTTTATTTTCAGTTTCCAATTCTCTGTCCCTCTATCCCCACTATGCTACTTTCTCTAGGAAGTCTTTCCCTATTTTTTAAATTGGGAATGACTTTTTCCTCAATCTGGCTTCATAATAGCAACATCTTTTGAAACCCCTTTGTACATTTATGAAGTAATGTTATATATTATAATTATTGGTTTTGTTATGTTATTCTCCTACTGTAAGGCCTTTGAGGATAGGGACTCTGTCCTATCTAATCTCCGAATTATCATTAGTGCCTAGAATAATGTTATGTGTTTAGTTGATGCATAATAAATGTTTATAAAAATCTATCAATAAGTATTTCTTCATCTCCTATCATGATTCAGGTACAATTAGGTTCTGGAAGTACAGAGACAAAGCAGGACTTGCACCCAAGGAACCTAAAGGGAGAGGGAATTGCCAACTTGCATATTTCTAGATATATACAAAATACATCCAGAACATTTACAATGAAATCTTACTATCCTTCTCTCATACTTACCTGGAAAGATTTCATATAAAAGAAAGTGACTCTTGAGCCAAGTCAAGAAATGATTCCAATGAATGAAAAAATGAATGAAAATGTATCTTGCCTTTCTTTGTATCCCTAGCGCTTTATCTAGCATCGGGCACACAGTAGGCACTTAATAAATACTTGTTGGTGATGATGATGATGAGCTGCCAGAGAAGGGCCCTTTGATTTAAAAAGTTACAGGGATGGAGAGTAGGGCCCTAGGGGAGTAGATTGTCATACTCCGTCCTGGAACAATGTCAGAGTTGATCATGGTTCATGAGCTGGGGCAGGGACAGCAGAAAGCAGAAAGTGGTGAAGAAAGGATATGACAGGCAGCCATGCATCTGGCTAGGAAGAGATGCTGGCAGGGAGGGAGGGAAGTAAAGCAAGGGGATCCCAGGGAAGGATGCCAGTTGACAAGGAGGAGATAGTTTCAGGGCAGAGGTACTTTCCCTACACTAGTTATTTGCATAGTCTCCCCTATTAGCTCTTAAGCTCCTAGAGAGCGGGTATTAGCTTTTGCCTTTCTTTGTGACCCCATGCTTAGTGTGGTGCCTGGCACATAGTTGGTGCTGCAAAAAATGTTTATTGACTGATTGGTACTGATTCCAAAAGGCAGAAATGAGGAAGGAGTGAATTCCAAGCACGAGAGACAGTTGATGGAAAGACACAGAGATAAGCTATTAAGTGTCTTGTGTTGTGGTGGTTGTTGTTTTCTCTTTGTTCTCAAAGAGGACCGTGACCTTAGGGAAGGGACACCATGACATGCACCTGAGTTGGATTTGAGTGAGGGGGACTGTGCTAAGTCACCAGCCTCACTTTCTCCATTCAGTGCACATAGATGGATCAAGATGACTGGAGATGGTGCTGGTAGCTAAGGTCTTTTCATAAGTCTCATTTTAACTGAGGCAGGGCCTATTCAATTATTAAGTGTCATATAAGGAGCAGCAAAAAGACCAACTGGGCTGGACCATTTAGTATTTGTTTTTGTTTTTGCTTTTGTAAGTAATTTGCATCTGTCAAGAGAATGTTCAGAAGATTCTAAGTAAACTGTAGACTTAATAACATAATTACAGAAAGCACTGTCATAGACTATTCATGTTAGAACTGGAAGAGTACATTAGAGATTATGTATTCAACCCTGTTGTCATAAAGGAAGGGAAAGGACTTGTTCAAGGTCACACAGCTAGATCTTTTTATATCTATTCTTTCTTTTTTAAATGCATTTTTATTTATTTCATTAAATATTTCCCAATTACATGTAAAAAAATCTTTTTACTTGTTTTTCAAATTGAATTTCAAATTCTCTTCCTCCCTACTACCCCACTTTTACCCCTTGAGAAGGCAAATGTGAAATCATGCAAAACTTTTCCATATTAACCATGTTACAAAAGAAAAAGCAAGAAAAATAAAGTAAAAAAAAACATGTTTCAGTCTGAATCCAGAGTTGATTATAGGTCCTTTGGAATTATCTTGGATCATTATAGTGATCAGAATAGCTAAGTTACTCACTGTTGATCATTGTTCAGTATTGCTGTGATTGTGTACAATGATTTCCTGGTTCTGCTCACTTCATTTTGCATCAGTTCACATATGTCTTTACAGGTTTTTCTGAAACCATCCTGCTCATAATTTCTTAAGGCCCAATAGTATTCCATCACGATTATATACTACAACTTGATCGGTCATTCCCCAATTGAGGGGTGTCACCTCAATGTCTAATTCTTTGCTATCACAAAAGAGCTTCTATCAGTATTTTTGTACAAATAGTTCCTTTTCTGCTGGGACAAAGAATAGGCCATTTGCCCTTTGAGCATATTTCCAAATTGCTCTTCAGAATTATTGGACCAATTCACAACTCTACCAACAGTGTATTAGTGTACCTACTTTTTCCACTACCCCTACAGTATTTGTCATTTTCCTTTTCTGTATATTAGTCTTTCTATTCCTTCTCACATTAATACTGCCATTCTCTCCCATCTTCCTTTCATTGTGCCCTCAAAGATTGGTGAAGTCTAAATAGAATCCGGGCTAAAAAGTTAAAAGGGACAAGATATTCAGATCTCCCAAGCGGAGTATGTAAATTTCAAATTCTGGTACTGTCTCTCAGAGTTTTAGGTCTATCACACAATAAATACATAAATGTTATAGAGAATTGAATTTCCTGACATTAAAAAGATTAGACACTTATCAAAATTAATAACAATATAGGAATTTTCATTTGTGACAGTCACACTTTGGTTAGTATGTCTCCCTCCCTGTTTTATGCTGTGCTTGATATTGATAATTAGAAGATCACTTAACAAAAAAAAATCTGTTAGGTTTCTGCTAGTGCATAAATCTATCAAGAAATATGATCGGAATATCTATATATGAGGCACTTTGAAGAAAATGTTTTACGACCTTGAATAACTTTGTATGACAACAGATGACTAATGGAGCAAGATCTTTTATTTTGGGAAATAGATTTTGTTTTAACTCCCATTTACAGAAACTTATTCAACAATAAGAAACAAAATCATAAGTAGCAACAACAAATTAATGAACACTACAGACCCATAAGAATAAACAAAAACCCAAAGAAACTTGAACCAGAAAACAATTAAAATGAAATGCTATAAAAAGTGATTGTTCACATAACTGAACCCTTCCATGACTTACTATATGGGAAAAAACCCAATTAAGTTACATTAACTTTAATGAGGTAATACCAAAAATCATTCCCTACATATTTTTTTTTTAATTTTTGAAAGATTAAGTGACGCCCAAGGTCCCACAGCTAGGTAAATTATTAAATGTTTAAGGTCACATTTAAACTTGTGCCCTCCTAACTTCATCTATCCACTGCTCTATCCACTGTACCAGCTAGCTGCCCCTTCTTTTGCACTAACTACCGTAACCAAGATGTGGTCCATTATAGAAAATGATTTACAATAGTCTGTCTATTTTCTAGATTTTCATCAAGAATACCCTCAATTTGTGCAGACAATTTTCACACAGCTCTTATAGGAATGAAAAAGTAGGCATATGAGTTATTAGTTATTCATGTCCTCTTGATACTTTTTTGGGATAATATTACTGCCTCTTTCCCCCCAATTGTTTGATAACATCCCTTCTCTCTGATATTAAACATCGAACCCTCAATGCCTTCAAAATTAAATGACCCAGACAGGTATATCCTGGAGTGAGCTCCATTAGGATCTTGTGAAATTTTCACTCAGAATTTACAACTGGGAAATCATCAAATATTATAAGTCAGGGCTCAATTTATTCTTTTGTTTATTGCTTATGTTTTAGAAAGTGATGGAGAAAATGTTAATGATGTAGATTAAACTTAAAAATATGTTTGTTCTCTTCCCTTCAGACAGCAGGTTGTTAAACTTTTATCAGCACACCCCTGTGCCTACAACACAAATTTGTTTCTTGTATATTCAGTATGGTTCAACTGCTCTTCATAGCTCTTTCTTAAATGTCACTTCCATTTGCATTTGCAAGGATTAAGATGGTCAAATTCGAGACATAATGGCTCTATTGTCCTGGATAGTGAAAATACATTGTTAAAGAAATAACAACAGAACTGATCCATTTTCAATCTCTTGATGATCTTCCTTCTAGTTTTATATATAAATGATAATAGGATAATCTGGTTTAGTTGTCAGGCCACTCTGCTGCTGTTTGAGAAGATAGTACTTCTGGTAATCTTTCACCATCATTGTTCATAACATTCTGAAAATTAATTTATCTTCTAATCCAGTATTTTCTTTGGCTGCCATGTCTCCACACTTGCAAGGAGACCACGTGTTTTCTAGATGATGTGGTTTCTGTGCCCTTTTGGCCTTGTTGTTGTAATTGATTTACCTTGGTTCAAAAGTAAGTAGGAAATGCCAATAGTCCTTATTGATGTCTTTATCTATTTCCCCCCTTTTTTATTCTCAGCAACACATTTGAATAGTTCACTACTAGTTCTTATAATATTTAAAAAATTTATTTTTACTTAAAGTTTTTGAAAGAGTTTATAATCTTAATCCTTTGTTAAATTGAGATTTTGATCTTTTTTTCTAACAAGCTGATGGACTCTGTGCATACTGGAAACTGATACTGCAATGACTTTCATGTTGAGAATCAGTCATTGCTTGTCTGTTAGGATATAGTCACTTTCACACTTTAATATAATATAAATAATAATTGCTAATGAAAATGTAAGCAAAAGCTGTAAGCCCATATGGAGACTGAAAAGTGACTTTTTTGAATAATGCCTGGGTTAAAGAAAAATTCTAGGAGCAGTAACAGATTATGTTAAATATAACAATATAAATACAACATATCAAAATTTATGGGATGAAGCCAAAGCAGTACTTAGAGGCAATTTTATATCCCTAAATGCTTATATTAACAAGAGAGAGAAAAAATTTATGAGTTGAATTTGCTATTAAATAAATTAGAAAATGAACAAATTAATGCACTAAAAGCAAGCACAGTGAAGAAGGAATCAATAAAATAGAGAATAAAAGAGATTGAATTGAGAAGTAAAAGAAAGCTAGTTTTGAAAAAAACAGTACTTTAATTCTTTCATGAATCTATGTCATTGATCTATCTATCTATCTATACAGATATAGTTATAGATATAGAGAGATAGATGTAGATACAAAGAAAGACAGGGCAATGACGTGCCTGTCATATTCCAGGGATTCTTCTAAATCTTGAGGACACAAATAAAAACAAGCAAGAAAATCTCTGCCCTCAAGGAGCTTATTTATACATCATTGAGAGAAGATAACATGTAAAGGGAAACTAGAAAGGAGAACATGGTGTCGGGATGGCCAAGAAGTGGCATGAAGCTTTTGTAGCTATTCCTTTCAGAAATTATTGTTTATAACTCTTCTATACCTTCTCAGGCTGTACGATTCCATGTCCTCTTGGAAATACACTAGATGATGCTGCCTAGGCCCCAGTAGAATCCACAGACTATCCATTGGTTATTCCCAATGCCTGCTTACTATATGACCAGCTTACTTCCTGTCCCTATTACAAATCTCTCTGATGAGATCTTTGGTCCCCCTGCTCTCTTTCTTTTTTTAATTGATATTTTATTTTTCCAAATTCATGTTAAGAAAGTTTTTCAACATTTGTCCATATGCATATATATATATATATATATATATATATATATATATATTTATATATATATTTAAGTTACAAAATTTTCTTCCACCTTCCCTTCTCACCCCTCTCCCCTCAGCAGTGAACAGTTAGGTTGGTATTATACATATACATTTGTGTTAAATATGTTTACAGATTAGTCATTTTTGGTATGAGGAATTAGGATTAAGGGAAAGAAATTCATAAGAGATATTTTTTTTAAAAAGTGAATGTAGTGTTAATCAAATTCTAAAGAGTTTTTTTGCTTTTGTTTGTTTTGTTTTTCTTCCTCTGGATGGGGATAGCATTGTTCACAGACAATCTAATAGTGTTATCCTAGCTCTCTGAACTGCTGAGAGGAGTTGCATCCATCAAGGTTGATCAACTCATAATGTTGTTTTTAATGTGTAGAGTGTTCTCTTGGTTCTGCTCCCTTCATTCAGAATCAGATCTTATAATTAATTCCATGCTTCTCTAGAGTCCCACTATTTACGGTTTCCTATAGAACAATAGATATTCAAGTACCATAATTTGTTCAACCATTCTCCAATGGATGGGCATCCCCTCAATTTCCAATTCTTGCCACTACAAAAAAAGCTGCTATGAATTTTGGAAAATATGGGACATTTCCCATTTGTTATGATTTCTTCTGAATATAGGCCTAGAATTGGAATTGCTGGGTCAAAGTTTATGATCACTTTTATTACTCTTTGGGCATAGTTCCATATTGCTCTCCAGAATAGTTGGATCATTTCACAACTCTACCAGCAATGCATCAATGTCCCAATCCTCCCACAACTTCTCCAACTTTGATCACTTTCCCTTTTTGTCATCTTAGCCAATCTGAAAGATGTGAGGTGATACCTCATAGTTGTTTTGATTTGTATTTCTCTAATCAATAATAATTTGGAGTATTTTTTCATATGATTATATATAGCTTTAATTTTTTTCATCTGAAAACTGTCTATTCATATCCTTTGACCATTTATCAACTGGGGAACGACTTGTAACCTTATAAATTTGACACATTTCTCTAGATATTTCAGAAATGAGACCTTTTTCAGAATTCCTAATTGTGAAGACTGATCCTCAACTTTTTGCTTTCCTTCTAATTTTGTCAGTGTTGATTTTATTAGTGCATTTTTAATTTAATATAGTCAAAATAATTTATTTCATAATTGATAATGTGCTCTATTTCTTGCTTGATCATAAATTTTCCACTTTCCATAGATCTGATAGAATATTTCTTGGTCTATTAGTTTATCTATGGTATAGCACTTTATGTCTAAATCCCATATACATTTTGACCTTATTTGGTATAGGGTGTGATATGGGGGTCTATGCCTAGTTTTTCCCATACTATTTTCCAGTTTTCCCAAAAATTTTTGTCAAATAATGGGTTCTTATCCCAGAAGTTAATGTCTTTGGATTTATCAAACAGTATATTACTGTAGTCATTTGCTATTGTTTCTTTTGAACCTATCCTAATCCTCTGTACTCTCTTTTTTTAAAAAGGAATGTTAATGTTATTTATTTTTATTCTGTACTTAACATGTACCAAATGAAAGAAGCATTTCCACATACATGGTAGAATAGAAATAGAAGACCATATGAAGCTGATAATCTCTGTCTCATATAGCGTGCTCTTCTTTTTCCATATGTAATAAAAACAACACGTGATTTCAAAACCATTGCTTGTTTCTGTTTCCTTCTGCTCTTCTTACTTTTTTAATGAACATCATCACTGGTCCTCTGGAATCATACATGGATCAGCATTTTAAGTTTTTCAAAGTTATTTTCTTGACAGTGTTTTTGTCCTTGGATAAATTATTCTCAAGGTTCTGATGACTTCACTCTGAAATCATCTCTTTTGACTGACACTACTTTTCTTGCAAAATTCCTTGCTAGTAATATGTTGCAGACTCCTCATGATCACTAGGTACCTCTCTGTTGACCTTTGCTTGGGTGACCAACAACTTGACTTCTTCAGTTTGTGATAATCTATGACTCACAGCCATATAGCATTGCCAAAAGAATGGTGATTTTTAAAAAGATGGACTTTTGGTTCAAGTAGAAATTGAGAGTCATTCATTGAGAAGCATTGCCCAGTTTCTCAAATTCAACTGAGCCCATTTCCTTCCACCTGTTAAATTCTGGGCACATTTCATTATTCATCTTCAGAATCTATCCAAATCTATGTCATATATGTAATTCATGCAATAGGGATTTTTTATCCACTTCTCCATATGGAGAGTTAGACTATTCTCCCTTGTGTTTTATCTTTCTTCTAGGAGGCATTGCAGTTTCTGGGGCAAAATGCTGAAATATCATATGCAGAACTATGTGAAGGATCTAATCATCTATAGGAAAGGTCTTTTATTTTGGACTTTTACTGGGCATTCTCTCCAGGATCACACTTAGACCAACATGAAGCAACAGAGGATTTTATGGAAAGACTAATAAAATTGGGAAATAATTCTCAAATTCCATAATAGCAGCTTATGTCGAATGTTAGCTAACATGTAGGGAGCACATACTGTGCACCTTGGGCTAAGCACTTTACAAATATTATCACATTTTATCTTCTCATCAACTTTGGGAGGTAAGTGTTATTATCATCCCCATTGTACAAATGAGGAAATTGAGGCAGACAGAGGTCAAGTGACTTGCCCAAGGTCACACAGTGAGTAAAGTTTTGAGGTTAGATTTAATTTCAAGTCTTCCTACTCCAGACCTGAACCTCTAACCACTGTATCACCTAGCTGCCTCCAAAAAAAGAGTGAAACTAAATGCCCCAAGCCAGAGAGGAGAAAGGGAAGAGCACAGTGAATTCAAAAAGAATAAAGAAAATTTCAGAGACTTTTTCCAGCTATATGCCAATAAAATTGAGGATGAATAAAAGGACTGAACATTTACAAAACTGGAACTACCAAGGTTAGCAAAACAATAGTTACTTTAAATAAATCAGTTTCAAAATGAGAGATTAGATAGGTCTTTAATGTTATATCATATAAAATGGCACATTCTGTCAAACATTCAAAGAATGAATAAGCCCTCTACCCTAGAAATTTTTTACAAAAACAGAGAAAGACAACATTATACCCAAGTCTTTCTACACTGACAATATGGTTCTTTTTCTCAAACTTTTTCTGATAAGGCAGAAAAAAACCCCTCTATGCCAGAGATCCTTAACCTTTTTTTGTGTCCTGACTGCCTTTAGTAGTCTTACCAAGACTATGGACTCCTTTTTAGAGAAAATGTTTGTTGCCTATATTTATAATTGGATGATACGCTAAATTTCAGTTAGAGGTTAGGGAAAATAAAGATGTAATTTATTTTCTCTTCCAAGTTTAAGAACCTTCTTAAATCTGAGTATTTATGAACCCCATGTTAAGAACCTTTGTTCTAGATCAATATCCCCAAGGATAGTAATACAAAAAAAATCAAATCATGCTGGCAAGAAGAGTCCAATAATACAGTAGACAAGTATATGCTATTATCAATGCAAGGATGATTCAATATTAGGGAAAGAATCAGCATAGCAAATTATGTCGATAAAAACACCATGAATCCAATATGATTATATTTATAGAGGCAGAAAAACAGTGTTGACAAAATACTACATTCATTCCTGTTAACACAAAAATGTAAAAATGAAATGATTTTTCTGAAACATGATTTTTTTTAAAAAAAAGTATTTATTTAAAATCTAAAGTCTATGTAATGGAGACACATGAGAGACTTTCCCTGATGTACTGGACCTGGAAGGAATTACTCTGTGGCTCCCTGCTGCTACTTCCAGACTTTCCCTTTGTCATCATCACTCAGAAATTTCTCCTTCAATCAATGTTTTCCCTCCCCCCAATCCAAATCATGGGGACTGTCATGTACTGATCACTAGGTCATCTGTCCTATCTCAAGGAGTCTATCAACTGGCTTACTATTTTCATCTCTTCCCCAACTCCTGCCCTCATTCTAGATTTTAACATTCACAAAGACTCTTCTTCAGTTTCACTAACTTTTCACTTCCTCAGCCTCCTAAATCCCACCACCTTCTCCTTGTCACCATGGATAATCATGCACTGGATTTTAACATTACCCACAAGTATGCTCTTCCTTAATTTGAAACTGACAATCCTCTATCTCAAGATAACCCTTTCTCTGTTCCATCTTTCCCTATGCATCATGCCTTCTGAACCTATTGCTCATCCTCATCAAGCTGTCCCGTTGTTCTATCCCTCATGACTTTCTCAGGTTATTAGCCTTGCTTTGACTTTATTTTCCTCTCTTTCCAATCTCAACTCTCTAGTTAATCATTTCTTGTCTATACTGTCTCTTGTTCTCCAATCCTTTATTCTCTTGTCTTATCTTTTCTCATCCTTTGCCAAATCTTAGCATATGCTAGCATGTATGTCGTCTGCCCTTCCTTGTATACTCTTGAAGGGAGCTGAAGAAAGTCACATAACTAGGCCGACTGTATGCATTATAAATGCATGCTCTCCCTCAACTGGGCCCTTACTCTAGCAAGACAATCCTTTTATTTCTCCCTGTTTGATTCCCCTTCTCACCCTTCACAAAAACGAATCCAAATCTCTTGCCTCCTGAGACTTCTCACACTTCTCCCTCTCCCCCCATTGATGACCTCACCTCTTGCTTTGTTTACTTAAAAAAGGTCATTCCACATGAACTCCCTGATCACCCCTTCTCTTCATCTCTAAACTACCTGACATCACTCCCCTTCTCCTCTCTCTTCCTTTCCATCAGTCTCTTACAGTGTGGTGACTCTTTTTGCCAAGCTCAACCCCTCTACTTGCTACTTGATCTTATCCTTTCCTGTTTTCTCCATTAGACTGAGCTATCATAATCTCCTCTCTTGAATTGTTTATCTCTGTCTACTAGCTCCTTCCCTATCTTCCAATGCCCCCCCAACACCAAATCTGATGATCTTTTATCAAATCTCATCTATCCATAGGTTGACTATCTGTAGCTTTTGGCATTGTTAATCACCCTTTCCTTGATATATTATTTTCTCTGGGTTTTTGTGACATTGCTCTCTATTGCTTCTTTTTCTACCTGTCTGACCACTTCTCCTTTATCAGTTCACCAACCAAATCACGCCTCCTAACTTAGAGCATTTCCCAAGATCCTTTGGCAGGACCTCTTTACCATCCCATGGTGACCTCAATTCCCATGAATTTAATTGCTATCTCTATAAAGATGACGCTCAGATCTCAGTACCAATCTCTCCCCTGAGCTTAATTCCATAACATCAATTGCCTGTAGCTGGAAATATTCCAAATCCCATGTGCTCTGAACAGAATATACTTTCCCCACCAAACCCTCTTCTCTTATAAACTTCTCTATTTCTTTTTCTTTTTTTTAGGATTTTTTCAAGGCAAATGGGGTTAAGTGGCTTGCCCAAGGCCACACAGCTAGCTAATTATTAAGTATCTGAGGCTGGATTTGAACTCAGGTACTCCTGACTCCAGGGCCAGTGCTCTATCCACTGCGCCACCTAGCCACCCCTAAACATCTCTATTTCTAAGTCATCAACTTACCAGTCTTTCTGGTTCAAGACTTTGGAATTATCTTTGACTTTTCCTTCTTCCTTCATCCCAATATACTTAATTAGTTGCTGAATCTTGTCATTTCTGTCTTTTGTAACTGACACATATTGGTTGTGTGACTCTGGGCAAGTCACTTAACTTCTCAGTGTTCTAAGCAATTCCCCAAGTCTGAACATCACACAGAATGTGTCAAACTCTAGTGATAGAAATGCTAGGAGCTCTTATCCAAATAAAGTAGATGACGACTTCTTGCCCTGTGACCTTGAAGACTTACAAAGATATGTATTTCTGATGATCCTCACCACAATCCAGTGAGGTAGGTGTTAATATTATCTCTGTTTTCCAGATGAGGAAACTGAGACTGGTTAAGTAATTTGCCCAAGGTCCTAGTATCTGAGGCAGAATTTGAATCAATGTCTTCATGACTCCAAATCCTGCACTCTCTCCACTATGCTATCCAGCTGCTGATGGTAATAGTATTAAACTCTAGATTTAATAAAATACCATTCAAAATCCCAATGGAGTACTTCACAAAATTAGATAAAGTGATAATAATTTTATTTGACAGAACAAATGGAGAAGAATATCAAGGGAAATGATGAAGAAAAAAGGAGGAAGAATAAGGGTTTGAACTGACAGACCTCAGATTATAATATAAAACATTAATTATCAAAAATTTCTGATAATGCATAAAACAAACAAATAAACCAATTCACTGGAATGGTGTTCACAGAACAAATTCATATATTTATAGCTGGAAGAGACCTAGAAGTCATCTATGACCCTTTTTATAGGAAAGGAAACAGGGTCTAGAGAGGTCAAATGCTTTGTCCAGTATCACATATATTGCCAGCGGTAGAGCTGAAATTTGAAATCAGATCCCTTAACTCCATATCCTAGTCACTTTCCACTGTAGCATGCTGCTCGCCTAAATGTATAATTTAAAATGTAAACCAAAAGCAGTATAGAAATAAATGTTGCTATTTGGTCATTTCAGTTGTGTCTGACTCTTTTTGACCTCATTTGGGGTTTTCTTACTAAGGATACTGGAGCAGTTTGCCATTTTCTTTTCTAGATAATTTTACAGATGAGGAAACTGAGGCCAATAGGGTTAAGCAACTTGCCGAGGTTCACATAGCCAGTTAAGTATCTGAGGATGGATTTGAACTCAGGTCTTCCTGACTACAAGGGTAGCTCTCTATCTACCACACAGTATACCTTTCAAACAAAGAATTTATAGGAGATAAGATAAATGGATTTGATTAGGTAAAAAGAGATTTGATACAATAAGAACACATTCAGAATGAATAGAAAAAAAACAGATTGGAGCATATACTTGCCATAAATATTAGTAATAAATATATAATCCTTTGAATCTGTAAAATCAGGAGATTTGGCTTGTTAATAATAATTAGTAATTATATGTGGGCAGCTAGGTGGCATTGCAGTGGATAGGGTGCTGTGCTGGGATTTAGGAAGATACATCTTCCCAAGTTCAAATCTGGTCTCAGATATTTCTTGACTGTGTGACACTGGACAAGTCCCTTAACCTTGTTTGTCTCATTTTTGTCATCTGTAAAATGAACTGGAGAAGAAAATGGCAAACTATTACAGTGTCTTTGTCAGGAAAAATCCAAATGGAGTCATGAAGAGTCAGATATGACTGGAAAACAACTGAACAACTGCAATTATATAGTCCTTTAAGATTTAAAAGCACCCTACAGATTTTATCCCATTTGGCACTTACAACAACCCTGGGAGGTAGGTACTGACATTATCCCTGTCTTACAGATGAGGAAATTGAGACACAGAAAAGCTAAGTGACTTGCCCTGACGAGTGACTGAAATAGGATTAAAACTCAGGTCCAGGACTCCACCTAGCTGTCAGTTGCCATAATGATCTCTAATAGAGGATTCTGCCAGTTTCAAATTTATGGTCTATAAGGCTATGATAAACTGAGGAGAATCCTGAGAAAGAAAAAGGATTTGCATGCACTATGTCATAGACAGATAAGAAATGGAGAAGTCTCAGATGACTACAGCAAGAGATGTTACTAGGAGAATTTTTGTTCTGCTGCAATCTAGAATAGAAGTCCTTTGAAATCTTTTTCACTCTTCCGAGGGCAGCAGCTATGGCAAAACCAGTAAGCTGTATCCATTGAATAGTTTTGTCCTGGGAACAAAAATGGCTGGTCCCAGCCCTGTCCCAGACCAGGCCCAGATGAAAACAGTGTTGATAAGTTTCCTTTCTAGCAGCTCTATGTACCTGCTGTACCTTCTAATACTTGGGATGGACTTAGAAACCTTAACAGTGGCAGGAATTATGTTGGTAACAGCCAGAGTTCAATAATCTTTCAGTGTTCTTTCAAAGGAATATTTAGTGGATCCAGAATATATTTTTCCTGTAATTGCTTTCTAATGACAGTACAACTTCTATCTAGTGACCTCCTCTGCCAGGAAGTGACAAAGGACAAAACCAAACTGGCTTGTAGGCCTTTAAGGGAGATGATTGAGTGAATTCTACCTGATGAAGATGCTTCTTCTTTTTATCAGTCAATAGTAGTCATTTATTAAATATGCCTGGCATGTCCAGAATTGTGCCAGGTATTGGGTATTGCCAAAGGGGGAGGTTTAGAAGAAGATTTATTCCCGAGTACAACTTTCAATCATATTGGGTTCTAGAACTATGCCAAGTGAAAAACCATCAGACATAAGAACCCTGAGTCAATGTGCTCTCTGCCATCTCTGTTTGCCTTTTGGTTTTTTTTTTTATCTCTAGCTAACTTTCATTTCTATATGTTGTTGTCCCCAGACCTGATCATAGGAATCTCAAGATCCCAAATCTTGAGGGGTCAAAATCATAACAGGGCAAGAATATCTTTCTTTATTCTGTAGTCATCCAGCTATCACTTGAAGATCTCCAGAAATAGTGACACCCCCCCCACCCCGAGTTACTACCTTAGACTATTAAAAGACTACATGCATCTTTCAGGGTTGTTATGAGGATCAAGTACAATCAAATACATGAGAAATGGGGCGGCTAGGTGGTGCAGTGGATAAAGCACCGGCCCTGGAGTCAGGTGTACCTAGGTTCAAATCCGGCCTCAGACACTTAATAATTACCTAGCTGTGTGGCCTTGGGCAAGACACTTAACCCCATTTGCCTTGCAAAAAATACATGAGAAATGTCTACTAGAAGGTCTAGCCCATAGTAGATATTTTAAATTGTTTTTTGAATTTTACAATTTCCCCCCAATCTTGCTTCCCTCCCCCCAGTCCCCACAGAAGGCAAGTCTGTTAGTCTTTACATTATTTCCGTGCTATACATTGATCAAAATTGAATGTGTTGGGAGAGAAATCATATCCTTAAGGAAAAATTAGATATAAGAGAAAGCAAAATTACATAATAAGTTACCTTTTTTTTTAGGTTTTAGCAAGGCAATGGGGTTAGGTGGCTTGCCCAAGGACACACAGTTAAGTAATTATTAAGTGTCTGAGGTCAGATTTGAACTCAGGTACTCCTGACACCAGGGCTGATGCTCTATCCACTGTGCCATCTAGACACCCCTAAGTTACTTTTTTTTTTTAAATTAAAGGTATTAGTCTTTGGTCTTTGTTTAAACTCCACAGTTCTTTCTCTGGCTACAGATGGTATTCTCCATCACAGATACCCTAAAATTGTCCCTGATTGTTGCACTGATGAAATGAGCAAGTCCGTCAAGGTTGATATCACTTCCGTGTTGCTGTTAGGGTATACAGTGTTCTTCTGGTTCTGCTCATCTCTCTCAGCCTCAGTTCATGCAAATCCTTTCAGGCTTTCCTGAATTCCCATCCCTCCTGGTTTCTTAAAGAACAATAGCGCTCCATGACATCCATATACCACAGTTTGTTAAGCCATTCCCCAATTGATGAACATTCACCCAATTTCCAATTCTTTACCACCACAAACAGAGCTGCTGTGAATATTTTTATATACAAGTGATGTTTTTACCTTTTTTCATAATCTCTTCAGGATATAGACCCAGTAGTAGTATTGCTGGATCAAAGGTTATTATTGCTCTTTGGGTGTAATTCCAAATGGCTCTCCAGAAATGTTGTATGAGTTCACAGCTCACTATTACATGAATGTAATAGTGTCCCAGATTTCCCACATCCCTTCCAACATTGATCATTGTCCTTTCTGGTCATATTGGCCAGTCTGAGAGGTATGAGGTGGTACCTCAGAGATGCTTTAATTTGCATTTCTCTAATCAGTAATGATTTAGAGCAATTTTTCATATGACTATGAATGGCTTTGATTTCCTCATTTGTAAATTGACTCTGCATATCCTTTGATCATTTGTCAATTTGGGAATGGCTTTTTTTTATAAATTTGACTCTGTTCTCTATATATTTTAGAAATGAGGCCTTTGTCAGAAATACTAGTAAAAATTGTTTGCCAATTTACTACCTTTCTTTTGATCTTGGTTACAGTGGTTTTGTTTGTATAAAATTTAATGTAATCGAAATTATTATTTTAGGTGTTGTAGAAGTGTATATTTCCTTCCCTCTATTCTTTTGGGATCCAGTAGGAAACTTATGGGACAAATGCTTTTTTCCAGAAAAATAATGATCTTTCTAGTTTCTAGGGTAGTTTTTCTATAGTTATATCTTCTGGAGTTGAAAGCACTTTCTTGTCTTGTGACATTTCTTAGGCATACTGGTCTCCGGACCAGTTTCTTACTTCATCTGTAAAATATTACATCTATATCAGATTACTTGCTGTTTTGGGGGAAGGGGGAAGGAAAGAGAAAAATATGGAACTTGAAATCTTAAAAAATGAATGTTGAAAATTATCTTTACATGTAACTGGAAAAAAATAAAACACACACATACATACACTAAGATGTAGGATATATAACTACAGATAAGAAAAAAGAAAAGGGTGGCACAGGAATGCTGTTACAGTGACATGGAGTAACTGAGGCTACCAGCCTGACTGAGTCTACCAGTCATTCTGTTGTTACTTGCTTGGGTCACTCAGTGGATGGAGGACTTTACTTTCTGAACTTATACAGATTGATTGAAACAGCTAGATTCTTGAGAAGGATACCGAGAAGTGGACAGTATTGGAAGTGATTATTTTTCAAAGGACTTCCAACACATTTGAATGGGACATTAACAGTGGCTTGTGTCCTTGGTTCATCATCACATTCTACCTGGAGGAGAGCCAAAGTTGTGCTCCTCTGAATTTTACAAGCTGTGCCTTAATGAACTTGTGCTATTTCAAAGAGAAACATTCTCCAGTGCTGGCTTCAAAGGGTTACTCTGGGGGACAGAGTTATTCTAACTGCTAAAGACATGGTTACAGGAATTTTCCATAAATTAAATGATCACTAGTAGCCCGACTCTGAGGACTGCTGAGTTTCCAATAAGGACATCAAGAACCTTGTAGCTTCCTTGAGTTCATTATCCTTTTTAGTTTGAGTGCCTTTCACTGGCTGTCTGCGTGTGCGGCAATCAGTGGCTCAGATGTAAAATTCCAAACTGTTCAGATGCTGCTCAAAAGAACATTAATCAGCTTCTCAGTATTTTTCAGTTCAGCTCATAGAAATTAATGTGAGATAATTTTCTTCAACTCTATTGTCAACAAATCTTTTTCAAGCTTAATGTCCAAAAAAGATTGACTATGAGCCTACTATGTGCAATGTACATTGACATGAATTTCCAAAGATATGACTAGCGTGGTTATCTGTTTATGGGAAGGATGTGTGTGTGTGTGTGTGTGTGTAGAATAGCTATCATAATCTGATCATCCTGTAGTTCCAGTAATGTGTCTAGAAAAATTTGACACTAGAGTTTGTTTGTTGGATTGACTGAATTAGATGAAGGTTCTTTTCAAGGTTCTACAGAAACAAAAACCTTACCTGATACCCCAATAAGTATTAACCTTATTCTTTAGATTTCACATGGCAATGGCAATTTGCTTCATGACCCTGCAAAGAATGCACTTATGTTATTCATCATAATAATCTGTGTTTGTCTCTTCATTTATTCATTCCATTCATTCAACATTTATTAAGGCACCTAACTTGTGCAAGACTTTGAGAATGCAAAGGTTTTTTCAAAAAAGACACAGTCCCTGCCCTCAAGGATTTTGCATTCTACTGGAGTTTGGAGGATAATGACATGAACTCAGCAATAGAAAACATAAGATGTGGTAAAAAAAAAAGACCTTTAGACAAAGTGCTCTCAAAAAGTTGTCTTCCCCTCCTCTGAAACTCCCAGAGAGAAGAGACCAGTGTCTTAATTAAGCTGTGTATCTCCCCCAGAGCAGAGCATCACAGTTTTCTCAAAGTTGGTGCTAGATTAGTGTTTATTATGCTATTTTAGGGATAAAGATTGGACCTGGAATTTGATTGGGATAAAGAATGGACCTGGAATTTGATTGTTACAGGGAATATGAGAAAGCTTTCTGCCAATGTGTGTAAGCATTTTCTATTCTCTCTGCCCACCCCACTCAATAGCATTTTATTTTTTTCCAATTACATTTAAAGATAGTTTTCAACATTCACTTTTATAAGATTTTGAGTTTCAAATTTTTTCCCTCCTTTCCTCTCCTCCCCCTTCCCCAAGACAACAAGCAATCTGATATGGGTTATACATGTGAAATCATGTTAAATATATTTCCATGTTAGTCATGTTGTGAAAGAAGAATCAGAGCAAAAGGGAAAAACCACGAGGCAAAAAACCCCCCCAAAGTGAAAATAATATGCTTTGATCTATATTCAGACTCCATAGTTCTTTCTCTGGATGTAGATGGCATTTTCCATCACATCTTTTGGAATTGTCTTTGATCATTGTATTGCTGAGAAGAGCTAAATCTATCATGGTTGATTATCAAACAATTTTGTTATTAAGGTGTACAATGTTCTCCTGGTTCTGCTTACATTACTCAGCATCAGATCATATCATTCTTATAGCACAATAGTATCCCATTCAATTCATATACCACATTTTGTTCAGCCAGTCCTCAGATGATGTACATCCCCTCAATTTCTAGTTCTTTGCCATCACAGAAAGAGCTGCTATAAATATTTTTGTTCATGTGAGTCCTTTTCCCCTTTTTATTATTTCTTTGGTAAACAGACCTACTAGGAGCACTTCCTATTCATAATGAGGTATTGTGAGCACTGAGGTATTAGGTCATATGGCCAGTGTGTTTTAAAGGTGGGTTTGAAACCAGATCTTGTTAGCCCCATTGCCATTTCTCTTTCCATTTCATTCGGTTGCTTCTTGTGTTATTTTAATATAGTGAATTTCACTTCACCTAACTCCAATTCATTGCTTAAAATGTATAGTTGACTTTGCCTATCTTAGATTGGTTTTATTCTCCACTATAAGATAAATAACAGTTGAAATGCCAAAGATGCTGAGTTGGAATAACCTTCATGCATGTGAAAACTGTTTTTCTTGATGATGAGTGGAGTACTCCAATGATACTGAACTAGATTAAATAATTAAAGCATATTTCAAGACCTGAAGAAAATTAGTTGTTTGGTGTTCTGGAGAGCTAAAACACATTTTTCATTAGTAAACATGAAAAATAGTCTAATAATGTTGTTGTATTGTTAACCAGAACTGCAGTCTCACTGCTGAGGGAATAATTGACATGAGCAAATCTCAGGGGAACAGAGGATTCCTGTTTGCTTGATAATAGAAAACACCACTTTTCCAACAATGAAAAAGTAGAAAATACAATATCAGTGCAAGAGAAGAGTAAAATTTAAGTTACTTGAAAGTATTAGTGCTCCTCATGTGATCTCACATTGCTTGTTGACCTAAACTAGATTTAACATAAATGCCCCAGATAAGGATATAGGAGTGGGATAAAGAGATCAAGTTAGAAGGAGTTCAAGTCAGAAGGTCTTTATTCCAGTCTGGTCATACTCTATGTGACCTTGGACACATCATTCCCCTTTCTAGGTTTTAATTTCTTTGTGAAATGAGGAGACTTGGATGAATGAATTATAAGGTTCCTTTTATTTTAACATTCTAGAATTGGGTTATGGGTAGTTTGGTATAGTTGGGGAAAGTAGTTGGTATATAGCAGGAAAAGCATTGTAACTGAAGTCAGATGCCCTGGGTTTTGAATCCAGTCTCTGCTGTTGACTACTTTTATCACCTTGGACAAGTATTCAATAATATAAAATTGATATATCTCAGTATCTCAGTTTCTTCCTCTATACTAGACCTAGAACCAGATGATCTCTAAGGTCTTCTCCAGTTCAGAGTCTTGGAAGAGAAAGGCCTGCCCATTACTCTGCATAATCAGTTCAAGATGGAAGTCGTTTCCAAGCTCTTCAGGGCTAGGTGATAGGCCCATTGACTCAGGGAACTCTATTTCCTGTTGGACTCCATTTTTCAGAAGAGAAAACTTCTTCCTATCTGATTTCTGAGGAAAAGGTTGACCCAAGAATTGGGCAAGGTTTGTTTGGGACACCTCATTCTTCCCTTTCTGCCAGTGCTCTTTTGACTTCTCAAGGCTCCTACTGCTGAGACTCTTTTAGTCCTGTACTCCCCTAAAATGTTCTCAGTTGGAGAATGATCCCCTCTTCTCCCTTCCCTTTCCTTTCCCTTCTTTGTCTCCAGCTGATCAGAATTACTCAGTTTTCAATATGGCCAAGCCTAGCATATGTTCAGAGGAATGGAATGATTCTAAAGTCATTTACATGCAGGGGTTCTCATTACCCTGGGTAGATTATTTCAAAGCTGGTACTTATTAAGCCAGGGGTTCTCAGTTTCTCACAGATTTTCAAGGGAAAGGGAAATCTTCTCTGGAATTTTCCTGTGTTACCTGTGGAGTTCCTAGAGCAGGATTGGAGTAGCTTCCTGCCCTATCCATCTTCCTTTCCCCTCTTCCCTCTGTCCCCAACAATGTTGTCCCAGGCCCCTCCTCTCCTTCCCTATTAACTTTCAACCACTGGAGTTCAGTCAGAAGGGTTGTGTGTGTGTGTGTGTGTGTGTGTGTGTGTGTGTGTGTGTGTTTGTCAGATAATGATGGGTTGACTCTATGTCTGCCTCCTCAGCCCTGGCAAACATCCTTTGGGACTTTTTGTACTAGGACTCTTGTCTTCTTCCCTGTGCCACTAAAGGCAAGCATTCTGTTTGTGTGTCCTCAGTTATCTTTTGTTACTCAGGGGGAATGTTTGGGAGCACACAGGACAGGTGTAAAGAATGTCCTAGGGTTCCAGAGCAATTGTCCCAAGACCCAACCCTTCAGGTAGTAACTCTTCTTCTCTCTCAAAGTAGTGCTACAACTAAACTACTTGGGTTTCAGACTTAGCTATCGACTTGTTTACCTGCCTCCATCTGGGAGATTTATTGCTTTAATTTCCTTTGAGAGGCCTAAAAAAGGAGTCTTCATTTTGTTAGGATATTAGCATTGTAATTAATAAGAGTTGTATAACAGCACCTAATTAAACTCTGATCATGCAGCCGGTGTACATTTAACTTGACCGCTGTTAGCCTCCAAGAACTCCACAGGAGGCTAATTCAAACAATTCAGTCCATCCCAAAAGCCAGGGAGAGGTGTGAGAAGAATCAGAATATTATTGTAGAAAAATAACATTTTGTACTTGGGAATACACAGAGGAAAAACTCCCAAAGTAGAAGATGGCAGCTCCTTATTTACAGTATCATGTCTTTGTTTGATTTGACTATAAGTCAGAGAAGTGACTTGGCACGTTGGCCATTGGAGTTGGAAAAACCTGGGGTCAGGTCCCACCTCAGGGACAGCTTTCAGGGCCCTGCAGACTTGAAGAATATAAATCACAGCTGAGTCTCAATACCTGGAATCTCCTACAATGATGAGATGCCTCATGATACTTCCTCCCACCCCATACACAAGTTCCTTACTATCAAAGGGTAACATGGGTTAGCAGGAAAATCACTGAAGTTGGAACCCTGGCTCCCCTTCCCCTTTCAAGCATCAGGTCCTTCTGTTATAAATTAGAACTTCCTACCTGGTAGTTTTTCAGGACCTCCCTCATATTCTCTTGGTTTTCTTTCTCATTCTCTGATTGTTCCTTCTTAGTCTCCTTTGCTGAATCTTCTTTCTGATCAAACTCTCTAATCATAGGTGACCCACAGGGTTCTGTCCTGGACCCTCTTCTCTTATACCTCTACACTACTTCACGTGATGATCTCCTCAGCTCCTGTGGATTTAATGACCATCCCTATGCTGATGATTCTTAGATTTATTTACTCTAACCTATTGACCTCCATTCTTGCATCTCCAATTGCCTTTCAGACATCTCAAATTGCACCTTAAGCTCAGTATGTCCAGAGCAGAATTCATTATCTTTCTACCAAACCCTCCTCTCCCCCCACCTCCCTTATTACTGTAAAGGGCAGCACCATCCTCCCAATTCCTCAGGCCTCACAACCTAGGGGGGCAACCTGGATCTTTCACTCTCTTTCTTCCCCCACCCCTTATATCCAGTCTGTTGTCAAGGCCTTTTCCTTCCCCTTTGCCAGCATTCCTCAAATAGTGCCCTTCTCTCCTCTGACACTGCCCCGAGTCTTTGCCTGCCTCAAGACTCTCCTCACTCCAGTCCATCCTCCATTCAGCCACTAAAGTGATTTTTTTATAAAGTGCAAGTTGATTCATGTCACTCTGCCTGCTCCCCACTCAATAAACTCTGGTAGCTTCCTGTTGCCTCTAGGAGCAAATAGAAAATGCTCTATTTGGCATTCAAAGTTCTTCATAACCTAGCCAGTGTCTCCTTTTCCAGTCTTCTTAGTCTCTGACACATATTCTTTAATCCACTGGCCTCTTGGCTGCTACACAAACAAGACACTCCATCTCTCAGCTCTGGATATATTCTCTGGCTCTACCCAATGACTAGGATACTCCCCCCTCTCTTTTCTGCTTGCTGACATCCCTGCCTTCCTTTAAATCCCAACTAAAATTCTACCTTCTGAAGGAGGGCTTTCCCATTCCCTTTTAATTTTAATGCCTTCTCCTTGTTATTTCCTATTTATCCTATATATGCTTAACATTGTATATATTTGCTTGCATGTTGTCTCTCCCATTAGATTTTAAGCTCCTTGAGGGCAGGAACTGCCTTTGGCTCTTTTTTATATTCTCAGTACTTAGCACAGTGACCAGGCACATAGTAGGTCCTTAATAAATGTTTATTGATGATAATGATAATGATGATGATTACACATTACTCCACTTCCCCCAACCATTTAGTGTTCTAGGCAAACTGTTCTACTTTCTATTCTTCATATATATGCCATTCTATCTCCCACCTCTGTGCATTTGACCAGGATATCCCCCAGGCTGGAATGTGCTCCCTTTTGACTTTCATCTTTCAGAATTCTTAGCTTTATTTGGAACTGTGCCCAAAAGGCTATAAAGCTATACATACCCCTTGATCCAGCAATACCACTACTAGGTCTAAGGAGATCAAAAAAGGAAAAAGGACCTGTTTGTAAAAAAAAAATTAGAAATTTTTTGTGGTAACAAAGAATTGGACATTGAGGAATGTTCAACAATTGGGAAATGACTGAAAAAGTTGTGATATATGATTGTGATAAGATACTATTGTGCTACCAGAAATGATGAGCAGGATGCTTTCAGAAAAACCTGGAAAGACTTACATGAACTGATGCAAAGTGAAATGAACAGAACCATTGTGTGCAGTAACAGCAATATTGCATGATGATCAGCTGTGAATGACTTAGTTATTCTGATCAATATAGTGATCCAAGACAATTCCATAGGATTTAAGATGAAAAATACTATCCTTCTCCAGAGAAAGAATTCATGGGATCTGAATACAGATCAAAGCATACTATCTTTTACTTTCCTTTTTTTCATGATTTTCTTTGGGGGGGAGGGGTCTGTTTGTTTTCACAATGTTACTAATGTGGAAACATGTTTTGCATGATTGTGCGTGTATAACCTATATCAAATTACTTACTGTCTCAGGGCAGGGAGGAGGGGAGAAAGGGAGGGAAAGAATTTACAACTCAAAATTTTAAAAAAGGAATGTTAAAAATAATTTTTACATGTAATTGGGATAATAAAATATTATTTAAAAAGCAAAGAAAGAGAATCCTTAGTTTCCTTTACACATTAACTCGTGCCATATGAGACCTTGACATACTGCTCCCCCACAAATCAGTCTCCCTAAATTACTTTTTATATATTTCAAACTTACTTATATCTATCAAAGTATTGTTTTCTTCTCCCACTTTTCAGAGTGGAAACCATTTCATTTTTGTTTCTCTTTCTAATGTGGAACCTGACACATAATAGACATTTAATAAATGTTTGTTGAATAAATGGAATGAAGGCCAAAGGAAAAAATTACTATTGAGTCAAGGAGTAAAAAGTAAAGCCTGGTATCAGGAGGAAATAATAATTTTGTGGTACAGTAGTCAGAATGCTGGATCAGGGGGTTGGGAAACTTGGTCCCTGGTCCCAAATTTGTGTAAGTCCTTTCCCTTTTCTAGACCTGTTATTACCACTTCTATAGAATAAGGGGTTTGAATGCCAAAAGGTGTGGGAATTCTTGAAGAAGCCCCTGTGGAGGCAACAGAGGCTACTAGAAATCAAGTAATAAACTGAACTCTGGAGTGTTGTATTGAACCCTTTGGCTGTATGATAGCTTGCTATATGTGGAAATATCCTGGAAGAGGATGCCAGGGATGGAAGCTTTGGAAATCTGGGAGAGCATCAGAACCTACAGATGCATTTTGGTCAGAGGTCTAGAGCACACATCTTAAAACATCTGACTTTTGCACAAAATACTCTCTGTACCCTTGTTCATAAACACCACAGTACAAACACTGGCTTGTATCATGAAAAAGTTGGTGCTCAAATGTGATTTGTGACTTTTACTCCCTCATGAAGTTATTTGCCTCAACTGGTTTGATACCTCTCCTCACACTTTTACTGTTCAATGAAAATATCTTCATGGATAAGTATGTGTGATATTTCCTGCCCAGAGTTAAAATTCTGGTTAAGTTTTCTTTCCTTCTCTTGCTCTCTAAGGTAGAGTGACTTGCCATGATCACACAGATAAGAAGAAGACTGATTGCAAACTTAGATGGTTCTTGAGTCCAAGTGTAACATTACTATATTATATTCTTCCAGTGACTACCAACTTCCTTCTCATCTATACTTCTAGAATCTCTAGCTGCTTTCCAGGCCCAGCTCAGGTACTGTCTCCTTTCAGAGGTCTTTTTTCTGATGCCTCCACTTGTTAGCACTCATCTCTCCAACTTTATATTTAATTTGTATGCAATTTGTATTGATTTATCTGTGCTCATATGATATCCCCTTAGTGGACTTGAAACACCTCAAGGGCAGGTATTGTTTGATTTTGAGGCCTGTCTCTCCAGAACCCTGGACAGTGCCTGGACAGTGCTTAATAGATACTGCTTGGATTCCTTGTTTACTAGCAGCTTTAACTTGAATCAGCTTGGAACTCCTACTCAATATAATGACTAGGCCAACGAATGCCAACAATGCCAGTCAGACCTTTTATCTACATGGTACGTTGAGAGGGAATTGCTTAATTAAGAGCAAAAAAAAATGTTTTTCCTCCTGTTTGCGTGAATGGCTACTTGTCATACAGCTCAATCAAATCTAGGCCAAGCTGCCTTTGGCATAGGAGGGGATATTAAACAGTGGGTGACTCTGGGTGACAGCATCTTTCTCTGATTTCCAGGGACCTGTGATCTGCCATTGTTACTGTTACCTAGTCCCTTATTTGTACACCAAATGCTACCACCTCCCTAACAGAAGCAAGCCTAGCTGGAGGAGATGAGTAAAGGGAGTACTCTGATGAGAAGGAAATGCAAATGGTGCCTATTTCATGCCTACAGAAATGTATCAACATTGTACATGACATCTCTGGAATGTGCCTGCTTCTAGTTGCTACCAAGGTAAGTAAGGAGCCAGGTGTGTGTGTGTGTGTGTGTGTGTGTGTGTGTGTGTGTGTGTGTGTGTATGTGTGTGTGTATGTGTGTGTGTGTGTGTGTGTGTTGGTATGCAATATACAGTAGAGGAGAAATTGGAAAATTGCAAGTTGTGGCGCTCTGGAATAGGGCTTTATGTAAGCAAAACTAGACTTTTTGTGGCTTGAACTTGCTTTTCACTTTCTTATTGGGGAACTGAGATAACCTTTCATTGAAAATTGTACATTTTGAACCCAGGCTTCCAAAATTTTGATGGATAATTGGATACTTAGAGGAATATTTTTGCTGAAAGCTAGTTCTCTTTTAGTGGTTCTTTAATAGCAATTCCTAGAGAGGAATTACTGCCAGGAGATAAATGGAAGAGCCCCAGAGGCCTCAGTTGCTAAGAAGGCTTACTGTTACTGATTCACTCAGACTACCTTTAATTGACTAAACAGAGTGAGGTCTATGCCATCTTGGTAGATTAGTCTTAGCAGTTGTTTCTCACTCTTTCTTTCTGTGTATGTTTTCCACAATAATTTTTGAAAGTGTTGACCAATTTTCACAATATTTTTATTATACTAAAGGGTGTTCAAGCTATACCTGAGGTTCAGCATGAGCTGTCTTGCAACAAAGTGGTAACCAAGAAAAATGCTGTAATGAGAACAACTTCTGCCACTTTGGTAAATGAGGAGATACTGAAGAGATTTGTGATCTCATGGAAATGAGGACCAGAATACACATTAGTTGCAAGCATTTACATTTGAGGAAGAAAAGGGTAAAAGTCCATCAGAATGATCTGTAGGAGAAATGTTATCATGTAGGAAGGATGAATAATGCATCCATGCAGAATTGAACTCTGCTGCATTCCTCTTCCAATTCCTTCTAGTGAACTTGCTGGCAGGGTTCCCTTCTGGTGGGAGGCATCTATCTTCCATTTACCTCCTTCATACCTCAGTGCTTCCCCAGTTGTGTCTACAAAGACCTCCTTGACATAGAAGGGAAGCATCCAGATGGAGTAGTAGATAGAGCATAGGACATAGTTAGGAAGACCTATATATGTGGTAGCTAAAATCAGCAGCAGCAGCCTTATAATTATTATTATTAATATTTTCAGTCACCCCTCAAGGTACTTTATTTACAGGGCCTCCTAAATTACCTGTTCCCTTAAGTCCCTTTGATTTAAAGTAGTTATTTGGGGTTGTCAATATTAGCACAATAGAGAAACAGAATGATTATGGCAGCAATAAGTGTCTTCTATTATATTCTTGGGCATTCTCTTCCCATACTTTATGGAGGCATAGAAAGAATCCTAGGTTCTCGAAGGCTAAAAGTCTTAGGTGTGGTAAGTTTGGTGACACAGTAGATAGAATGTTGGACTTGAGGTCAGTGAGATATTAATTCAAATCCAGATTTAAACATTCACTTGCTGTGTGACCCCTGAGCAAGTCACTTAACCTAGCTCAGCTTCAGTTTCCTCATCTGTAAAACAGAGCTAATAGTAGCCACCTATTTCTCAGTGTTGTTGTGAGCATCAAATGAAATAGTTTAGACCTCAAAGTTCTATGTAAGTACGAGCTATTATTATTATTAGCCTGGTGATGAAGTGTATGCCTATTGTCCAAGGACCAGTTAGGCTAAGTTGTGAAAGGCTCATCATGAAATGATGATTTTTTTTTTTGGCCACAGCAGTTCCTCAAATACCACGTACCATGTTATAGAATGGTGGAGCTCTATGTCAGTAGAGGAAGTCGAACATCCACACTTATAAAATCAGTGATCCTTGAAATATTGGCATCAAAGACCCTGCAAAATGGTGGAAAGTATATTGGGTTGATGTCAGAGAACCTGGGGTGGAATCTCATTTCTATGCCCTATATGACCTTGAGCAACTCACTTAATACTCTTGGGCTCAGCTTCCTTACCTGTAAAATGAAGGTGTTGGCCTAGATGACCTTCCAGTGCTAAGTCAATGATTCTATAAGACTCTGATTCTATGAAATACTTGCTTATTCCATTATAGAATTGACTTCTTCCATTTGAAAACGATTTTACAACAGTCTTGCCTTTATTTCTTAAGTTCTTGAGATATAGCGAGGACAAAACTAATCAAAATCATATTTTGTGAATGAAAATATTATATACAATACAGTGTTATTGGTTTGCCTAGTTGTTAGCCCATATTGAGAAGGGACCATTTCTGAATGGGCTTTTTGGGACAAAAATCATAGCACATTAAGAGTTGGGGGAAAAACCTTGGAAATCACCCAGGTCAATGACCTCTTTTTACAGATGGAGAAACCAAGATTCAGAAGGAGGAAGGCCATGCCCAAGGTCACACAGCTCTTAAGTGGTGGAACAATCACTAGAATCCTGTCTCAATTCAATGCAACAAACATTTATCAAATAGCTCCTACACTGGAGATTTCTTGATGGTCAGCCTTTGCCCTCAATGTACTTCCATTCTCCTGGAGATGGGTGGGAATACAACATGTATGTGGATCTATAGAATAGGAGGAAAACAGAAGAAGAGAGCAGACTATCACTGAGTGCATTGGGAAAGCTTCATGGCAGAGGTGGAATCTGACCTGAGCCTGGAAAGAAGGTTCTGAGAAGCAGAGTGGAGGAGGGAGGGCATTTGAGGCACCAGGCTTGGGGACAAACTAGGAGAAGAAGCAGAGATCAAATGTGCGATGTCACATTTGGTTGTCAGTCAGGGTCACAAATATGGAATCAGTCAGGTAGAAACAGATTGGGAAGGATCTCAAAAGCCAGATTCAGGAGGGTGGGCTTTCACCCAGGCCAGGGCTCTTTTCAACCACACTGATGTTTCAGAGAATTTCAACAACTGGGAGTTTTTCAATATCATGCACTATTTTATGCTGACTTCATACCCTAGTGTGTAACTTTAAAGCACAACATGCTGAATGATGATTAGCAAAGGAGATGAAAATTCAAACTTTTTTATCTTGTATTTGTGCCCTCTGCAACTTAATGGCACTCATCTTGGAGGCACAGACTCCTCCAAGTTAGGCTGCTCCTTTCTCCTTGAACCTGCTTGTCTTCCCCTTATCTACCACCTCACCCATGCTCATGCTGTTCTTTCAACCTGGAGGACCCTCCCTTTTTTTCTTCCCCTGTGAATATCTTCCCCTTCTTTAAAGCCAAGTTCAAATGCGATGTCCTCTTGGAAGTGTTCCCTGATATCCTTTTGTTAGTAACAACATTTGCTTTGGACCACATACACGCCTTTGGTCTGTGCCTTTCTAATGATATGTAATATATGATATAGTATGATAATATAATAAATATAATGAATATAATATAACACAATATGACATGACATGACATGATATAACATGATATGATATGACATGACATAACATGACATAATATAATGTAATATGATGTAATATAATATAATATAATATGATGTAATATAATATAATATAATATAATATAATATAATATAATATAATATAATATAATATAATATAATATAATATAATATAATATAATATAATATAATCTTTATTTTGTGTCTCATTTCCCTACCAGACTGTAAGTTCCATGAAGGTCATATCTAAATTTTCAATCTCTACTCATCCTTTACATCCAGTAGACACTAATTTGTAGAATAGAGTTTAAGGAAAGGATCAATCTGTCTTCTGATTACTTATAGTCCATAGCTAGGAGCAGCTAGAATCATAAGCTTCTGTCAAAGATCATCTCAAGGGCTACTTCCTATTTCCAACCAACCAACCAACCAGTCAACATTTATTAAGTGCCTTTTATGAGCCAGACACTTGAACTAACCAGTGGAGCTACAAAAAAGAGGCACAAGACAATCCCTTCCCTCAAGGAACCTACAGTCTAATGGAGTGGAATAGGGACCAGCAAACAAGTATACATAGGCATGCCTCACTTTATTGTTCTTTGCATTATTGTATTCCATAGATATTGCAGTTTTTATAAATTGAAGGTTTGTCACAGCCTTGCATTGAGCTATTCTGACAGCACCGTTTTTCCAATAGCTTGTACTGACATCTGTCTTGGTGTCACATTTTAGTAATTCTCACAATGTTTCACTTTTTCATTTTTATTATATCTGTTATGGTGCTCTGTGACCAGTGATTTTTGATGCCACTATTGTAGTTGTTTTGAGGTTCCACAGACCATGCCTATGTCAGATGGTGAACTTACTGGATAAATGTGGTATGTGTTCTGACTTCTCCATGGGCTGGATGTTTCAGTTTCTCTCCCTCTCCTCTGGCCTCCCTATTCCTTGAGACACAACAATATTGAAATTAGATCAATTAATAACCCTACAATGGCCTCTAAGTGTTGAAGTGGAAGAAAGAGTCAATAGATGCAGTAAACTTTATTATTGTTTTATTTTTTATTTTATTTTTAGGTTTTTGTAAGGCAAATGGGGTTAAGTGGCTTGCCCAAGGCCACACAACTAGGTAATTATTAAGTGTCTGAGACTGGATTTGAACCCAGGTACTCCTGACTTCAAGGCCAGTGCTTTATCCACTGCCACCTAGCCGCCCCATTGTTGTTTTATTTTAAGAAATTGCCACACTAACCCAACCTTCAGCAGCCACCACCCTGAGCAGACAGTAAAACCCTCCACCAGTAAAAAAGATTATGACTCACTGAAGGCTCCCATGATGGCTGGTATTTTTTTAGCAATAATTTTTTTAATTAAGGTATGTGCATTTTTAGACATAATATTATTGCACACCTAATACACTACAGTATAGTATAAACATAACTTTTATATGTACTAGGAAACCAAAAAATTTGTGTGACTCGCTTTATTGTGATATTTGCTTTGTTGTGGTGGGAACCAAATCTGTAATATCTCCCGGTTGTGCCTGTACAAACAAGCTATATATATATACAGGATAAATAAGAAATAGGCACTGGAATTAACAGGGGTTGGAGAAGACTTTTCTGGATCATCCAACTATCACCATACTCTTCCTCTGCATATTATCTCATAGTTATTTACATATTTATGTATTATATTTTCCAGTAGAATGTAAGCTCCTTGAGGGCAGGGATGTGTTTTGTTTTTGTCTTTGGATCCCAGAACCTAGCAAAGTGCCAACTAGCTAAGGGCCCATAGTAGGCACTTGGTCTGTTTGTTGAATCAGTTGAGAGACTTAGGTTGAGTTTTTAATTTGGGCAAATCACTGAACCTTAGTTTCCCCTTCCTGACTGCCTGCCTACCTCAAAGGGTTATTGTGAGGAAAGTATCTGGGAGACCTTAAAGTGCTGCCATGGATGTGATATCAAGTAGTATTTCCTTGCGAGATAGAGACTAGGTCATCTCTTCATCCTTGAATGGCTTGGGATTCATGGAAAAATCCTAGACAAAGAGGAAGGAGCTCAGTTGACTCTTATTTCTGACCTGGACTATCTGAATCTTTCTCTGACTTATACAAATGCTCGGACTAGGAACCAGTCCAATTTTAGCTTGAAAACAAACAAGAAAAAAGCTCCTTCTCCAGCTGATCCTGGTTCCTGCTCTCTCCCGTTCATTCATCGGGTAGATGGCATCTCTTCAGATCCCTGACAGTTGAGCCAGAGATGCCAGGTGCTTACTCAAGATCTCCAATTTGCTTGCCTTCCTTCCCCCCCCCCCCCAACTTGAAATTGGCTTTGACTTCCGGAGCAAGAGAAAAATCCACCCAAATGACTCTCCCTATGGTAATTAGATTGCGCGTGTCCCTATGAAGGGAGTGACTCACATGGAGCAAATACATTATTGTAAGCCCAGCAGTCTTTGCTTTTTTGTAGCTCCTCGGTGTTATGATGCAAGAGTATGACATTTTGAGGAAAAGCTTAGAATCGGTCCAACATTGGCAGCACACACTGAGGTCCTTGACAACCTTGCAAGTTTCAGAAGTCTACCTTAGGAGGAAGGCTGGAGCTGATGCAGCCATGAAACAAATTTTCTAATTTATACCTGGCAACCTTGGCAATGAACCCAGCTTTACCCCATCACCCCTGAAGCTGATTTGACCAAGTTGATAACAGGCCAACTTGAGAGTTGAGAGACCCAGTCTTCTCTGGTGGACACTGCAATTAACTGGGCCTTCAGAGTTCTCCCCTTCTGATTCTTAGCACAGAAAGGTAAGGTCAACTCCTTCTCTCTCTGGGCTTGCCTGCAGTGAATTCTGGGTTTAAAGTTCAAGGGTTTGCCTTGGTTGTCAGTCCTCATTTCTGCATCCTGCTAGGGATATATCATTGTGGTTCTTAGATCAAACTTCTCTGAAGGGAAATTTGGGTGCCATTGGTACTTTCCGCAGATGTCTTCTCTAGATATTGTCCTTCTACTGGTTGGTCTTTTAACTGTTGCTTAAAAATTACTCTTCAGATTATAAACACAGTGATGCCAGCCCCTAATATTTGTAGAGGGCTTAACACTTTCACATTCAGGAGTTCAGAGGAACCTTTTGAGGTGGAAATGACTATTGTGGGGATTACTCCCATTTTACAGATGTAGACTGAGAAGCTGAGAAAGGGTAAGATGTTAAGGTTTTGAGCTTATAAGAGACCCAAGAAATTAGCCTGATCATAAGATTATTAGAATAAGAACTGACTGCAAAAGATTTTATAGATTTCCTATGGATGAATGGATAAATATACCAATGTGTGATGTAGTAGATAGATCCCTGAATTGGGAGTAAGGAAGATCTAGGTTCAAATCCCACCTCATATAACCTGAGCAATTCACTTTACCTCTATGGGCCTCAGTTTCCTCATCTGTAAATGAGGGAAGTTGGATTTACTGGCCTCAAAGGTCCTTTCCAGGTCTAGTTCTAGAATTCTGTGATCCAATCCTCAGTTCTCTACCTATACTTGCTAAAAATCACACAAGTGCCAAGTTATAGAACCACAGATAAGGAAAGGTAAGTTGAAGCTAAAGTTAAGTTGGAGGAGCTTCAGTGCCATAGATCCAGAGAAGTAAAGTCACTTGTCCATCTGAGGCAGGATTCAAAGCAGGCTCCTGAACTAGCAGAATGGAAGGAGGGTTGAAGTTAGAGCCAACCTGGGTTCAAATACTCTCTTTAATACCTCTGACAAATCACTTCCCTTCTCTGGGCCTCAGTTTCCTCATCTGGGCTTCTACTACCTTCTGTCTGCAGTTGCTTTGGCCAAATTCAATATTCTTACCACTGCCCTCCATTGGTAAGCAATTTCCTTTCCCCCAACTAATAAATGTTCAAAGTGAGGCAAGAATCCGAATCTCCAGAATCCAGGTTCAGGACTACATCCAATGATGGCATAGTGCTTCCTGATAAGACTCTGGAGTGGCCTTTGGAACCCAGCTGTCAAATGTAATTCATAAGCTGGGGCCCAGCCATTGTTGCTGAGATCTTGCTTTGATATGGCTTTATTGCTGTTTTGCTAAATGATGCAAGATCATATTTTTTGTATCTTTGGTTCTTATAAAAGATATCTTCTGTTGGAAAATCATGTCTGTTCCCTGTGAGTTCTTGGAGACAGAGACTGGAAGGAAACAGCTTCTGATCTGGGAAATACAAATCACTTGAATCTGCTTTGCTAGAAAAATAATTGTGTGTGTGTGTGTGTGTGTGTGTGTGTGTGTGTGTGTTTCATTACACTGGATGGATAAGGACTTTATATGCAGATTGTTCCCTGCCCCCAACCTCTCTAGAAACTGGTCATTTGTTGCCCACTGTGCTCATTGTTTCACAGATGGGATCAGTGTTACATTCTGGACCCATGAATCGACCAGTATATAAAAATTTACGGCAGCATATTTGACAGATATTCAAATTTCCATGAAATTCGATTACCTCTCTCTGTCTTCACCTACTAGAGATGTGATGAGGACCAAATTGGTATAAAAATGGGAACATGCTTTGGGAATGAAAATACTAATTATGGTAAAGCTGTGTTACTTTTATTGCTGATCACTTATAGCACCTGGGGACTGGGATCAGAATAATAGCCAGAGCTACAAGATACCTCAGAATACAACTAGTTCCACTCTCATCTCCTCATTTTTACGAAGGAGGCAATAGAGGCAAATGAAGGCTGTGAATGGAGGTCACCTTTATCCAAGAAACTGAATTCATTTAATGCTTCCTACAGGCCAGATGCTCCAGTCTCCGGGATCCACACCTGTGCCCCCTTCTTCCGTTGACTGTGAGATGCTCAGTGATTTCATCAGCTCCAGTAGTTTCAATGACCATTACTATACAAATCTCTCCCACATCTACAGAGCCAACTCAGGCTTCTGAGCTTGATCCCATGTCATCACTTACTGCTAGACATTTCCAAATAGATCTCCTGTAGGCATTTCAAGCTTCATGTGTCCAAAATTGAACTCATTATTTTTTCCCTTAAACACATTCCTTGTTGTAACTTTCCCATTTTTGTTGAGTGTATTAGTACCCTTCCACTTACCTAAGTTTACAAACTCAAAAGTGGTCTTAATGTGTCCCTTTCCCTCACTGACCATTTCTTTTTTCAAATTAATTAATTAATTAAATTTGAATTTTACAATTTTTCCCTAATCTTGCTTCCTGCCCCCACCCCCCACAGAAGGCAGTCTAAAAGCTTCTTTAGAGCAGAGATCATTTTTGATTTTGTCTTTGTATACATAGCCTAATAGTCTTTACATTGTTTCCATGGTATACATTGATCTAAGTGGAATGTGATGAGAGATAAATCATATCCTAAAGGAAGAAAAATAAAGTATAAGAGATACCAAAATTACACAATAACAGGTTTTTTAAAAATTAAAGGTAATAGTCTGTGGTCTTTGTTCAGACTCCACAATTCTTTCTCTGGATACAGATGATATTCTCCATCACAGAAAGCCCAAAATTGTGCCTGATAGTTGCGTTGATGGAATGAGCAAGTCCATTAAGGTTACTCCTCACCCCTACATTGCTGTTAGGGTGTACAGTGTTCTTCTGTTTCTACTCATCTCGCTCAGCATCAGTCCATGCAAATCCCTTCAGGCTCCTCTGAATTTCCATCTCTCCTGGGTTCTAATAGAACAATAGTGTTCCATGATATCCATATACCACAGTTTGTTAAGCCATTCCCCAATTGATGAACATTCACTCAATTTCCAATTCTTTGCCACCACAAACAGGGTTGCTACAAATATTTTTGTACAAGTGATGCTTTTTTACCATTTTTCATAATCTCTTCAGGGTATAGTCCCAGTAGTGGTATTGCTGGATCAAAGGCTATGCACATTTTTGTGGTCCTTTGAACATAATTCCAAATTGCTCTCCAGAAAGGATGGATGAGTTCACAGCTCCACCAACAATGTATTAGTGTCCCAGATTTCCCACATCCCTTCCAACATTGATCAGTGACCTTTCTGTTCATACTGGCCAGTCAGAGAGGTGTGAGGTAGTACCTCAGAGATGCTTTAATTTGCATTTCTCTAATAAGTAGTGATATAGAGCAATTTTTCATATGACTATGGATAGCTTTGATTTCCTCAGCTGTAAATTGCCTTTGTATATCCTTCGACCATTTTCACTGACCATTTCTAATTGGTATCTCTACAAAAGCCTGCAATCTTCTCACCTTTCTACTTGCTCAGCCAGCACCCACATCAGCTGTCACCTGTAACATTCTGATGGCCTCCTCGTTGACTTTTTTGCTTCTATTTTCTTCCTTTCCAATCCATCTTCCACATAGCTGCCCAAATGTTCTTCTTAAAGCTCAGATATGATCATGTAATTCTCTGGTTTAGAAATCTTCAATGACTTCCTGTTGTCTCAAGGATAAAATCCAAACTGAACTTTAGATTGGCTCCTAAAGCCCTTCACAGTCTTACACCAATCTGCCAGTTCAGACTTATTTCACATTCTTCTTCTTCATTGTCTGCATGCCAGCCAATGTACTTTCTGTTCTTTGAACTCAGAATTCATCTCTCACCTCCAAGCCTTTGCATAGGCGAAGTTCCATGCCTAGAAAGAAATTTCTCTCCACATCTGCCTTTCTGAAACTCAGCTTCTTTTAAGGTCCAACTAAGATGACTTGGCTGCCAATAGGAACCTGCCTTTCCTGATCCCTGTATTTGTAATGCTCTCTCCTTAAATGATTTTGTTTACACTTATTGAATTGATATATGTATCCTTCCCAATATAATGGAAAGCTTCTTTAGAACAGAGACCATTTTTGATTTTGTCTTTGTATACATAGCCTAATATCATACTTCGCATAGAGTGCATACATGCTTATTGGGAAGTCAAAGATGAAAAGAATGGCTTCATATTCACCCAAATATTTCTAGCAATATTTTTTTTGTGGTGTGGAAGCAAAGAACTGGAAACAAAGTAGGTGCCCCTTATTTGGGGAAGAGCAAAACAGCTTTGGCACTAGACTTTAACAGCCTTTTATTTTACTATAAGAAATGATGGCTATGAAGAATTTATAGAAACATAAGACTTTTGTATGAATTTGTACAGAGTGGAACAAGCAGAAAACCATTGATATAGTGACTCCAAGAAGGTAAATGGAAAGAACAGAAAAGCCAAACTGGGGTGCTGTGACTAATTATGACCAAGCTTGGCTCAGATAAGAGAAATACTTCCATTTCTGCACTGCAGAGATGAGGGACAATAAGCAACAGTGGATTTACCATCTTCAGAGGTAGACTTAATAAGAGAGGGACTTTGTTTTTCTAACCTTGTTTTTGCCCCCTTTCTTTTTTTGTCCTTTATTAAAAAGAGAGGCTCACTGGGTAAAGGAAGAGGAAGGACTGTATTTGGAAATGAAGGTGTTGTAAAAATGAAGATAGCAAAAAAAAGTTTTAATGCAAATAAGAGCCGGTTGAGTTGAATTGATTCCAAGTAGTTTGCATTCTACAACTGACATGTAAACAAAGAAGTAAATAGAAGGTAATCCAAGTGAGGCTAAGGAGGTGGCTAGGGAGGACATAGGAATCAGAGAAGGCTCCACTGAGAAAGTGTTCTCTGAGTTGAGCTTTGAAGGAAGGAAGTCTCTGAGAAGTAGATGTAAGGAGGGCATTTTTTCTAAGTATAAAGGACAAGTCTGTGTGGATTCCCAGTGTTGAGTTTGGGGAACAGCTAATGGTTCATGTGACATTTGACTAGAATCTAGTATGAGCAAATAGGAATGGGTAAAATGAGGCTTCAAAAAGTAGGCCGGGGGCCAGAATATCTGTTTGAGGAGTTTGTGTGTTCTACTAGAGGGAGTCAATCAGCAAGTCAGTCAACAAACATTTTAAAAATATTTTTATTTATTTAAGGCAATGGGGTTAAGAGTGACTTGCCCAAGGTCACACAGCAAAGTAATTATTAAGTGTCTGAGGCCAGATTTGATCTCAAATCCTCCTGACTCCAGGGCCAGTGGTCTAACCCCTGTGCCACCTAGCTGCCCCTGCAACAAGCATTTTTTAAAAAAAATGATATTTAATTTTATTTTTCCAATTACATGTTATCAAAATGTTTCAAAATTCATCTACTTGAATATTCGTAAGTTACATATTTCTCTGCCCTTCCCACCTCCCTCCCTTCAGTGACAAAAGTCTGGTAAAAAGCATATGTGCACATTTGTGTTTAAAATATTTATATATTTTTCATTTTGTGTCTGAGGAATTAGGACCAAGGGAAAAGAAAGAAAACTTTGGGATAGGAAGGAAAAAACATAAGAGAAGTTTTTTAAAAAATGAACATAGTATCCATTCAGATTCTGTGGGGGTTTTTTTGGTAGAAGCATGATACTTGTATGAATTCATACAGAGTGGAACAAGCAGAAAACCATTGATATAGTGACTCCAAGAAGGTAAATGGAAAGAATAGAAAAACTTCCCAATGTGGATGGTGTTGTCCATAACAGGTCTCCTAGGGTTGTCCTAGATCTCTGAATTGCTGAGAGGAGCTGCATCATCAGAGTTAATCAGCTCATAATGTTGTTGTTAATGTGTATAGTGTTTTCTTTGTTCTGCTCCCTTTGCTCAGAATCTGTGTAACTCTTTCCATGCTTCTCTAAAGTCCTACTATTCATGGTTTCTCATAGGACAATGATACTCCATAACATTCATATACCATAACTTGTTCAACCATTCCCCAAATGATGGGCATTCCCTCAATTTCCAGTTCTTTGCCACTACAGAAAGAACTGCTAGAAATATTTTTGAAAATGTGAGACTTTTCCCATTTTTTATGATTTCTTTTGGATATAGGCATAGAATTGGAATTTCTGGGGCAAAGGGTATGATGAGTTTTATTGCTCTTTGGGCAGAGTTCCAGATTGCTCTCCACAATGGTTGATTAAGTTCAAAACTGATCAGAATCAGATCACAACAAGCAACACTGCAATAATGGCCCACTCTTCCCACAACCTCTGCAACATTGATCATTTTCCCTTTTTCTCATCTTATTCAATCTGATAAGATAGAAGGTGGTACTTCATAGTTGTTTTAATTTGAATTTCTCTAATCAATAATGATTTGGAGCATTTTTAATATGATTATATATAACTTTAATTTCTTCTTTTCATATCCTTTAACCATTTATCAATTGGGGAATGACTTGTAACCTTATACATTTGTTTTTGTTTTTTTTAGATTTTTGCAAGGCAAATGGGGTTAAGTAGCTTTCCCAAGGCCACGCAGCTAGGTAATTATTAAGTGTCTGAGACGGGATTTGAACCCAGGTACTCCTAACTCCAAGGTTTATCCACTACACCACTACGCCACCCCAACCTTATACATTTGATTCAATTCTCTCTATATTTTAGAATGAGACCTTTATTAGAACCACTAACTGTTAAAATTGTTTCCTAGCTTTCTCTTTTCCTTCTAATCTTGGCTGCATTGATTTTATTAGTACAACAACTTCTTAATTTAATATAGTCAAATCCTCCATTTTGTAATTTATAATGTACTCTATTTCTTGTTTGGTTAGAAATTTCTCCTTCTTTCCATACATCTGACAAATCTATTAATTGGTTTATGGTATTGCCCCTTTATTTCTAAATCCTCTACCCATTTTGACCTTATTTTGGCATAAAGGTGTGGGATGTGGGTCTATGCCTAGCTTTCATCATAGTATTTTCCAGTTTTCCCAGTGTTTTTTGTTGAACAGTGAGTTCTTAGTTCAGAAACTAAGGTCTGAGTTTGTCATACAGTTGATTACTATAGTCATTTACTGCTATTTCTTTTGTCCCTAATCTAATCCAGTGGTCCATTGATCTATTTCTTAGCCAGTATCAGGCAGTTTTGATAACTTCTGCTTAATAGTATAGTTTTAGATTTGGTACAACTAGGGCATCTTTCTTTGCACTTTTGTTTTCATCAGTTCCCTTGATATTCTTGATCTTTTGTTGCTCCAGATGAATTTTTTTTTACTATGTTTTTTAGCTTTGTAAAATAGTTTTTTGGTAGTTTGATTGGTATAGCACTGAATAAGTAATTTAATTTCAGTAGAATTGTCATTTTTATTATGTTGACTTGGCCTAACCATGACCAAATGAAGTTTTTCCATTTGTTTGGTTCTAACTTTGGGTGAAAAGTGTTTTTTAATTGTGTTCATACAATTTCTGGGTTGTCTTGGGAGATAAATTCCCAAGTATTTTATGTTTTCTACAGTTACTTTAAGTGGAATTTCTCTTTCTATCTTTTGCCCTTGGGTTTTGGTGTTCATATATAGAAATACTGCTGATTTATATGGGTTTATTGTATATCCTGCTACTTTGCTGAAGTTGTTGTTTCAAGTGGTTTTTAAATTGATTTTCTAGAGTTCCCTAAGTATACTATCATGTCATCTGCAAAGAGTGAAAGTTTTGCTTCCTCAGTGCCAATTCTAATTCCTTCCATTTCTTTTTCTTCTCTTATTGCTAAAGCTAACATTTCAAATACTGTATTGAATAGTGATAGTGATAATGGGCAGCCTTGTTTCACCCCGATCTTATTGGAAATGCTCCTAGTTTATCCCCATCACATATAATTCAACAAGCATTTCTTCAGTGTTTACTGTGTGCCAGACATTCCGCCAAACACTGGGGGTGTAAAGAAAGGTACCAACAGTCCCTGCTCTTAAGGGGCTCTTAGTGTAATGGGGAGACAACATGCCAGCAGCAATGCTTAAGCAAGTTATAGACTGGAGAAGTGGGAGATAATCAGCAGAGGAAAAGCATTATCATTCAGGACTTTGTGGAAAGGCTTCTTATAAAAGGTGACGTCTTAGCTGGAAAATTTAAAAAAAGCTCAGAGGGAGCTACTAAAGATTCTTGAACACAAATGATGTGATTAGATGGATGCCTTGTGGAAGATCATGATGCAGTGGAACTATAGCTGGATTTGTAATCCAAAGAGTTAAAATTCTGATTCTGCCACTTTCTACCTATAGGACTACAGGTAAGTCAAACCTCTCTAGGTTTGGGGAGATTGGACTTGATGGCTACTCTTTCTGGCTCAATCTCTGATCAAGCTTCTGGTCTTTCCAATTTGAAATGTATGATCTATGACTCCAGATGTTTCTGGCAGCTATGTCAAGAATAGAAAGGGGAGGAATGAGCAGAACAGAAAACAGTTGAATGATCAAAGCATCCAGGTGAAAGATGATGAGTTTGTGAACAATGATAGAGATCAGGGGAATGGAAAGAACAGGACATGGATGTGGGATGTTGGAAGTAGGGAGAGTGGAGGATGACTCAGGTCATGAACTTGGACTACTGGAAAGGTAGTGGTAGCCTCAATAGAAATAAAAATGTTTGGAGGAGGGAGAAACAGAAGTTCTATTTTGAACATGTGTTTGAAATATCCATGGAATATCTAGGAGATGTCTACCTGGATACCAAGTACCTATGTTGTTCACAACCTATAACTTCCCTGGTCATTTGTTAATGGAAGCTAATGAAGGAATGAGCTCCTCCCTGAATGGAATTTGAGCAAGATATAAGGGGAATGCCTTGGTACCCACAACTAGGCTTCAGTCTCAATTGTGCTTAAGTAGCTAGCAAAGGCAACAAATGCAAAACACCATGACTATTTTGATGTTGGTCTAAGCACTAAGAGGATTGTTGAAATCAAGACACTGGCCATTATTTAGTGAGGCAGAATGGGTGAGCAGAGATGAAGTGTATTACAAACTCCTGAAACTTGATGGGAACCAAACCTTTGTGACCAGAACCCTAAGACCTTATCTCCTATTAACTCCCTCTAGGACCTTGTGATAATTTCTGGTTTTGATACTGTGTATGCTAAGCACCATAGATTTAGAGCTAGAGAGGATCTCAGAGTGGGCTCTCTTCAAACTGGATTATTCACTTTCCATCACTTTTACCTTGTCCTATCCCAAAACCATGCCTTTGTTTATTACATCCTCCAATTTATTTTTTTATTAAAGATATTATTTGAGTTTTACAATTTTCCCCCAATCTTGCTTCCCTCCCCCCACCCCCACCCCACAGATAGCACTCCGTCAGTCTTTACTTTGTTTCCATGTTGTACCTTTATCCAAATTGGGTGTGATGAGAGAGAAATGATATCCTTAAAGAGAACAGAATTCTCAGAGGTAACCAGATCAGACCATAAGATATCCGTTTTTTTTTCCAAATTAAAGGGAATAGTCCTTGTACTTTGTTCAAACTCCACAGCTCCTTATCTGGATACAGATGGTACTCTCCTTTGCAGACAGCCCAAAATTGTTCCCAATTGTTGCACTGATGGAATGAGCAAGTCCTTCAAGGTTGAACATCACTCCCATGTTGCTGTTAGGGTGTACAGTGTTTTTCTGGTTCTGCTCATCTCACTCAGCATCAGTTCATGCAAATCCCTCTAGGTTTCCCTGAAATCCCGTCCCTCCTGGTTTCTAATAGAACAATAGTGTTCCATGACACACATATACCACAGTTTGCTAAGCCATTCCCCAATTGAAGGACATTTACTGGATTTCCAATTCTTTGCCACTACAAACAGGGCTACTATAAATATTTTTGTACAAGTAATGTTTTTACCCTTTTTCCTCATCTCTTCAGGGTATAGACCCAGTAGTGGTATTGATGGGTTAAATGATATGCACATTTTTGTTGCCCTTTGGGCATAGTTCCAAATAGCTCTCCAGAAGGGTTGGATGAGTTCACAGCTCCACCAACAGTGTAATAGTGTCCCAGATTTCCCACATTTCTTCCAAAAATGATCATTATCCTTACTGGTCATACTGGCCAATCTGAGAGGTGTGAGGTGGTACCTCAGAGAAGCTTTGATTTGCATTTCTCTAATAATTAATAGTTTAGAGCATGTTTTCATATGGCTATGGATTGTTTTGATCTCCTCATCTGTAAATTGCCTTTGCATATCCTTTGACCATTTATCAATTGGGGAATGGCTTTTTGTTTTAAAAATATGACTCAGTTCTCTGTATATTTTAGAAATGAATCCTTTGTCAGAATCATTAATTGTAAAGATTGTTTCCCAATTTACTACTTTTCTTTTGATCTTGATTACATTGGTTTTATCTGTGCAAAAGCTTTTTAATTTAATGTAATCGAAATCATCTAATTGGTTTTTAGTGATGTTCTCCAACTCTTCCTTAGTCATAAACTGTTCCCCTTTCCATAGATCTGCCAGGTAGACTAGTCCTTGATCTTCTAATTTGCTTATAGTATTGTTTTTTATGTCTATGTCCTGTAACCATTTGGATCTTATCTTGGTAAAGGGTGTGAGGTGTTGGTCTAATCTAAGTTTCATCTATACTAACTTCCAATTATCCCAGCAGTTTTTATCAAAGAGGGAGCTTTTATCCCAGTGGCCGGACTCTTTGGGTTTATCAAACAGCAGATTACTATAATCCTCTCCTGCTTTTACACCTAGTCTATTCCACTGGTCCACCACTCTATTTCTTAGCCAATACCAAACAGTTTTGATGACTGATGCTTTATAATATAATTTTAGATTGGGTAGTGCTAAGCCACCTTCGTTTGCATTTTTTTCATTAATTTCCTGGCAATTCTTGACTTTTTATTTCTCCATATGAATTTACTTACAATTTTTTCTAACTCATTAAAGTAATTTTTTGGAATTTTGATTGGTAGGGCACTAAACAGATAGTTTAGTTTTGGTAGAATTGTCATTTTTATTATATTAGCTCTCCCTATCCATGAGCAATTGATATTTGCCCAGTTATTTAAATCTGATTTAATTTGTGTGAGAAGTGTTTTATAATTGTTTTCAAAAAGATTCTGAGTCTGTCTTGGCAAATGGACTCCCAAATATTTTACACTGTCTGAGGTTACTTTGAATGGGATTTCTCTTTCTAGTTCTTCCTGCTGTTTCTTGCTAGACATATATAGAAAAGTTAAGGATTTATGGGGGTTTATTTTATAACCTGCAACTTTGCTAAAATTGCTAATTGTTTCCAGTAGTTTTTTAGATGATTTCTTGGGATTCTCTAGATAGACCATCATGTCATCTGTGAAGAGTGAGAGTTTTGTCTCTTCCTTCCCAATTCTAATTCCTTCAATTTCTTTTTCTTCTCTAATGGCTGATGCTAACATTTCTAATACAATATTGAATAGTAGTGATGATAATGGGCACCCTTGTTTGACCCCTGATCTTGTTGGAAATGCCTCTAGCCTCTCCCCATTGAGTATAATGCTTGTTGATGGTTTCAGATAGATACTGCTAATTATTTTAAGGAACGGTCCATTTATTCCTACACTCTCTAGTGTTTTTAATAGGAATGGATGCTGTATTTTGTCAAAAGCTTTTTCAGCATCTATTGATATGATCATATGGTTTCTGATAGGTTTGTTATTGATATAATTGAGTATACTAACAGTTTTCCCAATATTGAACCATCCCTGCATGCCTGGAATAAATCCTACTTGATCATAATGTATTATCCTAGTGATGACTTGTTGTAGTCGTTTTGCTAAGATTTTATTTAGGATTTTTGCATCTATATTCATCAGGGAAATAGGTCTATAATTTTCTTTCTCTGTTTTAACTCTTCCTGGTTTAGGTAACAGTACCATATTGGTTTCATAGAAAGAGTTAGGCAGAGTTCCATCTTTGCCTATTTTTGTTCCTTAAATGTTTGGTAGAATTCACTTGTGAATCCATCAGGCCCTGGAGATTTTTTTAGGGAGTTCAGTAATGGCTTGTTGAATTTCTTTTTCTGAGATAGGGTTGTTTAGGTATTTAATCTCTTCTTCATTTAACCTGGGCAACTTATATTTTTGTAAATATTCATCCATTTCACTTAGATTATCAAATTTATTGGCATAGAGTTGGGCAAAATAATTTCGAATTATTACTTTAATTTCCTCCTATTTGGTGGTGAGTTTACCTTTTTCATTTATAATACTAGCAATTTGGTTTTCTTCTTTCTTTTTTTAATCAAATTGACCAGAGGTTTATCAATTTTATTGGCTTTTTCATAATACCAACTTTTGGTTTTATTTATTAATTCAAAAGTTTTTTTGCTTTCGATTTTATTAATTTCTCCTTTAATTTTTAAAATTTCTAATTTGGTATTTGATTGGGGATTTTTGATTTGTTCTTTCTCTAATTTTTTTAGTTGCATGTTTAGTTCATTGATTTCCTCTTTCTCCAATTTATTCATATAAGCATTTAGAGCTATGATATATCCCCTGAGAGTTGCTTCATCCTCCAATTTAAAGATGATACTTCTTCATGAACAGGTTTGGGAGTAGAGGAATGAATGAAGCCTATAATCTAATCACTTATTGACTTAGCTGTGTTTTTAAACATGTGTGTTTCAATGGTGTGTATGTGCATGCATGTATGTGTGTTTGTATGAGTGTATGTGTATGGGCTAACTTTTTGATCATGAGGTTTATTCATCGAAGCATTTGCTACTCCAGGAGATTGTGTAATCTTTAGAAGAAAGACATTTCCCCCGGGCACTGTGATTTAGAGATAACCCTGCTAGGAGTCTAATTGCTTCTAGCTAGGTTACTTCTCCAAGTTTCATCCATCTTTGTCCCCATACAGCTGGGGAACAGCATGTTTAGTTACATTATGCCATTGTCATGATTGCCTTTCTCAGAAACTCAGAACTACAAAGGAAATTTGGTAGAAGACAGAGAGGATGTGGAATTGGAAAGTTGAGGAGCATGGGGATACTGCCATTCATTGAGGAAATGACTAATGAGGGAGCAGTTGACTGGCTTGGCCAATCTGCCCAGCCTCTTTGGGTTGGTGGAGAATAGGAAGAGGAGGAATGGGGAATGGCTATGGTGTTGATGGCAGAAGCTGACTTGTATTTGGTGGATAGGGTGCATTAGAAAAGGTTGAGGAGATCATCTGGCAGGGTTGGAGCAGTGTATGGTGGGGAGAGAGCAGTCAATCAACAAGGATTTACCAAGCATCTACTACATGCTAAGCACAAAATAAAATCATCCTTGCCTTCAAGGAGCTTCCGTTCTTTGTACGTGAAAATACAAATGCAACATATGCAAAAGAAACACAAGGACATTTGGGTAGAAGGGCATCAAGAAACAAAGTTGCTTGTCCTACCATCTTGTAGGACAAACCGAAGTAAGACAGGAATTGGTTCCGGGACAGGGAGACACGGACATGGAGATTGGGTGTCATTTGTGAGCCAGTGTGCAGGGTGCAGGAAAGGGAAAAGTTATGAAAGGCTTTTTAGGCTAGACCCAAGAGTTTGTATTTCATCCTAAAGGTAATAGGGAGTCACTGGAGTTTCCAGGGTGGGAAGGTGATATTGTAAGATCTGCAATTAGGAGAAAAAAACCCATTCCAGCAGCTTGGTGGAAGATGATAGAAGTAGGGACAGAGAGACCAATGAGAAGCTTATTGCTATAATAGTTCAGGTGACAGAAAAGGGTGGTGGCAGTGGGAGCAGAGATAAAAAGCATAGACATTTGGGAGAATGCTGATTTTGTAAACCTGGTGAGGCCCTTGGCAGAAATGGGGAGTGATGTGAAACTATGAGCTTTGAAGATGGCACCATCAGAGGGCTTTGTGAGGCAAAGTAGGCTCTGAAGTCTCCTCAGTAACAGTCTCCTTGCTACTCATGTAGCACACATGCTTAGAAAGGAGACCTCATCACAGCTGTCAGAGCCACGCACACATGTGGGAGCACACGTCCAGGGAGCAGGCCCTAGCTCAGGGCTCCACGGGGAACTGGGGGCCTCACCTGGCTGCTAGTCTGAAAGGAGGGCCTTCAAACAGCATCCCTGGGGCATTGCTGAACAAGACCACTGGGAATCCACCTAGTGAGCATCTCTGCTTGCCTTGATCAAGCAGGAGAGAGTGGGCAGGAGTGTTTTATGTCTCTGTGTTCAGACCAGGCCAGTCTAGCTTGCTTTGGATTAGCTAAACAGGGGGACCATTGTGCCCTGAAAAAACCTTCTAACCTTAATAATTTCAACTGGCAGAACCCAAATCCAAGGCTATAAACCAAACCTCTCACAAAACCTTCACAACCCAGACAGTGCTACTTTGAGCCTTGGGGGGGAGTTTGCTAGCGGGGCATTTTTGGCTAGGAAACCTGGGCAAGATGTTTGGCATTTCCATCTGCTTCCTTGCACTTGGCAGCTGCCAGGCTGAAACCAGGAGCCCAGAAGGAAGGCACTTGGACTAATTGGTATCCTCCTGGGCTCAGATCAGTTAAGGGTAGGGTTACAAGATGGTAGGACAAGCAACTAATTCAATTAGTTAAAGAAAAAGGAAAAAAAAACAGTCAATCTGGTAGTTTGGCGTCACATAGAAAAAACACTCTGAATTGATTAAATTTGTGAATTTGTACAATGATTGTCACAGCATCTCTTAAAGCGATCTAGGATTTCTTCCAAGGGAAGGAGCAGCTTTACCCAACACACACATACACACACATACACAGACACACAGAGGTCAGAGATGTTGATTTTGATGTGCCTTCACGATGTATTGCTCTTTAAAGTAGCACTCCAAACTCAATTATTTGGCAACTACTTAGCTTAACTGCCTGTTTCAGCTTAATCTCTTTGTGTCATAATTTGGGATCTTTTTAAAAATTTTTTTATTAGTTTTACATTTATATACAATAGTAGTTTCTACCTATCATTTTTTGTAAGGTTTTGAATTTTACACTTTTTCCTAAACCCTCCCTTTCCTCCCCTCACCCCCCCACAGAAGGCAGTCTGATAGTCTTTACATTGTTTCTATGCTATACATTGATCAAAATTGAATGTGTTGGGAGAGAAATCATGTCCTTGAGGAGAAAATAAAATATTAGAGATAGCAAAATTATGTTCTCTTTAAGACACTTTTAAAAAAGTGAAGGTAATAGACTTTAGTCTTTGTTTAAACTCCACAGTTCTTTCTCTGGATACAGATGATATTATCCATCACAAGTACTCTAAAATTGTCCCTTATTATTGCATTGATGGAATGAGTAAGTCCATGAAGGTTGATCATCACCCCCATCTTGCTGTTAGCATGTACAATGTTCTTCTGGTTCTGCTCCTCTCCCCCAATATCAGTTCATGCAAGTCTTTCCAGGCTTCTCTGAATTCCCATCCTTCTTGGTTTCTAATGGAACAATAGTGTTCCATAACATACATATACACAACAATTTGTTCAGCTATTCCCCAATTGATGGACATTCACTCGATTTCCAATTCTTTGCTACCACAAACAGGGCAGCTATGAATATTTTTGTACAAGCGAAGTTTTTACCATTTTTCATGATCTCTTTTTAAATTTTGGAAAGGTTTTATTTTGAGTTTTGCAATTTTCTCCCAATCTTGCTTCCCTTCCCCACCCCCACAGAAGGCAGTTTGCTAGTCTTTATGTCATTTCCATAGTATGCATTGATCTAAATTGAATGTGATGAGAGAGAAATCGTATCCTTAAGGAAGAAACGTAAAGTATGAGATATAGCAGAATTGCATAATAAGATAACATTTTTTTAAAAATTAAAAGTAATAAATAGTTTTTGGTCTCTGTTCAAACTCCACAATTCTTTCTCAGGATACAGATGGCATTTTCTATCGCAGATAGCCCAAAATTATGCCTGATTATTGCCTTATTGGTCTGAGCAAATCCCTTAAGGTTGATCATCACTCCCATGTTGCTGTTGGGTGTACAATGTTCTTCTGGTTCTGCTCATGCCACTCAGCATCAGTTCATGCAGATCCTTCCAGGCTTCCCTGAATTCCCATGCTTCCTGGTTTCTAATAGAACAATAGTGTTCCATCACATACATATACTACAGTTTGTTAAGCCATTCCCCAATTGATGGACATTCCCTCAGTTTCCATCTCTTTGCCAGCACAAAGAGAGCTGCTATGACTATTTTTCTACAAGAGATGTTTTTACCCTTTTTCATCATCTCTTCAGGGTATAGACCCAGTAGTGGTATTGCTGGATCAAAGGGGATGCACATTTTTGTTGCCCTTTGGGCATAATTCCAGATTGTTTTCCAGAAAGGTTGGATGAGTTCACAGCTCCATCAACAATATATTAGTGTCCAGATTTTCCATATCCCTTCCAATGTTGATCATTGTTTTTTCTGGTCATATTGGTCAATCTGATGGGTGTGAGATGGTACCTCAGAGATGCTTTAATTTGCATTCTCTAATCAGTAATGGTTTAGAGCAATTTTTCATATGACTATGGATAGCTTTGATTTCCTCATCTGTAAATTGCTGTTACATATCCTTTGACCATTTGTCAATTGGGGAATGGCTTGTTTTTTTTAAATTTGACTCAGTACCCTGTAAATTTTAGAAATGGGTCCTTTGTCAGAAATACTAGTTGTAAAAATTGTTTCCCAATTTACTGTGTTTCTTTTGATCTTGGTTACAGTGGGTTTATCTGTGCAAAAGCTTTTTAATTTAATGTAATCAAAATTATCTAATTGTTTTTTGTTTTTGTTTTTTAGATTTTTGCAAGGCAAATGGGATTAAGTGGCTTGCCCAAGGCCACACAGCTAGGGAATTATTAAGTGTCTGAGACCAGATTTGAACCCAGGTACTCCTGACTCCAGGGCCGGTGCTTTATCCACTGCGCCACCTAGCCGCCCCTAATTTGTTTTTAATGATATTCTCCATCTCTTCCTTGGTCACAAACTGCTTTCCTTTCCATAGATATGACAGGTAAACTATTCCTTGATCTCCTAGTTTGATTATAATATTGTCTTTTCTGTCTAAATCCTGTACCCATTTTGCTCTTATCTTGGTATAGGGTGTGAGATATTGGTTTAATCATTTGGGTTCTTCTTGAGAAAGAAGATCCAGCTAATTTTCCAGATGAGAATGCTGAGGCAATCAAGCTTAAGTGACTTGTCTAGGGTCACACAGCCAGTGAGTGTCTGAGGTCAGATTTGCACTCAGGTAGATGAGTCTTCCTGACTCCAGGCCCAGTACTTGTTCAGTAGGGGAACTGTCATTGGAAAATCAGGAATAATCCTCCCAAATAGCCCACTAGATCAAGTATTCAGTACTATCATCAATGTCTTACAAATGAGGATAATGAAAAGATAAGGTAGACAGATAAAGGAGAAAGACAACACATAAAAAAGGGTTGGCAGTGGAGGGGGTACATGCATGATTGCCTGGCTAGAGATATCTCAGACTTTCTTTGGAGACCTGACCAAAATAAGATTAAAGGTGACCTCAAAGCTCAGGGCAGTTTCAGGGGACAGAGTCCAATTTTCGTGTGGAAAGGGAATGGAGATAATGACCTGAGTGGAACAGAATGATCAATGAATGAGTTTCATAATTCCATTAGTTTTATAGGTGGAATGAATAATAAAGGTCATCTCATTCTACCCTCTAATTTTATGAATGAGGAAACTGAGACCAAGATAAGTCTGAAGGTTACAGTCTTCAAATCACCAATCTAGGTCATGGTAGAGGTTGAGCACTTTGAGGACTGCCACAGGAATGTTGGGCAGGCCAGGTCAGAAGCTAAATAACAGAACAAGGAAGGGCCAAGAGACCTAGTTATTGTTTCCAGGCAATGTCTGAGAAATGTAGAATACTGTCAGGGCCTGGGAATATGACCCTCTATGATCTTTCCTGATTTTCCAATGGGAGGACATAGCAATTTGAGGACTGTATCTCCCACAAAGTGTCTTGCAAAGAGTAGGTACTTGACTAACCTCCTTGAGATCCCCCTTAAAGCTTGGGCCTTCCCTCCAATACATCCTGGCTTGATCTTGATTGTACATGGGTGTTTGCATGTTATCTCTTCCTTTAGACTGGGAACTCCTTCTGGTTTGTTTTTTTGTCCTTTCTCTGAATCCCTAAGGCTCAGCACATAGTACGTGTTCAATGAAAGCTAACAGACTTAATATGTGCTTATTATATTGCAGAAACCGAGACATAGAGAAGTTAAATACTTGTCCAGGGTCATAAGATAGGTAGCACAATGGATAGAGCACTGGCTTGGAGTCAGGACAGGAGTTCAGCCTCAGATACTTGAATCTTACTAGCTGTGTGACCCTGGACAAGTCACTTAAACCCTGATTGCCCCACACCCAGGGCCATCTCCAGTCATCATGATTCATATCTGGTCATTAGACCCAGATGGCTAACAGAGGAGAAAGTGAGGCTGGTGACTTAACACAGCTCCCCTTCACTCAAATCCAATTTACCTGCATGTCATGGCATCACCTTCCTGATGTCATTGTCTTCTTCAAGAACAGGGGACAGACATTAATCTAGTAAATACTTGATTCAGGATTTGAACCCTAGCCTTGGCCTCTATATCCAGGGCCTCACCCACTCTACTATGCTACTTCACATAACTCTACTAAACCAGTTTGGCTCCTCTATAAGCTCAGGTTTCAGAAGGTAGAGCTAGTGACCATATGCTGATTCTTACTGGTGCTGGGCCCATGAAAGATGGGTCAGCAGGTTTGGGGGAGTTGGGGAACTAGCAGAAGAGCCACTGGTCTAATCTGTGAGATCCTGTCACAGATGAAACTAAGAAAATGGTGATAAATGTAGACAAATGCTAATGCAAGTGAGCATCTAGAAGATGTAGGCCTTGCATAGAATCACACTTCTTCATTTATGCATGTCTTAATTGCTGCATCCTTAATATACTTCTCTTTGATTCTTATTTGTTTCTTTATTTTTATTTGCTTTGTATTAGCATTGGGCCTGGTTGTGGAGTTTGCCTACCATGCTTAATTTCTGTAAGTTTTGTACACATAAGCAGATTGTTGGCAAGGCCTGGCACTCTATCACTCTTTGTTGTTTGCGGCTGTGCATCTTTGTATTAGCTGGCTATACATGTTCTGCTGAGACATGTGCATGTAATTTAGAGTTGTGGTCACCAGAGGAACCTGGAAAACCATGTTTTGTATCAGGAGTATCAAGCTCAAATAGAAATGGCTCCTTTGAAAACCACAAATTAACATTATGTATGTTGGACTGTATTTGATTTTCTTAAGCAGTTTAATTTGGTTTGGGTTACATTGGGCAAGAGAAGGCACAGAATGTGGGACCTCTGCCCTCTACTAATACTAGGTCTATTGTGTATACATCTATAATATATATATATATATATATATATATATATATAATATATATGTGTGTGTGTGTGTGTGTGTGTGTGTGTGTAGGTGATGTTCATTTATTGTGGATGATACCATAAGATAATTATCTAGGTGATTTGTTAATTATTCTTACTCTGTTAAATACTATGCTGTATAATTCCAGATGTCAAGCATTCCACAGACAATGCTGCATGAGGCTAGATTAGTCCTTCCCCCTGTATTCATTTTTCTCCCCTGGCTGCCATGAAACTACTGGCTCTTGGTTTTTCTCTTATGTCATATCATACATTTTACTCTGTAAGTTCATAGTCTGTCAACTCATATAAACTCATTTCTTGAGAATTTCAGAAGCACTGTTATCTCAGGCACAACCCTAAAGTAGAGGAACCTACAAAGAACAATAAGTCTGGCTATTAGAACAAAGTCAATAGCCAACTTACCTAACTTGAAAGTAGTTTGGCAGAAAATAGGTTTGCAGTAACAACTTGTACCATATATCCCACAATAAACTCATGACTAAATGACATGAAAAGATAACCTCACAATAAGTAATTAGACAAAAATGAGGGGATGTACCCTATACGATGTACAACTATACCTATGGAGAAGGGGCAGCTAGATGGCACAGTTGATAGAGCACCGGCCTTGGAATCAGGAGGACAGGAGTTCGAATTCATCCTCAGACACTTGATAATTACTAGCTGTGTGATCTGGGGCGAGTCACTTAACCCTAATTGTGTGGCATCTAGGGCCATCTCCAGTCATCCTGATTCATATCTGGCCACTGTATCTAGATGGCTCTGTAGGAGAAAGTGAGGCTGGTGATTTAGTACTTCACCCTCTTACTTAAATCCAATTCATGTGCTTGTCTTGGCATCACCTCCCTGATGTCATGGTCTTCTTTGAGAATGAAGGACAAACATTATTATTGCTAGGGAGAGGATCATTAACCAAACAAGGGCTAGAGATAATAAAAGAGAAGAGGTAATTTTGATTACATAAAATTCAAAACTGTTTACATAAATCAATGATGATAGGATAAAAAAAGAAATTATAGAGTGGGAAAATATTTGTATAACAATATTTTTTTAGTATTTTTTGCAAGGCAAATGGGGTTAAGTGGCTTGCCCAAGGCCACACGGATAGGTAAGTATTAAGTGTCTGAGGTGGGATTTGAACTCAGGTCCTCCTGACTCCAGGGCTGGTGCTCTATCCACTGCACCACCTAGCCGCCCCTGTATAACATATTAAAAGATAGACAACATTCTGATATCTAAGACATGTAAGGAAATGACATAAATAAATAAATAAACTTACCCCATTCTATCTCTTATTTCCCTTTTTCCCAGTACATTCCTTTATCCCCTATTAACTCCACCTTCTTATTATATTATACCATCGAATTCAACTCCTTCCTGTGCCTTGTCTATATATGCTCCTTCCAACTGCCCTAATTCTCACATTATCACAGATGTTTGAAAGCATATTCCAAATCACTAATAGTAAGAGGAAATACAAATCAAAATAACTCTGAGGTTTCTACTTATGCCCTGCAAGTTGGCATTTATGTCTGTGGCTATTCATATATATATATAATATACATATTATATATATATATATATATATATATATGTGTGTGTGTGTGTGTGTGTGTGTATAAATGTTTATATATGAATTATGTATTTATTTTATTTTTAAATTTTCCCCTCAGCTACATGAAAAAGCAAGATTTAACATTTACTTCCAAAACCTTGAGTTCCAAACTCTTTCCCTTCCTTCCATACCACTCCCCTTCATTGAGAAAGCCAGTTACTTGATGTAGATTAAAATGTGTAGTCATGAAAAATCATTACTGCAATAGTCTTGTTGTAAAAGTAAACATAACTGCCCCCCCCCAAGAAAGAGAAACCTCAAGAAAGATAAAGTGAAAAAAAAGTATGCTTCAGTCTGTATTCAGACACCATCAGCTCTGTCTTTGGGATGGATTGCATTCTTTATCATAAGTCCATCAGAGAAATTGCTTCAATATTTTTCTCACAGTTCTATTTCTAGCTGCATTGCCCTCCATCCTATTCCCCCCATCATTTATTATATTCTCTCTCTCCTTTCACCCTGTCCCTCCTGTGTTACATCTGACTCCCTCGCTTCTATGACCCATACCCTCTTCCCCACCCCCGTCCCCTTTCTCCCATCCCTTTCTCTACTCTTTTTCCTCTAAGTTAAGAAATATTTCTATACCCAATTGAGTGTGTAGGTTATTCCCTCTCTGAGACAATTCCAATGAGAATAAGGCTCACTCACAACCCCTCACCTTCCCCCTCTTCCACTCCACTACAAAACTTTTTCTTGCCTCTTTCATGTGAAATAACTTACCCTATTCTACTTCTTATTTCACTTTTCTCCCAGTACATTCCTTTATCCCCTATTAACTCCATATTCTTAATATATTATACCTTTAAATTCAACTCCCTCCTGTGCCTTGTCCACATATGTTCCTTCTAACTGCCCTAATAAATGAGAAGGTTAATATGTGTTATCAGTATCATCTTCCCATGCAGGAATACAATCAGTTCAACATCATTAACTCCATCATTATTTGTCCTTCCCATTCACCCTCTTTATACTTCATCTGAGTCTTGTGCTTGGAGATCAAACTTTCTGTTCAGCTCTGGTCATTTCATCAGGAAAGTATGAAAGTCCCTTATTTCATGGAATTCCCATCTTTTTCCCTGAAAGAGTATGTTCAGTTTTGCTGGGTAGTTCATTCTTGGTTGTAATCCAAGTTCTTTTGCCTTCTAGAAGATCATATTCCAAGCCCTATGAGCCCTTAATGTAGAAGATGCTAAATCTTGTGTTATCCTGATTGTAGCGCCATGATATTTGAACTGTGTCTTTCCGGCTACTTGTAATATTTTTTCCTTGACTTGGGAGTTCTGAAATTTAGCTATAATATTCCTGGCAGTTTTCATTTTGGGACTTCTTTCAGGAGGTGATCAATGAATTCTTTCAATTTCTAGTTTACCCTCTGCTTCTGAGGATATCAGGGCAGTTTTCCTGGATAATTTTTTTGTTTGTTTTGTTTTATTTAATATTTATTCTCATTTTGTACAAATATTTTTTTACATTAATAAAATATTCTTGTTTAAGAGTAAATGAAATACCCCCCAAATAAATATAGACTTGCTTGAGCAATAAAGTAAAGGCAAGAGAAAAAAATTAAAATTAAAAAATAATAGTAATAATTGTAGTATGGCCAGGTGGCGCAATGGACAGAGCACCAGCCCTGGAGCCACAAGCACCCGAGCCCACATCTGGCCCCGTACACCCAACAATCACCCAGCCGTGTAACATGCAAGCCACCTGAACCCCACTGCCCTGCAAAAACAAAAAAAAAAAGACCCAAAATAAAATAAAATAGTAATAATAGTAGGGGTGGCTAGGTGGTAGACAGAGCATTGGCCCTTGATCCAGGAGCACCTGGGTCCAAATCCAGCCTCAGAAACCCAATGATCACCCAGCTATGCGGCCCCAGGCAGGCCACCCAGCCCCATTTGCCCTGCACCCCCCCAAATAATAATAATAATAATAACAATAATAATAATAATAAATGGGCTTGAGTCTTTGTTCACCAACAACTCTATCATGGGTGGATCACATTCTTTAGGATAAGTCCATGGCAAAAGTTACTTCCTTATTTTTCCACTGTTGCCATTGCTGATCGCAACTCCCTCCTTTCTTATTTCTCCACTACCATGTACTACATTTTCTCTCTCCTTTCACTCTGACTCTGCTGTAGGGCAGCTGAGTGGTGCAGCAGAAAGATCCCTGGTCCTGGGGCCAAGAGGGTCCAAGCCCCCATACCAACCCTTATGCCCAGCATCCAGCTGGCCCTATGGTCCCGGACAGGCCATCCAATCCCAGCCCCTTGCAAGAAGTAAAAAAGAAAATGTGTTATATCAGTCCACTCCCCCCATGGTCCATGCTCTCCTCCATCACTCACATTTCCCCCCTTCCCCCTACCCCCCTCCTTCTTACTCCAGATGTCTATACCCCATTGAGTATATATGCTGTTTCCTCACCTAGCCACCTCTAATGAGAGCAAAGTTTCCCTCATTCACCCTTGTCTTCCCCCCTTCCATATCATTGCAATAGCTCATTGTAATAAAGAAAAATCTTATTATCTGAAATATCTTGGCCTATTCCCCCTCTCCTTTTTCTTTCTCCCAATACATTTCCCTTTTTTATATTGACTCCATTTTTACACCATATTTTATCTTCGAATTCAGCTTTCTCCTGTGCTTCAACCATAAAAATTCCCTCTACCTGCTCTATTAACTGAGAAGTTTCATATGAGTATTATCAGTGTCATTTTTCTATACAGGAACACATGCAGTTCATCATTGTTAAGTCCCTCATATTTTCCCCTTCTCCTCCAATCTCTATGCTTCACCTGAGTCCTGTATCTGAAGATCAAACCTTCTGTTCAGCTCTGGCCATTCCAACAGGAACATTTGAAATTCCCCTGGTTCATTGAAAGTCCATCTTTTTCCCTGGAAGAGGACATTCAGCCTTGCTGGGTAGTTTATTCTTGGCTGCATTCTAAGCTCTTTTGCCTTCCGGTATATTATATTCCAAGCCCTATGAGCTTCCAATGTAGTTGCTGCTAAGTCCTGTGTGATCCTGACTGCAGCTCCACGATATTTGTACTGTGTTCTTCTGGCTGCTTGTAATATTTTGTCTTTGACTTGGGAGTTCTGGAACTTGGCTATAATATTCCTTGGGGTTGGTTTTTTGGGGATCTCTTTCTTGCAGGGATCAGTGGATTCTCTCCATTTCTATTTTGCCCTCTGCTTCTAGAATATCAGGGCAATTTTCCTGTAGTAATTCTTTGAAAATGATGTCAAGGCTCTTTTCCTGATCATCACTTTCAGGTATTCCAATAATTTTTAAATTATCTTTCCTAAGTCTGTTTTTCATGTCAGTTGTTTTTTTCAATGAGATACTTCACATTTTCTTCTAATTTTTCATTTTTTTTTGGTTTTGAAGTATTGATTCCTGATTTCTGGTAAATTCATCAATCTCCCTGAGTTCTATTCTTTGTGTGAAGGATTTGTTTTTCTCAGAGGGTTTTCTTATCTCTTTTTCCATCTGGCCAATTTTGCTTTTTAAAGCATTCTTCTCCTCAATAACTTTTTGAAATGTTTTATCCATTTGACCTAAGCTGGTTTTTAGCATGCTGTTTTCTTCAGCATTTTTTTGGATTTCCTTGACTAGGCTGCTGACTTCATTTTCATGTTTTTCCTGCATCTCTCTCATTTCTTTTCCCAGTTTTTCTTCTAACTCCCTCATTTGATTTTCAAAGTCTTTTTTGAGCTCTGTCATAGCCTGAGCCCAATTTCTGTTTTTCTTGGAGTCTTTAGATGCAGGAGCTTGTGCTTCCTCATCTTCAGACTGAGTATTTTGATCCTTCTTGGGCTCATTTGCAAAATATTTCTCAATGGTCTTCCTCTTGTTTTTCTGCTTGCTCATTTTCCCAGCCTGAGCCTGGTTTTGGGGTGCTTCCTGAGCTTTTGGGACACTCCCACAAGGATCTCAGTGTTTGAGGCTCTGTCCTCCCTCCTGGTCTGTGAATGACCATATGCACCCCCCCCCCCCCCGACCACGGGGCTGAGGTGGGGGGGACCCTGCTGTTCTATGGGGGGCCTAGACTGTGATCAGGATCTGAATGTGGTCAGAGCCCCATAGTCCTGCTCCAGGGACAGAGGACAGAGCTCTGCAGTCTCTCTCTTCCCTTCCCTCCCTCAGCTCAATGCCCTGGGGGCTCTTGCTTACAGGCTCCGCCTGCTTCTGTTTCCTGGATTTGGGCTGTGGTGGCCATGTTGTTCGCTGTCTGCCCTGAGGGCTGGGGTCCATGTGCTCGCTCTGTCAGAGGTCCCCCAGCTGTTCCCCCACTTTGTGCCCGATGCTCCCCGGGGTGTAGATCAGGAGACTCCCCCGCTGCTGTGAGCCTTGGCTCCCATCACCCTGGGGCTGCCTCCAGGAGGCTGAAGTTCTTTCTCTCTGGTGGGCCACCCCTCTGGTGGGCTGCCCCTCTGACTTTGGAGCAGAGCCTTTTTGCTCTTTTCTAGGTTACCTTGAGTAGGAGAACTGCCTCACTGGGTCCCTCTGTGGGTTCTTTCTCTTGCAAACCTAGTTAGAGTCCTTAGCTTATGAGTTTTATGAGAGAGCGCCTAAGACACCATCGATCCTTTCTTGTTGGCATCTTGGCTCAGCCCCTCCTGGACAATTTCTTGAAAAGTGAAGTCTAGGTTTTTATTTTGGTCATGACTTTTAGGTAGTCCAATAATTTTTAAATTATCTTTCTTAAATCTGTTTTCTAGGTCAGTTGTTTTTCCAATGAGATATTTCACATTTTTATCTAGTTTTTCATTGTTTTGTTTTTGTTTTATTGTTTCTTGATTTATTGCAAAGTCATCTGCTTCCCTTACCTCCATTCTACATTTTGAGGAATTCTTTTTTCCAGAGATTTTTTGTGACTCCTTTTCCATCTAGCCAAGTCTACTTTTTAAGGCCTTCTTCTCCTCATTGGCCTTTTAGACTGATTTTTCCATTTGAACCAAACTAGTTTTTAAGATGTTATTTTCTCCAGTATTTTTTTATTTCCTTCACCAAGCTGCTTATTTGGTTTTCATGTTTTTCCCACATTGCTCATTTCTGTTATCAACTTTTCCTCTACCTCCCTTACTTGATTTTCAAAATCTGTTTTGAGTTCTTCCTTAGCCTGAGATCAATTCATATTTTTCTTGGAGGCTTTGGATGCAGAAGCTTTGACTTTGTTGTGTCCTGAGTGTGTATTTTGATTCTCCATAGGACCACAGTAATTGTCTCTGGTCAGATTTATTTCTTCTGCTGTTTGCTCATTTCCCCAACCTATGACTTTATTTTAACTCTTTGTTAAGGTGGGTCTCTGCCTCCAGGGTAGAGGACACACTCTCAAACTTTTGAGGGCTTTTGCAGCTGTTTTCAGGGATACCCCCCAGGGATCTGCAAGTTCTCAATTCCTCCAAGGTCTTATGAGAGGCTCTGACTGCTCTCCTGGCCTTTGCTCTAATCTGTGAGTATCCACAAGCACTCTTTTATGCCCTGGATCCATGAGAATAATCCCTACTCAGCTGCAGGCAGTTGTGCTTTTGCTCCTTTTCCTGAGATTGGGGTCTGGACTCAGACCAAGATCTGAGTAATGGTGAAGCAACATAGTCTTGCCTCAAAATAGCAAGGAAACCATTTCGGTCTCCTCCAACCTTTTACTGTTAGTAGACTGGGCTCTCTGGAAGCAGCGGCCAGGTGGCTCCCCAGGTCTGCTCCTGGGGGACGGGTCTGTGCTGAGGCCTATGCTGGACTGAGCTCTGTTCTCATTCTGGTGCAGCAGAGTTTTCCTGCTGACTACTCAATTGTCCTTGACAATCCTTGGGCTGAGAGGTCTGGAAACTGCCACTGCTGCTGTGAACTCGACACCCCTTGGTCTGTTTCTGGACTGTTGTGGCTGGATTGCTCTGGTGCATCCTGGAGGGTTGCATTGCAGACCCTTTCTAACCTTTCTAACAGACCCTTCCCATGGATCTTGCAAATTGTTTTTGGCTGGAAAATTGTTTCGCTCAATCTTTTTGTGGGTTATATCACTTTAGAATTTGGTTAAAGTCATTATTAAAAGGTATTTGGAGTAATTTGGGGGAAGACTTGAGGGAATCCTTGCCTTTACTCCACCATCTTGGCTCTGCCCCTGAGCATTCTCCTAATCGTGGGATCTCACTCGTGCCTGCTTAATTTTCCCCTGAATATTCTAGCCTTGCTCTCCCACCATTCCAATGGCATGGGAAGAAATGGAAACTCTCTCATCCACCCCCTTCTTTCATCTTGACTATATTTTCCTGGGCCCTTTCATTTGACCAAACCACTTCTTGACCAAGAAGAGGTCTTCTCTGTTATACCACTTGAAATCTTGAGTTACTCATCAAGGAATGGAATTGTCAAAAATATGCCAACTCACTTATGCATATAGGATTTCTGCAGTTTCACAGTTCATGTCTTCAAACTATCCTCAAGCTTCAAAGACAAAAAGAAAGAGAAACACTGAATAATATAGAACCCCTTAACCAAACCTATAGAGTTTTGACTCAGCAACAAATTGTGGGACCAAATCCAAGAAGATATCTATGTATGTTCAAGTTTCCACAAACTTGCCAGGAATGATGACTAAGCATACTCTTAAAAGGGGGTGAGATTTAGAATTGAAAGAAACCTTAGAGGGTCATTTTGCTATACTCTATTCCTTTACAGATGAGGAAACAGGACCACAGTGAGTAAGTAACCTAAAATCATATGGGAATTAAGTAAAAGCCTTAAGATTTAAACTCCTGGTCCCAATTCCAAATCCAACACTCTTTCTCCATTACTATACCACCTTCTGACTTTGTAACCAGCATCATACTTCTACACTCCATCCCTACTCGCTCTTCTTTTCCCTAGGGTTCCACAATTCTCTTAAGCCTTGGGAGCAACTTCTTCCTGGGCTACTTACTACCAAAAGCTTAGATCTAACAACTGGAATCCAGATGTACAACTGACAGGAAGTTCATAGGACCACTTGACCTAGAAAAATGAAGGCTGTAGAAAATGAACATGGGATGGGGCAGCGAGAGCTTTTTCCAGGGACCTGTGATGAGGTGAGGCAGAGGCAGTAGAGCTCTACCTCCCCTCTGAATGTGAAATCCCTCATGCATGCCTGATGACCATACTCAGTTTGTGAAGGATTTTGCAATCAGAGTTGAGGCAGAACTACCTCTTCTGCCTCATCTCACCACACAATGTCTGATGAATTTGTTTTTAGGTATTTTTTTCTATAAGAATTACCTGATTGTGTATTCTTTCAATTTTCATCTTCTCCATTTGTTATGGGTTTTATCTAATTCCTTTGGGGGGGGAACAGGGAAGCTATACCCTTAGTCCATGTCTTACCAAGATGCCCTTGGCTTGCATTGTTTTTCAAAGATAAAGTCCAGTGTAGTATGAATTCAGAAAGCAATAGGAGCTCTTGGTATTTAAAACCTTTACCAAAAGGCCTTAACCTACCTTTCAGGGCTTATTACTCATTAATCCTCCTGACAAATTCTGATGTTTCAGCCCCTTGGGCCCCCTGTCTGTCCCTGACCTTGGCACTCTCTCTTTTGCTGCTTGGCCTTTGTAGGCTTTACTGGGTGCTAAGAATACACTCTTCTCCCTTCTCACAACTATCACTCAGAATCTCTTTTCTTTTATTTAAAAAATTATTTATAAATAAAATATTTATTTAAAAATTTTATTTATTTATGTTACGTTTTGAGTTCTGAGCTATCTCCCTCCTTCCATCCCTCCCAACCCTGAACTAGGTAAGGCCAACATTTCTCTCACACACACACACACACACACACACACACACCTCACCCCATCCATATATGAAACTATACAATACTTACTTTCATATATCAGTTCTTTGGAGGTGGAGAGCATCTTCCTTCATAGATTCCTTGTAGTTGATTTGAATATTCATCTTGCTAAGAATGGATTAGTCATTCACAGTTTCTCTTCAAACAATTTTACTGTTACTGTATACAATGTTCCCTTAGTTCTGCTCATTTCTCTTATTTCATGAAAATCTTTCCATGTTTTCTAAAAATCAATTCATCATTTTTTATAGCAGAGTATTTTCTATCACATTCATATACTACAACTTGTTTAGCCATTTCCCAAGTGTGGCCATCCCCTCAATTTCCAATTCTTTGCCACCAGAAAAAGAGCTGCTATAAATATTTTAGAACATAGAGATTCTTTTCGTCCCCCCTACCTTTTGGGGAAAATAGACCTAAGAGTAGTATTGCTGGGTCAAAGGGTATACATAGTTTTATAACTCTTTGGAAATAATTCCATATTGTTCTCCAGAATTGTTGGATCAGTTCCACCAACAGCATGCATCCCAATTTTTCCATATCTCCTCCAGCATTTGTCATTTTCCACTTCTATCATTTTCACTCATCTGATAGGTGTGAGATAGCATCTCTAAGTTGTTTTAATTTGCATTTTTCTAATCCATAATGATTTAGACCATTTTTTATAGGACTCCCATATAGCTTTGATTTCTTTTCCTCAAACTGCTTGTTCATGTCTTTTGACACCATTCATTCTTTAGCTTCCTTTGTCTTTCACCTCAGGTGCTCATTCCTACCAGAAGGTTTTCCTGACTCTTCTCTCCAGTTGTCAGTGCACCCTCCTCCAGTATATAATCTTACATATGATCTTCTGTGTCAATGCTGCCTCTGGCCCACCCCTTCTCTCACTCTGTCAAATGTAAGGTTTTTGAGGGCTCAATAGTTTGGTTTCTATCTTTCCATCTCCAGTGCCTAGCATGATGCCTTACCCAGAGTAGGGCCTTTAAAAACTTACTGAATTGAATGGATGGACTGCCAGGGCTGTCGTAAGACTTAAAATGTTTCAAGTTTGTGAATGCCCTTTATAAACTACTCAACTTTTTGCATGTGAGGAAAAAAAATTTGGTCTGGGAGTTTATCCATTTGGACATGCTTTCTCAGCCTCCCTGGAGTTTGTTGAAGAGCTCCTGTGAGGCAATATTGTTCTGTACACTATTTCCCAACACCCAAGTCCCCAGGTGTTTCTTTATTAAGGTCCAACTCAGCTGGATAGAGCAAATTGGCCAGACCATTTGGAATTCTTGAAAACAGCTGAAGCATAGCCCTGCAGTATCTGTGTATACTTAAAAAAAAGATCTACTGCTTTTAAGCAAGACTCAAAGAAACTTCTCAGGACCCAGCTGTGGCAGCCCCAGTGAGGTCACAACATGCTCATTCTCACTGCTGTTCTTAGCAGCTCTTGCTAGCCCAGACCACTTTCTTGGAATGAAACAGCAAGTCTGTTCCAAGTAAAATGAACAAAATTGGGGGGGGGGGGAGATTCAGTATTTGTAATGTTTGGAAAAGGGAAAGGAATGGAAAAAAAGTCTTAAACCACACAACCAACCTGCCAATTAAGAAGCTTCATGGCCCTCCAGCCAGACCAGGCTACATCTCTAAAACAGTTACCTATTTCTCTTGATCTCTGTTGGATTCCTCCCTTCCTCCCCCCTCCTCCCTTACCCCCCACCATGACGGGAGTGTGTTGAACATCTCAATCTACAAGCGAGTGGTGGTTTGTTAGGCCCATTTTATCACTCTTTCTAACCTGTCATTAAAAAGAACATAGACTTTTAAGGGAAACGACCCATGTGGTCAGGCTCATTTCCTTTATATTTCATGCCTTGGGGGGGGGGCTTTCTGTGGCCTAAGAAGGCTTAGTAATAGACAGCTTGGTAGTAAATGCTTGGAAATCATATTCTTGGGCAGAGAAAATGAACTGGGCCAGAAGAGGAGGTCCCTGAGTTCAATGAATGAGTTATAATTCATTCATATACTGGGTTTACCCAGAGAAGTCCGAGTCCAAAGTGAGAAGTAGACGGGAGGAAGCATAGTGGCCTAACACAAAGAGAGCTGGATTTGACATCAGAAAACCTGGATTCAAATTCTGGTTCTAGGCTCTTATTACTAGTGTGACCTTGGGCAAGCTGTTTCACTTGGCTGGACAGCAGTGCCTCTTCCTGTCAAATTAAGGGGCTGGACTCATGAAAGAAGGTCCTTAGCTTCAGATGTCAGCTTTGCTACTTAGTACCTGTGTGAACCTCTCTGGACCTCCGTTCCCCTCCCCCCCATAAACTGAAGGACTGAACTAGATGACCTCCAAGGTCCCTTCCAACTTGAAATCCATTAGCTTCTGAAGGGGCACAAGTTAATAGATTCAAATAAATGAAAAAATTCATCCTATTTAGTGAATTATCTGAGAAAATTCCCATGAAAAAGGAGCCCAAAGGCAAGAAGAGATGACTTAAGCAATCCCATTTGAATTGGGGTTTGAATTGGTTCCTACAAGATTCAACTGGGTCTTTCAGTGCTAAGGAGGAGGGGACCCAGAACTGTTAGGGTGACTTAGGAGTTCAGTAGAAGGGTAAGAGGGTGGTGATAGCACTCTTTGAAGGCTAAGAGGAGAAAAACTATTGGAAGAGACTAAATTCTGGAGTAGATACAGTCTAAATCTCTGATTTTCCTGGTGGGGGTTGTTTCTAGATGAGGAAATTCCCTCAATTTACCTAGAGGTTAAGAAACTTGTCAGGCCCTTAGAGTCAAGATTTTGAATTCACATCTTTGTGACAGGCTCACTATTCACCCAAATCTATATTGTCTCTGTAGTAGGTTAGTGAGAAGTAAAGAGAAGAACCAGTGCCAAGAAGTCAGAGAAGTCTAACTCTTTAGAAGGGGAAAAGAGGAATTTGGGCTGAAATGTAGAAACACCAGTTAAGTCCCATCATCGATTCAAAGGCCTGCCTCAGATATGTGGATGGAAGATGGAGCAGCAGGGGAAGAGTGAGTGGAAGAGTATAGGCAGGGGGGAAGGCAGGCAGCTATATCGGTGAAAGGTAAACCACCAATCACTCTGCTGTTGTGTAATGATGGAGAAATCGTAAGCATCTAGTCTCTAACCGAATGATTTGTGACTGCTCGCAACAGAGTGTAATTTATTATATTGTGTGCAGAAAGAGAATGTTGGAAGCATGATTACTGCTATCAGTGTTTTGTTTCCCACTGTAAGGAACTGAGCTTGGGATTGACATGTCTGGTCCTAACCCTGAGAAATGACCCAGGCAAATCATTTATTATATTTGGACCTGACCGTTCTCATCTATAAAATAAAGTAAGGAACCCCAAAGGTTCCTTCTGCCTTGAAAATGGTTTTGATCTCTGTAGGATGGTATATTGATTATATTAATTCTGGGGTTTGGATTTTCATGTGTCTGCATAGCTCCTCTATAGGAGACAACAAGACAAGAGGAACTAGAGGAACAAAAAATCACTTCTGCATACTTGGCATCCCTGGGGATCTTGGGCCCCAAATAGCAGGGTAGCAGCAGGTCGCACCATATCAGCATGCCAACCTCCCTTTTTTCTCCTTGCTGAGTATCATCTGGCTGTCTGGCAGACAGAACCTAGCAAGCCCTTAGAAGAGGCCTCTCTTATTCTTTCTAAATCATTTCAAGATATTTTCAACAGAACCATTAAAAAAACATGGTGATTCAGTAGTGGTTTTGCATTACTAAAGACTGACCATCAGCCAATGTCCACCACATGAAAGCAGTTAGTTCTGTTTACAAATCTATTTGGATGAATAATGGAAAGTGAGATCTTGTGTCTTGAGTATCATAAGATACTAATTCAAGAAGACATTGGTACTCTCATCAATGAAGCTTGTTTAGTCTTGGTCATATCTTAATGAACAATCTTCATGAGTTGCTATGACTGAAAAAATCTATCATCTGGTATCTAACCTTATGGCGATGAGTTTCCCTATGCATAGTTAAGTTTTTCCTTTGATAATAGCCATGTGTTCCACTGCTAGGCCTATATTCAAAATCCTTGTAGTAGCAAGCCCTGTATGACATGGACCAAGATTAGTCATTAGCAAATAATGTTAGCATAATAACTGAAACACTTTTTGGGAACTCAAAGTCACCTTTCTATCAATTGAGGAGGCATTGGACCAGATAGAGTGGGAAAATGCATGATGTATGTATCCCACAGCCAAAGGACCCCATCAAGGAAAGGGGCTCTAGGTTCAAACAGGCCCACATTCATCCTGGGGTCCTGATTTCCAAAGAGTGATAGCAAATCTAGGCCTGCCTCTATCCCCATCCCAGAATAACACTGTAAGGAAATCTCTAAAACAAAATTCATGTTTAGGGGGCTCACTAAAATAACAAGTTAAACAAGTAATAGAATCCCTTCTAGGAAAGATAATCAGTGTATTAGGTAAATGCATATTTTCTGCACCACAGGAAATAAATAAGATGCAAAAAATTGAAAGGCATACGTGAAGAAATACAGAAAACATAAGACATCTCACATTACACTTTACATTCATTTTACTTCCTCCTAAAGGCAAAAGCCTCTTGGGGAAACAATATTCACCTCTGATCTGTACTGTAGGAAGAATAGACTAGGTCCAACTCTCCTGGCCATCTGAACATGTCAGCTTGTTGCATCCTATTTTTTTTTAATTACTTATTTAACTTTGGGTGTTGCAAGGCAATGGGGTTAAGTAACTGGTCCAAGGTCACAGCTAGTGTCAGGTATCTGAGGTCATATTTGAACTCAGGTCCTCCTGACTCCAGGACCAGTGCTCTATCCATTGCATCACCTAGCTGCCCCTTGTTGCATACTCTTGATGGTGGCTGCTATGGAAATTTTCTTCTTTGGAAAAACTGAAACCTGACTCAAAAAGTCTTGAATCCACAAATTAGCTCCCAAGGCTGGAAATGTGAATTTCTCAATATTACTAATCACTAATTACTAATATTGGTGCTCAAGGAAGTGAACAAAAAGCAGAAGGTACTCTCAAGGAAAAGAAGTATCAACTTCGACCTGCCTAGTCCCATGGATTCAATCTTCTCTCTATCCTAGCCGGCCCTGACTTCCTTCCTGACCTCTAGTCTCCCGTTTTCAACTGCCTGTTGATTATCTCAAACTAGATGTCCCTTAGACATATTAAACTTAACTTGCCCAAAACTGAACTCCTTACCTTTCCTGCTAAACTCACTCTTCTTCCTAACTTCCCTGTTACTGTTGAGGGCAACATCATCCTGTCAGTCACCCAATCTCGCCACTTCAGAGTTATCTCAATGCATCACCACCCCTCCCCCAAATCCAATCTATTTTCAAGTGCTGTCATTTCTTTATTATCATTATTATTTTATTTATTTAAGGCAATGAGATTAAGTGGCTTGCCCAAGGCCACAGAGCTAGGCAATTATGAAGTGTCTGAGGTCGGATTTGAACTCAGGTCCTCCTGACTCCAGGGCCAGTGCTCTACCCACTGTGCCACCTAGCTGCCCTTCAAGTGCTGTCATTTCAGTCTTCACAATATCTCTCCACTCCATTCTATCTTCCACTCAGTTGTCAAACTGATGTTCTTAAGCACACATCTGACCATATCAATTCCCCTTTCCCCTCCACCCTGATTCAGTAAACCCCAATGGCTCCCTATTACTGCCAGGATCAAGTATAAAATCCTTATTTAGCATTCAAACCCCTTAATAACCTGGCCCCTTTCTTCCTTTTCAGTTTTTTAACTCTCCTTCACCAACTCCATTCAGTTGATTCTGGCTTCCTTGGTGTTCTTCAAAGACAACATTCCATCTACTGACTCACTCATTTTTCCTGGCTGTTCTCCCATATCTGAAATAATCTCCCTCTTTATCTCTATTTCCCAGCTTCCTGCTACCCAGCTGAAATATCATCTTCTATGTGAAACATTTCCACATCCCTCTAACATGCTAGAACCTAATTTTCTTTAGTTTGTCCTATATATAGCTTGTTTGTATAGATTTGTTTGCATGTTTGCATTTGTTTGCAAGAAATCTCCAATGAGACTCCCTCATCAAATTGTAAACCCTTTGTAAGCAGAGACTGCTTTTGTTTCTGTTTTTGCCTTTTTAAAAATCTCTAGGACTTGGAACACTGACTGGCACATGATAGATGATTAATAAATGCTTGTGACCTTGAAAGTCTGATATAATCTGATGCTCATTACCATTGGAGGATGGTGAAAGGAGAGATCCCCTCTTTCCCAGTGTTGAAAGGACCCTAAAGAAAATGATAATCACCATCCTTAAGAGGTAGGGAAGGGGCTTGAGTCAATTCCATATCAATCTTCAAGCATTAACAATGTGCTAAGCACTGGGGATAGAAAGAAAAAGTGAAAGCCCCCTCCTCTCAAGGAAATTACATTCAACTTGGGGGGGGGGGTGGCAAGAACATGTCAATAACTGGGTACTTATGAGAAACATCCCAAGTAGCTACAAGGTGACTTTAGAGGGGAAGAGACTAATAATAGCTGGAGGGGATCAACAAAGGTCTCTTGCTGAGATGGGCCTTGAGCTGAGTCTTGAAAGTGTTTAGAGTTTCTAAGAGGTGGAGGTGAGAATGTAGACCATCCCAGACCTAGGGGATGCCAAGGCAAAGATAGGGAGGTGAGAGATAGGCTGTCGCAGGTAGGGGAAAGAAAACAGGCCAGTATGTCTGGCTGGAGGTGAGGCAGGGAGTTCAACCAACAATAGTCCAGGAGAGAGGTGACATAGTACTAAATTAGAATGTCAGCTTTGAGTGAAAAAAAAGGGGCATATATAAAACATGTCATCATGATGAAAAAAGATTGAGGTTTCATTTAGGGATCTGGAAATATTTGACCCGGAGAAGATAAGACTTGGGAGAAATGAAGAATTGGCATGGGGAAGAAGAGTTGTACTCGTTCTGTTTGAATCCTGAGGGCAGGGTCCAGAACACTGGAAGGGGGTAGGGGAAGGAAGGGAGAGGGGAGTTGGGTTAATCAAATAGACAAAATTAGGTTTGATATCTTGAAAAGCTTCCTAATGAGAGTTGTCAAAAAGGGGAATGAGCTACCTTAGAACATAATGGTTTTTCCTTCACAGTGGCATTCAAACTTGTCAAGGATATATGAGTGTGAACTAGATGCAGTATATAGAGAGCCACTGATGAACTTTCCAGCCATGAAGTCCTAGGGGCCTCAGTTCCTCAACTATAAAATGAGGCAATTGGACAACAGGATATGATCCTTCCAGCACTAGCTATGATTTCATGCTCTTATGAAAAATGACAGAATTCAAACCCAAGTCTTGGGATGCCCAGAGAACTATGCTACCTTCCAGATTCATGTGGCCAAGCCATCAATAAAATTTAAATGTTATAGATTTCTTACCTCCCATGCCTATCCCAAGCTACACAAACAATCCAACACACTGAAATTGAACTCCTTTGGTCAACAGATTTTTTTTTAAAGAAAGCTCCAAAGGATAAATGAATAAAATAGGAATTAGCTTAAAATCCATTTTCCTCAAGTTCATCTGATTATATGGACAGTATATATTCCCCAGTGTACATAGCTATACCAAGCCACTTTGCCAAGGAGAGGAATAGAAGAGTCCCAGAAGTGAATTTACAGCTTATCTGATTTGAATCTGCATTATTTACAGGAGGGATTTGTATGATATTAAATCATACTGGTAGGACATTAAGTCAAGCTTAACAAGAGAAGACTTTATTACAGGGATACCATATTTCCTCAGACAAGATTTTCAATATTTTCATTTGAAAGGACAATGGTTTAGTTTATCATCTTGAAGCCGAGTCTATACATTTGAGAGCATAATTTTTTTAGTAACTGACCCAGTGACATGCATGTAATTCCTTTCTTTAATTAATGATTATCCTTGTCATTGGAATTAAATTCATATGCTTGTCATGCTGTCACCTCCCTGATGTCATGGTTTTCTTTGAGAAAGAAGAACAAAACATAAAAAAATTCACTTGACTCTTTGGTTCTTTAACACCCAACTGTAATGCAACCTTCTCCATGAAACCATCTCTGATTTTGCTGGTCTAAAATGATGATGTCTCTTATTTTAGCATTGGACTTAGGGTGACACAACATTAATTCAGTAATGACATTCCATTTTGTATCACTGCTATTTGAGCTCATGTCCTCACAGCCTTATTAGATTGTAAGTGCTTTGAAACCAGGGTCCTTTTCTCATATAAACTTTATATCTCACCTAGGGCTTAGAACAGTTCTTGGTTCTCAGTAGGGGGTTAACACATGGTTGATGAATTGATCAGAATCATGGCCTAAAAGTCTGAGAAACTTCAACCACTTTGAAGCCACCCAATATTTATGATGTTAACTTTTTAAAATTTTATTTATTTAAGGCAATGGGGTTAGGTGGCTTTCCCAAGGTCACATAGCCAGGCAATTATTGTCTGAGGTCAGATTTGAACTCAGGTCCTCCTGTCTGTCTTCAGGGCCAGTGCTCTATCCACTGCACCACCTAACTGCCCCTGTGATGTTAACTTTTCAAAGTCATGTACACATGGCAGAAACCTTAGTAATCACCATATCTAGGCCCCTCAACTTTTGGGGGTGGGTGCACTGAGTTGATTTGCCTGGGTGTGTGATTTTCTGAGTTCAAATTCTTGTCTGATATCTGGTTTTCTCCTTACACTCTCCCCTCCTTGGTTTTGCCATGGCAGGTTCTGAAACCTGCTCAGAGGCCCCAGAGAGAGCTTGTCTCATTCTTATTCTTAGGAGAGCAGGTCCCCTCGTGAAACCTGGCTCTCTTACTGTAGGGGAAGCTAAGCCACCTCTTAGTTTTATTATATTAGTGAGACTTATTGGCACGGGAAGTCTGGGAAGAAGCTTCCCTCACAGAGGGTAAAATGGCTTTGGGGGAAAGGCCAAAGACTGTAAAGATTTACAGAGTAAAGAGAAAGTACAGTGTGAATTTAAAAAAAATTAGAAGAATCATTACGGAACAAAATAGCTCTAAGTGTAATAGGTGGATTAGTAGTAGACTTAGAGTAATAATAGTGCAATAATAGTTCCTGAGTGTAATTATAGGCTATATTAGCTGAGAATTGATCTGACCATTTTGGAAAGTGAGAAGTATGTAAAAAATAATAAATCTCTTTATACCTTTTGATTCAAAGATCCAGCTCCAAGAGACATACCCCAAAATAATCAAAGACATACAGAAAAGCCCACGTATACTTAAATAGTCCTAGAGGTACTTCATAATGGAAGCAAAAAGCTGGATATTAAGTAAGTGCTCATTGATTAGGGAATGACTGAACAAATTGTGGCCATAGTGAAATGGAATATTACTGCACTGTCAGTGAATATGAGGGATTCAGAGAAATAGGGGAGGACTTATATGACCTAATGAAGAGGGGAAAAAATGAATCAGGAAAATAAAATATGCAATAACTGCAATAATGTAGATGAAAATAATAAAATGAAATTAAATATTTTATAACTGTAATGACTAGTTGGCTCTGGGGACAAGGAAATATACCATCTTCCTTTCATCAGAGAGGTGGAGGACTAAAGGTGCAGAATGTTGCATATTCCCTCAGATATATTCACTGTACTATAAGTTTTGCTTAACTGTTTTTCTTATTTTCAAGGGAAATCTCCCTGGAGGAAGAGGGCAGAGAAATGATTGCAATTTTAAAAATGAAAAGCATGAATAAAATTTTAAAAATCAAATAAACATATTTTCTGAAACTGGGCCCTTAATTAGCATAACATTGTATGGTTTGGTTTTTTTTTTAAGGTTTTTTGCAAGGCAATGGGTTAAGTGGCTTGCCCAAGGCCACACAGCTAGGTAATTATTAAGTGTCTGAGGCCGGATTTGAACTCAGGTACTCCTGACTCCAGGGTCGGTGCTCTATTCACTCTGCCACCTAGCCACCCCAGTTTGGAGTTTTTTTTAAAAGACCGATGGTTTTATTGTTTTTTGAATTTTGCAATTTTTCCTTCAATCCTGCTTCCCTCCCCCCACTCCCCACAGAAGGCAGTCTGATAGTCTTTACATTGTTTCCATGCTGTACATTGATCAAAATTGAATGTTTTGGGAGAGAAATCATACCCTTAAGGAAAAAAAATAAAATATAAGAGATGGCAAGATGTTACATAATAAGCTACCTGTTTTTTAAAAAAATTAGTGATAGTCTTTGATTTTTGTTTAAACTCCACAATTCTTTCTTTGGCTATAGATGGTATTCTCCATCATAGATACCCTAAAATTGTCCCTGATTGCTGCACTGATGATATGAGTAAGTCCATTAAGATTGATCATCACCCCCATGTTGTAGTTAGGGTGTACAATGTTCTTCTGGTTCTGCTCATCTCGTTTATGCAAATACTTCCAGGCTTCTCTGAATTCCCATCCCTCCTAGTTTCTAAAAGAACAATAGTGTTCCAAATGTACATATACCACAATTTATTCAGCCATTCCTCAATTGATGGACATTCATTTAATTTCCAATTCTTTGCCACCACAAACAGGGATGCTATGAATACTTTTTACCCTTTTTCATCACCTCTTCAGGACATAGACTCAGTAGGGGTATTGCTGGATCAAGGGGATGCACATTTTTTATTGCTCTTTTGGGTGTAATTCCAAATTGCTCTCCAGAAAGGTTGGATGGGTTCACAACTCCACCAACAACGTATTAGTGACCCAGATTTCCTACGCCCCTTCCAACATTGATCATTGTCCTTTCTGGCCATATTGGCCAGTCTGAGAGGTGTGAGGTGGTACCTTAGAGATGCTTTAGTTTGCATTTCTCTAATTAGTAATGATGTAGAGCAATTTTTCATATGACTATGGATGACTTTGATTTCCTCATCTGTTTTTTTTAGGGTTTTTTGCAAGGCAAATGGGCTTAAGTGGCTTGCCCAAGGCTACACAGCTAGGTAATTATTAAATGTCTGAGACCGGATTTGAACCCAGGTACTCCTGACTCCAGGGCCAGTGCTTTATCCACCGTGCCACCTAGCCGCCCCATGATTTCCTCATCTGTAAATTGCTTTTACATATCCTTTGACTATCTGTAAGTTAGGGAATGGCTTGTTTTATTGCAAATTTGACTCAGTTCTCTCTATATATTTTAGAAATGAGTCCTTTGTTAGAAATACTAGTTGTAAAAATTGTTTCCCAATTTACTACAATTCTTTTGATCTTGGTTAAAGTGGTTTTGTCTGTGCAAAAGCTTTTTAGTTTAATGTAATCAAAATTATGTAGTTTGTTTTTAATGATGTTCTCCATCTCTTCCTTGGTATTAAATGGCTTTTCTTTTCATAGATCTGATAAACTATTCCTTGATCTCCAAGTTTGCTTATAATATTGTCTTTTATGTCTAAACCCTGTACCCATTTTGATCCTATTTTGGCATAGGGTGTAAGTTGTTGGTCTAATCCAAGTTTCTGCCATACTAACTTCTGATTTTCCCAACAGTTTTTATTGGAGAGTGTTTTTATCCCAGAAGTTAGACTCCTTGATTTTATCAAATAGCAGATTACTATAATCATTTTCTGCGATCTCATTTGCAACTAGTCTATTCCACTAATCTACCACTCTATCTCTTAGCCAATACCAGACAGTTTTGATGGCTGATGCTTTAAAATATAATTTTAGACCTGGTAGGGCTAAGCCACCTTCTTTTGCAGTTTTTTCCATTAAATCCCTGGAAATTCTCAACTTTTTTATTTTTCCATATGATTTTACTTATATTTTTTTCTAACTCATTAAAATAACTTTTTTGGAATTTTGATTGGTAGGGCACTAAACAAGTAGTTAATTTAGATAGAATTAGAAGCAGGATTGGGGGAAAAATTGTAAAATTAAAAAAAACAATTTAATTAGCTTGGCCTATCCATGAGCAGTTGATAATTACCCATTTATTTACATCTTATTTTATTTGTGTAAGAAATATTTTGTAGTTGTTTTCATAGAGTTTCTGCATTTGCCTTGGAAGGTACACTCCAAAGTATTTTATATTGTTTGAAGTTACTTTGAATAAGATTTCTCTTTCTAGCTCTTGCTGCTGTCTCTTGCCTGTAATATAGAGAAATGCTGAGGATTTATGAGGGTTTATTTTATATCCTGCGACTTTGCTAAAGTTGCTTATTGTTTCTAGTAGTATTTTAGATGATTTCCTAGGATTCTTTAGGTATACCATCATGTTATCTGCAAAGACTGAGAGTTTTGTTTCTCCTTTCCCAATTTTAATTCTTTCAATTTCTTTTTCTTCTCTTATTGCTGAAGCTAACATTTCTTTTTTTAATATTTAAAGATTGTATTTGAGTTTTGAGTCTTACAATTTTTCTCCCAATCTTACTTCCCTCCTCCACCCCATCCCCAGAAAGCAATCTGTCAGTCTTTATTTTGTTTCCATGTTCTACATTGATCCAAATTGAGTATGATGAGAGAGAAATCACATCCTTAAGGAAGAAACAAAAAGTGTAAGAAATAACAAGATCAGACAATAAGATATCTAGTTTTTTCCTAAATTAAAGGGAATAGTCCCTGAAATTTGTTCAAACTCCATGGCTCTTTATCTGGATACAGATGGTATTCTCCATTGTAGACAGCCCCAAATTGTCCCTGGTTGTTGCACTGATGGAACGAACAAGTCCATCACGGTAGAACATCACCCCCGTGTTGCTGATAGGGTGTACAGTGTTTTTCTGGTTCTGCTCATCTCACTCAGCATCAGTTCATGCAAATCCCTCCAGGTGAAGCTAACATTTCTAACACAATGTTGAATAGTAGTGGTGATAACAGGTACCCCTGTTTCACTCCAATCTTATTGGAATGCCTCTTAGCTTATGCCCATTGCATAATAATGCTTGTTGGTGGTTTTAGATAGATACTGCTTATCATTCTAAGGAACAATCCATTTATTCCTATGTTGTCTAGTGTTTTAATAGGAATGGTGCTGTATGTTGTCAAAGGATTTTTTTCAGCATCTATTGAGATAATCATATGATTTCTGTTAGGTTTGTTATTGATATAATCAATTATGTTGACAGCTTTCCTAATATTTCCTAATATTCTGACAGTATTCCTAATATTCCAACCCTGCATTCCTGGGACAAATCCTACTTGGCCACAGTGTATTATCCTAGTGATAACTTGCTGTAATATCTTTGCTAGGATTTTACTTAAGATTTTTGCATCTATATTCATTAGGGAGATAGGTCTTTTCTTTCTCTGTTTTGACCCTTCCTGCTTCAGGTATCAGCACCATATTGGTGTCATAGAAAGAGTTAGGTAGAGTTCTGTCCTCACCTATTTGGCCAAAGAGTTTCTATAGAAGTAGAACCAATTGTTTGATAGAATTCACTTGTGAATCCATCTGGCCCTGGAGATTTTTTCTTAGGGAGTTCAGTAATGGCCTGTTGAATTTCTTTTTTGTAAATATTCATCCATTTCACTTAGTTTATCAAATTTATTGGCATATAGTTGGGCAAAAATAATTTTGAATTTTTACTTTAATTTCCTCCTCATTGGTGGTGAGTTCACCTTTTTCATTTATGATATTGGCAATTTGGTTTTCTATTTTCTTGTTTTAAAAATCATATTAACCAGAGGTTTATCAATTTTATTGTTTTTTTCATAAAACCTTGGTTTTATTTATTAGTTCAATAGTTTTCTTGCTTTTGATTTTATTAATTTCCCCCTTTAATTTTTAGAATTTCTAATTTGGTATTTAATTGGGGGTTTTTAATTTGTTCTTTCTCTAATTTTTTTTGGTTGCATGTTTAGTTCACTGATTTCCTCTTTCTCCAATTTATTCATGTATGCATTTAAAGATATGATATATCCCCTGACAACTGCTTTGGCTATATCCCAGAAGTTTTGTTATGTTGTCTCATTATTGTCATATTATCTAGGATGAAATCATTAATTCTTTCTATAATTTGTTGTTTGATTCATTCATTCTTTAAAATGAGGTTATTTAGTTTCCAATTAGTTTTAGGTATATCTCTCCCTGGCCTGTTATAGCATGTGATTTTTATTACATTATGATCTGAGAAGGATTTATTCACTATTTCTGCCTTTCTGTATTTGATTATTAGGTTTTTATGACCTAGTACATGGTCAAGTTTTGTGTAAGTGCCATGTACTGCAGAAAAAAAAAATATATTCCTTTCTATCCCCATTCAACTTTCTCCGAAGGTCTATCATGTCTAGGTTTTCTAACATTCTATTTATCTTCTTAACTTCCATCTTGTTTATTTTACATTACATTTATCTAAATCTGAGAGCAGAATGTTGAGGTCTCCCACCAGTAGAGGTCTATGTCTTCCTGTAACTCAATCAACTTCTCCTCTAAGAATTTGGCTACTATACCACTTGGTACATACATATTTAGTATTGAAATTGCTTCATTGTCTATGATACTTTTTAGGAGGTTATAGTTTCTTTCCTGATTTCTTTTAATGAGATCTATTTTTGCAACTGCTTTGTCTGAGATAAGGATTGCTACCTCTCTTTTTTCACTTCAGCTGAAGCAAAATATATTTTGCTCCAGCCTTTTACCTTTACACTATATGTATCATTCTGCTTCAAATGAGTTTCTTGTAAGCAGCATATTGTAGGATTATGGTTTTCAATACAATCTATTTGCTTACATTTTATGGGAGAGTTCATCCCATTCACATTCAAAGTTATAATTACTAACCCTTTATTCCCTTACATGCTATCTTCCCTCTGTTTATATTTCCCCCTTTTCCCCCCTTTATCCATATTCCCCAGTATTTTGTTTTTGAATATCATACCTTCAGTGTGTTTGCCTCCTTGTATCCAGCCCCCCTCCCCTTTCCCTTTTACCTTTTCTTCCTCCTATTGGTTCCTAATTTCCTCCTCCTCCCCTTTCCCCTTTAAATACTTTTTTTAAGATAGATATTTTTAATTTAATATTTATTCTCATTTTGTACAAATAATGTTTTTTACATTAATAAAATATTCTTAAGAGTAAACGAAATACCCCTCCCCCCATAAATATAGACTTGCTTGAGCAATAAAGGGGGGAGAGAAAAAAATTAAAATTAAAAAAATAATAATGGTAATAATTATAGGTATGGCCAGGTGGCACAATGGATGGAGCACCAGCCCTGAAGCCATGAGCACCCGAGCCCACATCTGACCCCGTACACCAAACAATCACCCAGCTATGTGACATGCAAGCCACTCGAACTCCACTGCCCTGCAAAAACAAAAAAAAAAAAAAAGAAAAAAGACCCAAAATAAAATAAAATAGTAATAATAGTAGGGGTGGCTGGTTGGCGGGCACAGCATTTGCCCTTGGGCCAGGAGCACCTGGGTCCAAATCCGGCCTCAGACACCCAACGATCACCCTGCTATGTGGCCCCAGGCAGGCCCCCCCCAGCCACATTTGCCCTGCACCCCCCAAAATAATAATAATAATACAAAACGTGCTTGAGTCTTTGTTCCAACACCAACAACTCTGTCATAGGTGGATCACATTCTTTATGATAAGTCCATGGCAAAATTTACTTTCATATTTTTCCACCATTGCCATTGCTGATCGCAACTCCCTCCTTTTGTATTTCTCCACTACCATGTACTATATTTTCTCTCTCCTTTCACTCTGACTCTGCTGTAGGGTAGCTGAGTGGCGCAGCAGACAGATCCCCAATTCTGGGGCCAAGAGGCCCTGAGCCCCCATACCACCCCTTAGGCCCAGCATCCACTTGGCCCTATGGTCCCGGACAGGCCATCCAATCCCAGACCCTTGCAAGAAGTAAAAAGGAAAATGTGTTATATCTGACCACTCTCCCCTCAAGGTCCATCCCCTCCTCCCTCCCTCACATCCCCCCCCTTCCCCCTGTCCCCCCCTCCTTCTTACACCAGATGCCTATACCCCATTGAGCATATATGCTGTTTCCTCTCCTAACCACTTCTGATGAGAGTGAAGATTCCCTCATTCCCCCTTGCCTTCCTCCCTTCCATATCATTGCAATAGCTCATTGTAATAAAGAACAACCTTATTATATGAAATATCTTGGCCTATTCCCCCTCTCCTTTTTCTTTCTCCCATTACATTTCTCTTTTTTCTACTGACTCCATTTTTACACGCTATTTTATCTTCAAATTCAGCTTTCTCCTGTGCTTCAACTATAAAAACTTCCTCTACCTGCTCTATTAACTGAGAAGGTTCATATGAGTATTATCAGTGTCATTTTTCTATGCAGGAATACATGCAGTTCATCATCAAGTCCCTCATATTTTCCCCCCTCTCCTCCAATCTCCATGCTTCACCTGAGTCCTGTATTTGAAGATCAAACCTTCTGCTCAGCTCTGGCCCTGCCAACAGGAACATTTGAAATTCCCCTGGTTCATTGAAAGTCCATCTTTTTCCCTGGAAGAGGACATTCAGCCTTGCTGGGTAGTTTATTCTCAGTTACATTCTAAGCTCTTTTGCCTTCCGGTATATTATATTCCAAGCCCTACAAGCTTCCAATGTAGTTGCTGCTAAGTCCCGTGTGATCCTGACTGCAGCTCCACGATATTTGAACTGTGTCCTTCTGGCTTCTTGTAATATGGTGTCTTTGACTTGAGAGTTCTGGAATTTGGCTATAATATTTCTAGGAGTTGGTTTTTTGGGATCTCTTTCTCAGGGGGATCGGTGGATTCTCTCCATTTCTATTTTTCCCTCTGCTTCTAGAATATCAGGACAATTTTCCTGTAGTAATTCTTTGAAAATGATGTCAAGGCTCTTTTCCTGATCATGACTTTCAGGTATTCCAATAATTTTAAAATTATCTTTCCTAAGTCTGTTTTCCACATCAGTTGTTTTTTCAATGATATATTTCACATTTTCTTCTAATTTTTCATTTTTTTGGTTTTGAAGTATTGATTCCTGATTTCTGGTAAATTCATCAATCTCCCTGAGTTCTATTCTTTGTGTGAAGGATTTGTTTTTCTCAGAGGGTTTTCTTATCTCTTTTTCCATCTGGCCAATTTTGCTTTTTAAAACATTCTTCTCCTCAATAACTTTTTGAAATGTTTTATCCATTTGACCTAAGCTGGTTTTTAGCATGCTGTTTTCTTCAGCATTTTTTTTTTGATTTCCTTGACTAGGCTGCTGACTTCATTTTCATGTTTTTCCTGCATCTCTCTCATTTCTTTTCCCAGTTTTTCTTCTAACTCCCTCATTTGATTTTGAAAGTCTTTTTGAGCTCTGTCATAGCCTGAGCCCAATTTCTGTTTTTCCTGGAGTCTTTAGATGCAGGAGCTTGTGCTTCCTCATCTTCAGACTGAGTATTTTGATCCTTCTTGGGATCATATGCAAAATATTTCTCAATGATGTTCCTCTTTTTTCTCTGCTCACTCATTTTCCCAGCCTGGGCCTGGTTTTGGGGTGCTTACTGAGCTTTTGGGACACTCCCACAAGGGTCTCAGTGTGTGAGGCTCTGTCCTCTCTCCTGGTCTGTGAATGACCATATGTGCCCCCCCCCCTGCCACTGGGCTGAGGTGGGGGGGTGCCCTGCTGTTCTATGGGGGGCCTAGACTGCGATCAGGATCTGAATGTGGTCAGAGCCCCAGAGTCCTGTTCCAGGGGCAGAAAGCAGAGCTCAGCAGTCTCTCTCTTCACTCCCCTCCCTAGGTTCAATGGGCTCATGCCCTGGGGGCTCCTGCTTACCGCCTCTGCCTGCTTCAGTTCCTGGATCTGGGCTGCCGAAAGACCACATTGCTCTCTGTGTACCCTGAGGGCTGGTTTTCACATGCTCACTCTGGCAGAGGTCCCCTGCTGTTCCCCCAATTTGTGCTCGGGGCTCCACAGGGTGTAGCTCAGGAGATTCCCCTGCTGCTGTGAGCCATGGCTCCCAGTGCCCTGGGGCTGCCTCTGGGAGGCTAAAGTTCTTTCACTTTGGCGGGTCACCCCTCTGGCGGGCTGCCCCTCCAACCCAGGAGCAGAAACTTTCTGCTCTTTTCTAGGTTACCTTGAGTAGGAGAACTGCCTCACTGGGTCCCATCTCTTGAAAATTTAGTTAGAGTCCTTAGCTTATGAGTTTTATGAGAGAGCACCTAAGACACGATCGGTTCTTGTTGCCATCTTGGCTCCACCCCTCCCCTCCCCTCCCCTTTTAATACTTGAAAGGTAAGATAAGTTTCTCAAATTAACTGAATGTGCGTGTATATTAACTTTAGGCCTAATCTGATGAGAGTAAGATTAAGGCTGTTCTCACCTCCTCCCTTCTTGCAATTGGGCCTTTGCACCTCTTTATGTAATGTGATTTACCCCATTCAATCTTCTCCATCCTTCCATCTCAATATTGTCCCCCCTTTTTAAGGAGATGTTTTTAAATCATTCTATCAGAGTCATGGATAAGTCATGAGTGTACATTACTTCTGGCTAAGTATATTCTTTGTAATAAAGTTACAATTCCCAAGGGTTATGAGAATCTTTCTCCCAGGTGGGGATATAGCCAGTTTCATCTTATTGATTGCAGTTTTTTGCCCTTTTTTAACCTTTTCATGTGTCTCTTGAGCCTCCTGTTTGATGTCCAAATTTTCTATTTAGATCTGGTCTTTTCATCAGGAAAAGTTGTGAGTCTCCTATTTCATTAAATATTCATTCTTTTCTTTGGAAGAGAAGGCTCAGTTTTGCTGGGTAATGGATTCTTGGCTGTATTCCAAGCTCCCTTGCTCTTCAGAATATAGGATTCCAGGCCCTTCGATCTCTTAATGTTCATACAGCCAGGTTCTGTGTAATTCTTACTGTGACTCCTTGGTATCTAAATTCTTTCTTTCTCACTGCTTGCAGGATTTTCTCTTTTAACTGATTCCTTGGTGTTTTCATTTTAGGATCCCTTTCCAGAGGGGATCGATGTATTCTTTCAATAACTGTTTTGCCCTCTAATTCCATGATATCAGGGAACTTTTCCATCACTAAATCCTGTAATATTAAGTCCAGGCTTTTTTTTTCTCTTCAATGTTTTCAGGAATCCTAGTGATTCTTAAGTTGTCTCTTCTTGATCTATTCTGGAGGTCAGTAGTTTTGCTGATGAGGTATTTTATATTTTCTTTGATTTTTTGGTTTTAACAGATTCTTGCTGTCTCATGAAATCATTAGTTTCCACAGATTCCATTCATTTTTTAGAGAAGAATTTTCTTCATTTTACCTTTTGCAACTCCTTTTCCAATTGGTCAATTCTATTTTTGAAAAATTTTTTCATTTGCCTGATTGAGATTTTGATAGAATTACTTCCTTCTTGTATTGGTTCAATTGTATTTTCCAAGGATTTCTTTTCTTGTTGCGAGATGTTATGCTCTTACAAGGTGTTAATTTTATCTTGAGTTTATTTTCCCAATTTTTCCAATTGATTTTTAAACTACTTCCTGATCTCTTATAAGAAGTCTTTCTGGACTGGAGATCAATTCATATTATCCTCAGAAGTTCTAAATATCTCTGGGTTAGGATCTTTGCTTCCAAGGTAATTTTCTATGGACCTCCCTTTACAATGCCTTTCTTTATTTTCCTAAGATCTTGTGTTGGGGCAGGGGCTGGCTCCTAGAAATGAGGTCCCTAGAGGCTTTGCTCACTGGGTTTAGTAACTTCAAGTGGGTCGGCCACTAGCGGGTGCTAGAGGCTTTGCTCACTGGGCTTAGTAACTCCAAGTGGACTAGGCAGTAGGGGGAGCTGGTTTCTTTCTCTGGAGTGTCTGTTACCTTGATTTGAGGCCCTCTCCCTAAGCCCAGAGGGGGTGGGATTAGGATGATACTGTTATCCTTGAACAATGGGCAGGGCCCTGGGGTGAGAATGTTAATTTCCCTATTCAGCTGAGGGAACACTGCTGCCCATGCCTGAGCCTGGGAGTGGGTGGGGGGATTTTTCCTATATTTGCTCTGCAAAGAGGACTCTGCTGAAAGTATGGAGTTCAAGACCCTGAGCTGAGCAGATCGATGTCCAGCCACACTCTGCAGCTCTCTGTGCTGGGACTCCCCAGAACCCTGCTCCCACAGCCAAAGCCTCCTCAGACCCACCACCCCTGGGCTGGCTTTCTCCTTCACCCCACCACTCCTATTCTGTCTCTCTGTTCTCTGCTCCCAGCTCATCCCCAGCCCCCTGAGATAGACTTTAGTATATGTTTTCTCCTAGCTTCTTTTTCTGGGTTTTGTAAATCAAATTTCTGTTAAGAGATTTCTTTCATATTATTTCTGAGGGGAAACCAGGAGACCTTAACACAGTGCCTGGCTTCTCTCTGCCATCTTGGCTGGAATTCAACAATATGTGGTTTTAACCCTGATGTTTAAACTAACTTTGTCTTTGATTTGAAAAGTGTCTGCTCCAGACTATAAACAACTGACCTTTTCAGTATTGCAAGAGAATAAATAATAGTTAAAAGTTTTTCTCAAGAAACATGACTCTGTAGTGTATTCTCTTCCCCATGCTTTGTCATGTATGCTGTTGACATAACAAAAATATGTCTAAGAGTGGTACATGATAGGCATTAAATCATTGATAATGACCCCCAGGATGGTGTGATCCTCTGTTGGCCTTGTAGGCATAGAAGAGAGCCACTGTCTGCTCCAAATAAATCTCCCCCACTGTGTTGTGGTTCTACAGATCCTACCATTAGAATAACTCCTTGGTCTTGAAGACTTTTCAGTCTTCAGGATCCTTTTGGGGAATCCAAATACCCTTGGAAGGGGTAATAATTTTAAACCTTATTAATTAATATCTAAATGAAAACTACTTTCCAATTGAGGCAGCTAGCTGGGAAAAAGAAAGAAGACAATTTTTGTATATGGTACTGGTACCCTGGAATAAGTTCCTGGTAACTTGGAAGAGAAATGGGCACCAGGAGGGAGAGTGTGACAGAAACAATCTTTGCTGATTTCACTGTTTTGTCAGCCCTGTCCAAGGTAATGAACAGTCTTATTCAACAAAGGACCCCTTCTTAGTTGGTAATTGAACTGTTTTCAGTTATTGGGATACCATTTATGCCTAAATAATGTACCTTGCTAAATAATCCATTGATATACTAAAGGGTTCTGGAGGCTATTGTTTAATTATATTACAAGTAAGAAATTACAAAGGAGGAGGAGAACAACAAGGAAATATAGCATGTCAACAAGAAAATGTATGAACAAAAAAAGATGGGCTGGTTAGGATTATCTGATAGATTTCACTGGCTTCTTTATAATATCAAGAGAACTCAAGAAAGGTTCCCAGCATTTTGAGTGTGTCTCCTATGGCTAATTTATAGAAGGACATACAAGAGGTTGTCTTTTGTAATGGATCAGACACTGAACTTGAAGACCTCCATTCAAATCAAAGAAACTCACCCCAGTCCTGTAACCTCTCTATGCTTCAGATTCCTTTCCTGTCAGATGAGGATGTTAAATTTCAAGGTCTCTTCCAGCTCTAAGTCTATAATCTTGTCCAAAGGGTCCCAAGATCCTTTAACATGAATAAGGGTCACATAAGACAGGCTGTGCTTTGCCACATTGGCAAGAATATCCGCATTGATGAGGTCAGTGATCCATTGGCACACTTTAAAGAGTTGATTCAGCTCTCAGCCTAAGTCTTTCAGTTCCAGGGGTTACTATGCTCCCCTGGATTGTTAGACCTTTGTAACATAACTGTGGAATTGGTGCTACTGCTGTCTCCTGCAGGTCCTTATAATTGCATTCATTTTGAAAATATAGCCTTGGTTAGGCCCATAGTAGCTTCAGGATGCTTCTGGTGATGGTTGAATTGAGTAAGATTAGTCACAAATGTTGTATGAAATAAGATGCTGTGTCACATGGGCTCACCCAAGCTAACTTACATGCAACCCGAATGAGGAAGCCCCAGCAATCTTGCTGCAATGCTCAGTAGCCATGACATGTTTGGGTGATGTCTAATGCAAGGGACCTTCTTCCTTGGGTCTGAAGCCTCTCTCCAGGCTTAGCAGCTTGTTTTATGATATTGGATAAGATGTGGATTGGAGGATTGGGATCAGCTTTGTTAAAGCCATCTGTGTGAGGTTATAAACTAACTTTGATGTGGCTTCCTGTCCTACCTCCTATGGGTTTGTGGGGTAAATGAAATGGTGGCCCATTGATCTCATACCTTCCAAATTTCCACCCACCTGGACTCACTACTTGCCTCTGCAAAGCAAATTAAGTGTGATGTTGCAGCCAAAGTAGAGAGTGGTTTCAGTTTTTCGTGGTGCAGTCAAAAGAGTTTACTAGGGTGGGAAGGGCAAGTTTGGAGGAGTTTCCAGCTAGGGCTGCCCTTTTGCCCCTCAATGTTTATATTGCTGTGACCTGCCACACTAAAATGAGCCTCCAGTGAATGTGGGCAGACCCATGACATAACAATATCTGCCTGAAAAAAAAAATGACAGCCTGTCTTCCCTTTGCCAACTTTCATTTGAAAAAAAGGATAGAGAAATTTGAAGAGATTGAGGGAGCTTCCTTGGTTCTTCAGAGGGTAGTAAAGGATCAGGACACATAAGTAGGTCATGGGGGGCCTGTCTTTGAAAAACTGTTGGTCCTAAAAGAAGTTCAATTCCTAAGGAGCAGCCTTTGTAGTCCAGGAAGGAAGATGCTCAGGTTTTTGAGGAGTTGGCCAGGCAGCTACTCTAATCTATCCTGCAGAGTTTAGAGCTTCTGAAGCCAGAATCAGAGGGATATCCTTAAAGATCAAGAGAACCTGGGGTGAATTTTGCTCCCGCTGTTGGTTAGAAGCAGCTTGGAGCACATTGGTATTGGTCACCCACTAATGAGGACCATCTTTATAATAAGTGGAGCAAAGAGTATTTTAGTTCCCTTAGTTATAATTCTCCTCAATATGTATTTTATCAAGCACCTACTCTATGCAAGGACCTATGTCAAATCCTAGGACTAATATAAAGAGGAAAAAAAGACAGTGCCTTCTTTCAAAAAGATAGCATTGGAGAAAGGGAAACAGAATATGCACAATGGACTCGAGAAGGAGGGAGGCTATAGAATGTCTTCTAAGAATGGAACAGAGAAGGTGCTATGATAGATTTTGAAAGACATAAAAGAACTCTGATCAATATAATGACCAGCCATGATTCCAGGGGACTTGCAATGAAACATGCACCCATCTCCTGATACAGAGGTAATAGATCCAAAATATAGACTGAGACATGTTCTTTTGGACATTGCTTATGTAGGATTTTGTTTTGCTTGACTAAACAAATTCATGGTTGGATTTCATTTTTCTTTCCTTTTGGGGAGGCTGGGAAAGGGGGTGAGATGGAGAGAAAGATTTTCATTGACTGAAAAAAATTAATTTAAAAAATTGAAAAGTAAAAAGGTGCTAAAAGAAGTCCAAAATCCCTTCTAGATGCAGGGATTTGGGAAAGTTCCATGAAGGAAGTACCATTTCATCTGAGGTGTAATGCTTTTTTGACAGGTAGAAATGGCCACCTTAAAGGGGCCTTCTAAATGGAAAGAATATTGTGAGCAAAGACCAGAGTTGGAAAACAAAGGATGTGTTCAATCCAGTTTGACTGAGGCATAAGACATTCAAATGGGTGTAGTGGAAGATAATCTAGAAAGGTGAAATGAGACAAGATTGTAGAGGGATTTAATACCATTGTGAAGCATTTGGACTTTGTCCCCTAGGTCATGGGGAGCCATTGAGAGGTCTTGAGGTGGGCAAGAGATATAATAAGACCTATGATCAGGACAGATTACTCTGGCAGTGGTACAGAGAAGAGATAGTGGATGAAGAAAGACTGTTGCAGTAATCCATGTGAGAGGAAATGAGACCTAACCTAGAGTAGTTGCAATGGAAATGGAAAAGAAGGATTGATTAGGTGGCAAAGACATTGCTTTGAGATCATCACTGAGACCAAGCTTGACTTATAATTACATAATATTCATTTGTTTTTTGTTATTGTTCTTTCCATTAATATTGTTGCAGTTATTGTGTATATTATTTCCCTTATTCTAATTTCACTTTGCATAAGTTTCTACCTGTCTTCCCATACTTCTCTTCATTTCTCATATTCATTAAAGCTTATAGTGCAAAAATACTTCATTAGTTTACATACTACAGTTTCTTTAAGGGCAGCTAGGTGGCAACGTGGATAGAGCACTGGTCTTGGAGTCAGGAAGATGAGAGTTCAAATTCAGCCTTCGTCACTTGACTCATATTAGCTGTATGACCTTGGCCAATTCACTTCCCTCTGATTGCCTCACATCCAGGGCCATCTCCAGTCATCCTAATTCATATCTGGCCACTGGACCCAGATGGTTCTGGAGGAGAAAGTGAGATCAGTGATTTAGCACAGCATGCCCTCACTCAAGAATCCTATTCATGTGCTTGTTATGGCATCACCTCCTTGATGTCATGGTCTTTGAGAATGGATAAACATTGTTCACAGTTTCTTTAGCCATTCTCAAACATCTACTTCTTTTCTACTCTAAAATATCTGCTATAAATATTTTGAAAAATATATATATGGGACTTTTCTTTTCATCTTTGAGTTCTTTTGGATTATATGCCCATCCCTTCATTTAAATATGACATCCCAACAATAGTGAAGCTTATAAAGGCTGATACTGAGGCCCCGGTGAAGGTGGTGAGCAAGTTCCCATTGGTATTCCATCTCAGAAGGTCATTGGAGATCTTCATGGAGCAGCAGATACAGATACAGGAAGGTCCTGTGTCAAATACAAAAGGCCATTAAAAGAGGAAAAATGATGTATTCTAGTCAGGAAGACCTGAATTCAAGTGCCTCTGACACACTAGCTGTGGCATCCTAGGCAAGTCACTTAGCCGCTGTCTGCTTCAGCTTCCTCACCTGAAAAATGAGGAGTTGGATGAAATGTATAGCTTCTAATTCCCCTAGCTCTATATCTTGGATCTCCTTATTCTATTTACACCTGTATCCTTACAAAATACTTGGTGCCCTATCTTGTATTAGACTTGATAGCAGACCATTTCTTCTCTTCAAACTCACCTCTGAAACAAAAGTCTCCAAAAGGTCAGTCTACTGGGTTGTTAAAATGCTTGGAATAGGCAATCTCTAAGTTGTGCATAATGGTGTTCTGAAAAACTAAGATTTCTGAGCAGGTACAAACTCATTAAATTTTGTTTCAGGGACAGAGACAGTGTCTACCTCTACTTGTAGTTTTTCTGATAATGTCAGACCTGCTTTCTTCAGTGCAGGGAAAGGATTTGGCAATGTAATCCTGTTACATTTGGGGATAACAAAGACAGCCACACACATTAAGGAGCACAATCTTCATGGCACTTTGTACAATCCAATTTCATTCAATTCAGTAACAATAACAATTCAGTAACAAGTTCTTACTATATGTATTTTTCTTTGAAACTCTGTCAGTCAAAACTCCACTTCATTTTCCCTTTTTCATTCCGCCAACCAATCCCCTTATTAAATTCACAATGCCCTTAGTTTCCCTTCCCTCCCTCCTTTTAAATCTCCCTTCTTCTCTCTTACTTCCAGAGTAGATACTGGTATAATGTGTGTCGAGCTCATGAAAAAATATAACAAACTCAGCTGCTCTAGTGCTAACTAAAGAGATGGGGAAGAGGAAGATGGAAAACAAGTGGACTAGAATCATACAGTGAGTCAACTCATGCAGAAAGTTGGTAACCAGTGTGCCCTCCCAGAGAGGGTATAAGATCATATCTAAGACCACCTAAATATCAAAAAGATACGTGTTTGGGGTGTGTGTGTGTGTGGGTGTGTGTGTGTGTGTGTGTGTGTGTGTGTGGTGAAGGTCACCTTGTCAACCAAAATCCATAGAATCTCAGTTCTGGAAGGAATCCCAGAAGCTATCTGGACCAACTAGTATTTGACCAGGAATTTCTACATCTGAGAACTGGTCGTCCAGTCTCTTCTTGGAAAACAAGCTACCTCCAATGCCGCTCATATTCAAGAAACCAAAACTGTCCCTAGGGGGAAGGGACCATCTTGTCTGACTAACATTTTGTAGTGGACACACAACTTTCAAAGGGTGAGGAGACTGATTCAATGTCACAAAGTTAATCACCAGAAACACCAGGACCCAAAGCCAGATCTTTGGATACGAAACCCCAGGGCTCTTTCCATTTCACCACACTGCCTCCTTTATCCTACAACTTCTCTTCCTGCAGAATTGTCTGATTTTATGTCATTAGAAAGGCATAAACCCACAGGCCATGTGCATTTCTCCTCATTTAGAGAGAGCTCAAAGTTTATGAAATTTTGTAGAGTCAAAACTGCGGGTCTAATTAGCTGGCCACAATGGTACCATTAACTTCTCCTTTATTTAAGACCATTTGCAACTGCACCAGAGACTCTCCCTGCTCCCGGACTTTTTCCAGCCCTATGGAAATCCAGACTATTATGTGTGATGTGGCCTCAATTTTCTACAAAGAAACTCATGTCCAGTGAACAACACTCAGATATTAAGCTGAGAGTATTAGCTCACTCTCACAACCTTTTGTATGCTATGAGACCTTGAATGGAAATACTGAGGTTGAAAATGTTGTGCTTTGAAGTTGCTCTCAACTGAATAGATTATTTTCTTTAGAAGAAAAAAATGAACTTTTATCCTTAAAATATGGACTTTATGAATCTGTGGGATACTTTTCCTAACAAATACAAAGATTATTAAAACCTTAGTGTGGGGTAATGTAATTACTTTTTAAAAAATTAGTAATGGAAAAGGGAACCTGGACTGCTTCCAGTTAGGAGAAATAAAAGAAAAATTTTAATTATTTAGTTGATATTTACTTCCAGACTCTTCTCATTATGAAATAATTAATGGAAGAAATATGACTTTAAAAAAAACACTGAAACACCTAGTTCTGGGGATTCAGAGTTCGGATTTCATAAAATGAATAAAGCCCATGTGTACCTAATATATGTGTGTGTGTCTACATATACAATATATGTATCTATATGAATATAGATACATGTATATGTGTGTGTGTGTGTGTGTATGAAATAATGAAGATTAAGGATTTAAGAGAGGAGACATCAGTCAGTGGTGACACCCTGTGTAGGAGTGTGCTGGAGCCAGCTCTAACTGGTTTATGAGATTGTTAAGATCGTTAAATTTTCGGTGTGAGCACTTATACCTCAACTACAAATAAGGGATTGATTTATTTTGCTGATTGTCTAGACTTAAGAAAGTGTTAATAATGCAGATTAAGCTTAAAAGTGTGTCTACATATCCTTCTCTCCCCCCTTCCCACCCCTGCCAGAGAGCTAGGTTGTTAAACATTTACTAGCAACCCCTGCTTGAGAGACCATGGCCACTTCAGAGAAGGCTAATAGATCTAGGAAATGAGATGTCAGCAAGCTGGGGGAGCTGTTGATTCAACTATCCAGCATCAACAAATCCCTAGTCCAACCTCCTCCTTTCACTGGTTATTGAAGCATAATGTAACTGACTGACCTGAGACCCCCTTCTCAGAAGACTCTCCAAGACCTCATTTCAACCCAAGGGACAATATACATTGAAAGGTCCATATGACACAGGAACTTTGAGGGAAAATGAAAAAGAGCTCTGACTTGAATGTGATGGTATCCTAGGAAATTCACTGGTGCAAGACAGGATTGACCTTACTAGACTTCACTTCAAAGGCAGAGACAACATCAGACTCCATTTCTGGATTTCATGAGAAGAGAAGGAGCATGGTAGAGTTGAAGGAGCATTTGAATTAGATTCAAGGGGCTCTGGATCAAGTCTTATATGAGGCCTTGGACAAGTCTTACTTGACCTACTAGAATTTTGGTTTTCTATAAAATAATGTTATTGTTACTTGTGCCACCATCCTTTACATTCATACATAGAGAATTTCCCTTGAGGGATAGTACAGGTATGTAGCATCATCCCACCTAGGAAGTATCTCTTCATGCCTCACCTATTTCACAGAATTGTCATAAGCAAATTACTCTATGAACTCAGAGGAGATACAAAACTAGAAGGTATTTTTTAGAAGAATCAAATGGGATAGAGTTCTTTGCCAACCTTAAAGTATTCTCCATATATTAACTACGATTAGGGGAATGCTGGTGATAATCTTCCTATTTCTGTCTCTAGAGTGGCAAAGGGTTGTCAGTGTGATGCTGGCACAGTTGGAGATTACAGAAAGTTGCACAAATATTGTTAATACCTCCAATCTTCACTGTATCTTGTGTAAGTAAAATTCCATGAGTTAATACAAAATAAAATAAGTTGCTTCCCTTCTGTATGCCCAGGGAAGGACCAGTACATTTTGCTAATTAAGGGCAGTACCACCTGGGGCAGAAAAGATGAGATCTAGGTTGGAGAACAAATATGAGTTGAATAGCTAGACTGAATTGGTACCATTTGGTCTCTGTGTAGCACTGAGGTACAAGGAGCTAAGATAAATAAGGAGATTTATTGTTGGAGAGAAATTTAGAGTAGGAAGTTGATCATTTGTCTTACACATTCTGATACTCCAAAGCTTCAGGCATTTTATTTATTTTTTGTTTTTTGAAAGGCAGTGGAGTTTAGTGACTTGCCCAAGGTCACACACCTAGGTAATTATTAAGCCGGATTTGAACTCAGGTTCTCCTGACTCCAGAGCTGGTGCTCTATCCACTGTGCCACCTAGCTGCTCCACTTCAGTCATTTTATTGAAGCTGCTTGTACTCCCTCTCCTCATCCATCACTGGTGTGCTAAGGTTGTCAAAGGCAGAGTCTTCTTCCAAATTCAGCTATTCTTATCAAGCACTGGGCTCATCAGGCACCATCTTCCCTACCAGAATGCCTCCTTGATCTTTGATGCTTTAACAGAGTGAAATGATGTTGATAGAAGGGCTCTAATTTTGAAGTATGCCCTTGTATATTGGTTTCTATGTTCTCTCCTTGCAATCATGCCCCTTTCTCTTTTTTTGGAATGCATTTTTAAATTTTTTGAGAAAGATTTTACTTATTTTGAGTTTTACAATTTTCCCTTCATTCTTGCTTCCCTCCCCCCACCCCCCACAGAAGGCATTCAATCATGCCCCTTTCAATTCACTAAGCACAAGAGATGGCCTCCATGAATTGTGATCACCTTAAAAAAATCTCCCTTCCATCTACCATTAGAGATGATAAGTGAAGACTTTTCAATCAAAATGAACTTGATGTAGCAGATTGTTGGAATATAGGATGGAACAGAGTAAGGTTGGTAGGCCAAATGACTTAACCCTTTGAGTCATAAGGCTTATTTGCCCACCCTGCCCTAGTCTCTCCTAAGTGAATTCATATTTGGTTATTCAGGACTGGAGTTCAAGGAGAGACTAAGATTGGTTGTATATTGAAGTAAAGAGAGAAGCCAGAGACCTGAGGGGAGGGACACTCACAATTAAGGAACAGGATAGGAAGGATGATCCAGCAAAGGAGATTGAGTCGGAAGAGTTAGCTAAGAAGAGACTTAAGAAACAGCAGGGTGGAAATACAGGGAAGAAAGAGCATCCAAGAAAAGGGAGGAAATGACCAACAATGTCAGATACTGCAGTGAGGTTAAAAAATATGAACCAAGAAAAGTTCAACAAGTCCAGCAATTAAGATGTCACTGGCAAAGCAACAAAAATCATGATTATCTTAATATATGCAGAAAAAGCTTTTGACAAAATACAATACTCATTCCTATTAAAAATATTAGAGAGCATAGGAATAAATGGAATTTTCCTTAAAATGATAAGTAGTATCTATCTAAAACCATCAGCAAGCATTAGCTATAATAGGGATAAGCTAAAAGCCTTATCAACTAAGATCAGAGGTGAAACAAGCATGCCCATTATCACCACTATTATTTAATATTGTACTAGAAATGCTAGCTTTAGCAATAAGGGAAGAACAAATGGAAGGAATTAGAATGGGTTATAATGAAATAAAACCATCGCTTTTTGCAGATGATATGATAGTGTACTTACAGAATCCTAGAGAATCAACTAAAAACTAATAGAATTAATTAAAAATTTCAGCAAAATAAACCCATACAAATCATCAGCAGTTCAATATATTATTAAAAAAAATCCAGCAGGAAGAGATAGAAAGAGAAATTCCATTTAAAATAACTGTGGATAATAGAAAATGCTTGGGAGTCTACCTGCTAAGACAAATTCAGTAATTTTATCAACACAATTACAAAACACTTTTCTCACAAATAAGGACACATCTAAACAATTGGAGAAATATTAATTGCTCATGGGTAGACTAAGCCAATAAAACAAAAATGATTCTGCCTAAAGTAATATACTTATGCAGTGCCATACCAATCAAAATACCAAAAATTATTTTATAGAACTAGGAAAAATAATAAGAAAATTCATCTGAAAGAATAAAAGAAATCAAAAGAATCAGTGAAAAAAAAGTGGTATACTAAGAAATCAAGGAGTGGATCAGTGGAATAGATTAGGTATATAACACAAGGTAATAATGGCAATAGTAATCTAGTTTTAGAAAAACTCAAAGATCCAAGCTTTTGGGCCAAGAAATCACTTCTTGACAAAAATTGCTGGAGAAATTGGAAGAGAGTTGGGCAATATCTCACACCATACGCCAAGATAAGATCAAAATGGATACATGATATAGACTTAAAAAGGGTGAGGTTATAAGCACATTAGGGAGAATGGAAAACATTACCTGTTAGATCTGTGGTTAAGGGGAGAAATTATGATGTAAAATTGATTATTTAGATTACATTAAATTAAAAAGATTTTTCACAAACAAAACCAATGCAACCAAAATTATAAGAAAAGCAGAAAACTGGGGAAATACTTTTATAGCAAATTTCTCTGATAAAGACCTCATATTTCAAATATATAGAGAATAAAGTCAAATTTATAAGAAGACAAGTTATTCCCCACATAATAAATGATAAAGAATATAAACATAAGGTTTGTGAAAGAAGAAATCAAAGCATATATGAAAGAAGTGCTCTAAATCAAAGCACATATGAAAAGTGCTCTAAATCATTGTTGATTAGAGAAATGCAAATTAAAATAGAAATCACCTCCCACCTATCAGTTGATTGATATGACAGAAAAGGAAAAAGACAACTGATGGAGGGAATGAGGAAAATTTGGTACATTAGTGCACTGTTGGTAGAGTTATGAATTGATTCAACTATTCCAGAAAGAAATTTGGAATTTTGCCCAAAGGGCAATCAAACTGCATACCTTTTGACCCAGCAAAACCACTACTACATCTGAGTTCTAAAAAGATCAAAAGAAATGTGTTCAAAAATATTTATAGCAGATCTTTTGTGAAGCAAAGAATTGGAAATTGAGGACATGCCTATCAATTGGGGAAATGGCTGAACAAGTTATTGTATATGATTGTGATAAGATGCTATTATGCTATGATAAATGTCAAGCAGGATGATTTCAGAAAAACCTGGAAAAATACTGATGAGAAGAATCAGGGAAGCATTGTGTCCAGTAAAAGCAATATTGTATGATGATTAGCTATGAATGAATTCACTGTTCTGATCAATACAAGGATCCAGAAGGATGTGTGATGAAAAATACTATTCACCTCCAGAGAAAGAACTAATGGAGTCTGAATGAAGATTGAAGCATAATTTTTTCACCTTGTTTTTGCTTTTCTTGCTTTTTCTTTGCAACATGGCTAATATGGACACTATGTTTTGCATGATTTCACATGCATAACTGATATCACATTTCTTGCCTTCACAATGGATGGAGGAGGAATGGGAGGAAAGGAGAGCATTTGGAATTCAATTTTTTAAAATGAATGTTAAACAGACATAAATAAAACTTTTAAAGAGATCATTGCTAAGCTTTGAGAGAGCAGTTTCAGTTGCACGGTGAGATCAGAAGCCAGATTACAATAGGCTGAGTAGTAAGAGGAAACAAAGTGGAGGCAACAAGTGTAGACAGCTTCTTGAAGGAGTTTGACCAAGCCATATAGGACAATAATGAGTGGAGGAAAGGGATAACAAAGTGAAGGTCTTTTGAGGATAAGGGACTTGGACATGTTTGTAGGCAGCAGGAAATGAGCCAGGAGGGACTTGGCTAATTAAATAATATAGTGTTTTAACAAAATTGATGAAACTAGTATATTAACAAGCTCAGAATTCTTATACAAATATGAGAACCTCTGACATCTGGCAATGCCATATAGTCTTGACCAGAAAGTGAAATACTTTTCTTTCCTGGTAGGAAAATAACAAGCAACTTTTAGCTTCTTTTAAGCCAAGTCAGAACTTGAAGGTTATATGAGAGGAGAATTAAAAATGATGGGAATACATGGGAATGATTAATATTTATCTCCTGCAAAGACAGTGGGTGTGAGAAGAAACTTGATCTGCTCTGATCTGGTCACAGAGCCCCCTAATTTGGATATGAATCTTCAACCAGGTTTAGCTTCTAGATCTGAATGTGCCACATTCAAAGAAAGGAAAAAAGTAAGGCCCTGTTTAGAGCCATTCTAGTATTTCTTTGTAGTTATGTCAACCTGTGTGCTCTTATTATTGCCTTTGTCTTCTTCTCTACCCTGATTTTATGGAGGTATTGGAAAGCCCATGTACACTACAGCTTGATAGATTAGAACTGAAAGACATCTAGTCTGAAAGAAGAAAGCTGAAAGAGGTTCAATGAATTTCTAAAGTCACAGAAGTTGTTAATGGCAGAGCTGGAATTGGAATCCAGGTATATGGTCCCCATACTACCTCCATATACAATGTGTATTACAACTTTGTAACCATAGATTTATCAGATGTCAAAGCTAGAAGGGGACTTAGACATCTAGTCTAGAGCCTATAATACATTGAATGCATTGAAGATGGAGAACGCATTGAAGTGTAAAAAAGTGGCAAAGCCAGGATTCAAATACCAGACTTTTACTCCAAATCCAGTATATTGTCTATTATACTATGCTGTCTGTTTTCTTTTAGAGTCTTTTATTAGCTGATCACCAAATCACCTGCTGAATTGGACCATGTATCAGGACATCACTGATCAGAAAGATAAATCTACTCATTTGCTTCAGGCTCAGCAAAGGCAATGACAACAAATTCTTCCTTTGCTCTTTCTCCTCCTCCTCGCCCTCTCCTTCCTCCCATCACTTCCCCCTATTCTTCCTCCTATTGCTACTCCTCTTTCTTATCCTCTTCCTCCTCCTTTTTCTCCTCCCTCTTTCCTCCTTCTTCTCCTCTTCCTAATTCATGAACATGGATTAAGCATCTTTTATTTACTCAACACTGGGATAACATTTAAAATCAAAATTTGTCAAAAGTAGAATAGAAAACAGACTAAACACTTCTATCACTTTCCAATTTCAGGGGCAGGTAAGTGGCACAATGGATAGAGAACCAGCCCTGGTCAGGAGGACCTGAGTTCAAATTCAGCCTCAGACACTTAATAATTACCTAGCTGTGTGACCTTGGACAAGTCACTTAACCCCATTGCCTTACAAACAAAACACTTCAATTTCAATGTATTTATTCTAACTCCATTCATTAAACTGATGAGACTTAATTATTTTTTAAGGTTTTAGACCCTTATGGCAAATGTAGAGGTCCTGAATTTTCATTCTCTTTTCCTTGTATTTGAAATATACCACATTCCAGTTGTTGTAGGTAATAATAAAATGATTGTCTCAACTTATTGTAGCATTTAGGCTGTAGAAAAGTAGGTGCTTACCTTAATTTCTACACAAAGTCAAGAAATGTATGAGGTGGTCTTCAGCATGCCAAATGGACTACCTGTGGGGAATTCACAGAAAGATTTGTATAAAAGATGAACAGATATACATGGATTGCAATCGGCCTCACAATTTTTTCTTTTGAAAAAGTGGAGCTACAATTACGATAGGTTCATAATGAAAGCAATATGAAATGTAAAGGTGGGAGGGAGACTAGGACAAATGGCAATCTGATTTCCATTTCGGACTTCGTTTTCTTCATCATCATCATCAAAAACTAATTTCTGCTTTTCTATTGAGTACTGGCTTTGGGTTCAGCCCTGTCATTGAAGAACAAGTTTACTGCTTATTGAGCTTCTGCAGGAGACTGTGGATTCCAATATCTTCCTTTCCTGGGAAGGAAACACAGTGAGATCCCCAGAGTTCAGCAGGAGGGCAAGAACCACTATTTCAGTAGTCTAATATGTGCTTGAGAAAGATGAGGCAGCTTGGGATAATTGAAAGAGCAGTGGACTTTTATTCCAGTCTGGACTCTGCTATTTACTTCCCGTGTGACCTTTATCAGGTTACTTAATCTCTTTAGACCTCAGTTTCTTCATCTCTAAAATGAAGGGTTTGGAAAGATTGTAACTCCAGCTCTGACATTCTATGGTCTTATGATTTCGGGGTGCAGATAAAATTTCTTTGTCTGTATACTCCAACTGAGCTTGTAGTTGGTTTTACCTGATCAGATACCCTTGTGTTGTGGATTGGATGTCTGTGAGTTTATAAAGCAGAAAGGACCTTCAGGAATTCACCTAGTTGAAATCTGAGGCCTCTAAGTCTGCTCACCCCAAAAATAATTCCTAAGGAGAGCTGCAGTCCATAAGAAGTGGATTCCAAGTGTCTTGCCTCAGAAAAATTATACCTCAAAGCACAGAAGGAACTTGACCAATCACCAAACTCTGACAGTAATCATGGGAAAAAATAATGGGGTACACAGAGGGGCCAGCTGGGAGTCTGAAGATAAGCCTATGTTCTGGTATTCAAAAAATGAAGTTCCAACTGGCCCTACCTGACTACCGGAAGTATGGTGTGGTAGAGAGTTTGGGTAGAGCTGTACTCAAGTCCCAATTCTTTGACTTCTCAAGTTTATTACATTGGACAAGTCATTTAACTTTCCTGAATTTCAGTTTCTTCATCTGTCAATTAGGAATCATGCGATCATAAATTGAGGCCTGGAAATGACATTGTTACTATCCTGCCTTGAACAGGATAGATATCATTATGAGGATTAAATGAAATAACGTATGTGATAATGCTTTATGACTACAAATTGTTGTCTGTGTATAAAGAATTGTTGTTATCTCAATCTATCTATCATTATTACTTATTATAATACTTTATAATTCTATGATTCTGTGTCCACCAAGGGTTAAGTAAGTTCTTTCTAGGCTTGTGAAAGGTCACTGAGGCATAGTTATTGCTAACCTTGAGCAAATTCTACTGCACCACCTATTGCTAATTCCTTGATCTCACCAGCCTCCTCAGCTTTTCTTTCAAGATTTACTTTTCCATTGGAACCATGACTAACTCTAACTGAATTAGATACAAATCCATTCACTCATCCACTTAACAAAGATTTACCTAGTGACTGTCTGACTCACCAAAGACTCCAGAGTCAGGACGCTAAATGATGTCAAGCGAGAATGAAGGAAATAGTATTTTTTATGAAGTCTTAGCAATGTGCAGATTTCAAGGTTTAAGTAAAGTATCATTGGATTCCTAATTCTCTCAGGGCTTACAAGACTCCCTGATTATAAATTGGACATTTTCAAGGAAGGAAGAATGATATAGCAGAAAGAACATTGGATCTAGAGGAAACCTGGTCTGGAGTTCCCCTTTTTTCAAGGCATTAGTTGCATAGCCAATTATCAACTCATCTTATCTCTGAGCCTCACTTTCAATTGGGAATAATAATCTCTGCCCTGACTCACTCACATGTTATAAGTATCTAACAAGATAATGAATGTTAAAATACTTTGTAAAATACCCTAAAAATTGCAGGGATTTATCACTATTGCCCTGATTACTTATGACTATTGAACTAACTAAATTGAAATCAGAATGTTTTAGTGAAAAGATCCCTGAATTTGGAGTGAGAAGACTTATGTTCCGGGTTTTGTTTTTTTTTTTGGTTTTTGCTAGGCAATGGGGTTAAGTGACTTGTCCAAGGTCACATAGCTAGGTAATTCTTAAGTGTCTGAGGCTGGATTTAAACTTAGGTCCACCTGACTCCAGGGGCTTTGCTCTATCCACTGCACCACCTAGCTACCCCTAGAAGACTTGCATTCAAATCAACTTGGCTTGGTTACTTAATCCAGAAAGTCCTGGGAGATCCAGTGCTTAGCATAGTGTCCACCAGACTTGAGAAGTTTAGTAAATATTTGTTGGCTGCTGGATCGCCTTGGGGAAGTCACTTAGCTGGAGGTTCCATTTTGTAATTTATAAAATGAAGGGATTGTACTATATGGACTCTAAGATGCCTTCCATCTAAGTCCATGATCCTGATGTGATAATGATTAACACGGTTGCAAAAGGCACTTATGTCGGAGTCAGTCAATTACTGAATGTGTTTATTAAGCACTCACTATGTGATAAGCCCTGAAGATACAAGGAGATGAAAAACCAATCCCTTGCCCTGGAGGAGCTCACATTCTAATGAGGAAGGCAAACATGCAAATAACTATGTACATGCAAGATATCTACAAAGTAAAGGGGAGGTAATCTCAAAAGGGAAGGCACTAGCAGCTGAGGAAGACCAGGGAATGGCTCCTGCAGAAAGTGGGATTTGAGCTGAATCTTTTAGGAAGTTGGATATCAGGAGAGAGAGGATTTCAGACATAGGAGACAACAGGTACAAAAGCATGGAGACAGGGGATGGAGTAGCTGCCATATTTGGGTCACGGAGCACATAATGTGACCAGATAATAAGAATATGTAGGAGTATCATGGAAGAGGACTTCAAAGGCAGAAAGGGACTAAGGTGTGGAGAGCCAGAGTATATTTGATACTAGAGGTATTAGGGAACCACCAGAGTCTATTAGCAAAGAAGTCACATGGTCAGACCTACATTTGAAGGAGCTGAGTGGAGGGTGGATTGGAGTGGGGAAAAGGCATGAAGCAGAGAGGTCAATTCAATGGGGGATTGAAAGAGTCCAGGTAAGCACTGATGAAGGTCTGAATTAAGAGAGAAGGAGAGGTATATGAGAAATTTTGTAAAGAAAGGAATGCCATGCTTTGGCAATGAGATAGATACATGGCAGGAGTGACAACGAGGTGTCCAGGATAACACTGAGGACATGAACTTCAGTAACTGGAATGATGATGGTGCCTTTGAGAGTAAGGCAAGAAGGGATGATTTTGGTGGGGGAGAAAATGAGTGAAGGTCCCAGGAGAATATAACTTGTTGTGAAATTTTCCAAATCTGTGGTTAGCTGAAAAGACCTCTGAAAGGTGACAGTGTTAGCACCTGTCTGAATCAAATGAAATCATAAAGTGCTTTGAAAACTACCATGCTATGGAAATCCAAGCTGTTGTACTTTGTTTTTTTAATAATAATATAAGGCATTCAAATGTATTCTCTATTTGAAAAGGAGTCAGGGGAATTAATGAACTCAGAAGGTATAAATAAGGGCCACTTGCATGGACCTTGTATTTCTTGGCAAGGTAGCCAGCCACACAAGACTCATCTGTAGAGGTGAGTACAACAGAACAAAATGGTACCACTAGACACTGAAAGGAAAGAGACCCAGATCCATTCAATTCCTGCACACAAATTCTCTGATATGTCAACTCTCTACCTTTCTTTCCTCATCTCCTTCTTAATTCTGTGTTCTGAGGACTAATTTTGAAGCCAGCAATGGAAGTTTTGCTTCTCCAGGCTTAAATATTCTGGTAGAAGGCAGCTCCAGAAGGAGAGAGATAATCTCAAAGCTATTAGCTACAGCTGCTGCTCTCCTGATCCCTCAGCCCAGCTGTACTGCCTTCCCCATTGTACTAACAGGAGGCTATTTTGCAGTCAAGAAGACTAGATTTGATGGTTCAAGTAATCTAACAAAACGGGCATAAATTACTTCTGCATTTGAAAATCTTGTCTATCGTGCCCATGTTGCTTTTGGGACAGGAAGTAAGAGACTTTATTTTGTTTTTGTTTTTGAGATGTTACATTGTGATTAGTATCAATCTCTTAAGCCAAGGATGCAGGATTCTCTTCATTCTATCACTGACTGATTTGGTGAACTGATGGATATTTCTTTTTTTTTTTTTTGAATTTTCCAATTCCATGCAAAGGTAGTTTTCAGCATTCATCCATTTGCAAATTTATGAGTTCTACATTTTTCTACTACACTCCCTTCCCTCCCCACTCTCCATGGTAGTGAACAATGTGGTAAAAGTTGTATATGTACAATCACGTTTAACATATTTTCATATTAGTCGTGCTGTGAAATTAGAACTAAGGGGGAAACATGAGTAAGAAATAGAAAACATAAAAGAAATATTCTCTGGATGTGGAGGATATTTTCTATAACAGGTTTCTCAGGATTGTCCTTGATCACTGAACTGCTGAGAGGAGCTTCATCCATCATAGTTGATCATCTCACAATATTGTTGTTAATGTGGATAATGTTCTGTGGGTTCTACTCACTTTACTCAGCATCAGGTCCTTCAAGTCTTTCCATGGTTCTCTCTGGCCACTCATGATATCTTGCAGAACAATAGTACTCCATAACAATCTTATACACAACTTGTTCAGCCATTCCCCGATTGATGAACATCCCCTCGATTTCCATTTTTTTGCCACTACAAAAAGAGCTACTATAAATATTTTTGAATATATGGGACTTTGCCCATTTTTTATGATCTCTTTAGTATATAGACCCAGTAGTGGTATTATTAGATCAAAGGATATACATAGTTTTATAGACCTTTGGGCATAGTCCCAAATTGCAATCCAAATTGGTTGGATCACTTCACAACTTCACCAACAGTACATTAATGTCCCTACATCTTCTTCAACACTGGTCATTTTTCTTTTTTGTCATTTTAGACAATCTGATAAGTTATATCTCAGAGTTGTTTTAATGTGCATTTCTCTAATCAATAATAATTTGGAGCATTTTTTTATATGACTATAGCTTTAATTTCTTCATCTGAAAAATGCCTGCTCATAATCTTTGACCATTGGAGAATGACCTGTAATCTTATTATTTTGATTCAGTACTCTATATGTTTTAGAAATAGACTTTTATCAGAACCCTTAGCTGTGAAAATTGTCTTCTAATTTTCTGTTTTCCTTCTAATCTTGACAGCATTGGTTTTATTTGTGCAAACGTTTTTAATTAAATATAGTCAAAATCATGCATTTTGCAATTTATAATGTTCTCTGTTTCTGGTTTGGTTATAAACTTCTCCCTTTCCATAGATCCAACAGAGAATATTTCTTGTTCTCCTAATTGGGCTGTAGTATCACCTTTTATGTCTAAATCCTGTACCATTTTGACCTTATTTTGATATGAGATGTGGATCTTAGTTTACTTTTTTGCCATACTATTTTCTGGTTTTCCCAACAGTTCTTGTCAAGTGGTGAGTTCTTACCCCAAATTCTAATGTCTTTGGGTTTATCAAACAATAGATTACTATAGTCATTTACTACTATTTCTTTTGTACCTAATCTAATTCACTGATACATTTCTCTATTTTTTATCCAGTACTAGTTTTAATGATTGCTTCTTTATCATATAGATTTAGATCTGCTACAGTTAGGCCACCTTTCTTTGCAATTTTTTTCATTAATTCCCTTGATATTCTTGAACTTTTGCTTCTGTAGATGAATTTTGTTACTATTTTTTCTAGCTCCATAAAATAGTTTTTTTAGTAGTTGATTATTGTAACATAGAACAAGTAATTTAATTTGGGTAGAATTGTCATTTTTATTATATTAGCTCAGCCTAACCATGAGCAAATGATACATTTTTCACTGGAAAATGCTTGTGTATGACTTTTTTATATAATATGTATTTTATAATTGTTTTCATATAATTTCTGAATTTGTCTTGGAAGATAGAGTTCTTTTTATGTTGTCTTTACTTTAAATGGAATTTCTCTCTTCTCTCTCTCGCTCGCTCGCTCACTCACTCTTGGGCTTTACTGATCATATATAGAAATGCTTATGATATATATGGATTTATTTTATATCCTTCTGTGATGGATATTTCTTAAAACTCAGGTTTTCATTCAATAAGAGGAAGCGACTTCTCAGGAGGTTGGAAGAATGAATCCCCTCAAATTTATTTTTTTTTTTTTGCCAGAAACAATTTTATTGAATTTAATATTAAATTATATCCAAGAAATTTCTGGCTTAGAAACAGATAGAACCAAACTGATATAATTCACTATGCCAGCATGACTCTGTCCCAGGAAAATTTCAGGTAGCATTTATAGAAACCTTGAATAAAGAGAACAATATAATATGTTAAAATTAAGTGTTGTATTAGCATTCTAGTACTACTCAGGTCCTTCCTGGACCACTCCCCTTTAAGAGTTTATTCCTGTGACCATATTTTAACCTTGACTTTTTCTTTTTAAAAATATTTATTTATTTTAACATTTTTTTTAGTTTTGCAAGGCAATGGGGTTAAGTGGCTTGCCCAAGGCCACACAGCTAGGTAATTATTGTCTGAGACCGGATTTGAACCCAGCTACTCCTGACTCCAAGGCTGGTGCTCTAGCCACTACGTCACCTAGCTGCCCCTATTTTAACATTTTTTTAAAATTTACATTTGCAAATTTATTTTCTTCCTCTCACCCCTCTCCCACACATTATGAAGGTAATAATTGTGCTATCAATTACATATGTGAGATCATGCAAAACATGACTATATTAGCCATATAGTAAAGAAGCAAGAAAAATAAAGAAAAAAGTTACACTTCAGTCTGTATTTAGACATCATAAATCATCTGAAAATGAATAGCATTTTTCATTATAAGTCCAAATTGTCTTAGATCACTGTTTTGACCAGAATGAGGCAAGCATCAATGGATAGAGTGCCAGGCTTAGAATCAGGAAGACCTGAGTTTAAATCTAGTCTCAGACACTAACTAATGGTGTGACCCTGGGCAAGTCCCTTAACCCTATTTGCCTCAGTTTTCTCATTGGAGTAGGAAATGGCAAACCATTCCAGTATCTTTGCCAAGAAAACAAGCAGGGTCACAAAGAGTGGGACATAATTGGAATGACTAATACTGATCAGACTAGCTAAGTCATTCACATTTGGTCATCATACAATATTGCGATTACTGTATATAATGTCCTTTTTGTTCTGCTCATTTCACATTGCATCAGTTCATATAAATCTTCCAAGTGTTTCTGTGTAACCACTCTGCTCAACATAAAATAAAAAATAATTTTTAAGTATTTTGATTAATATGGCTTGTGCCATATTAACCCCTCATAGCCTGCTGTCTTCTTTCCTTTCTGGAAATGCTCATTCAATACCTTAGTTTAAAAAGACCAATATCTGCCATTGTATTCAAAACTAACTCTAGCCATCCCATCAATATCTGGTCACTGAACCATTATGGCTCCTGAGGAGAAAATGAGACTATTTGGGAAGGTTTTAGCTTATCCCTATTATATCTGATGCTTGCTGATGGTTTTAGATAGATACTACTTATCATTTTAAATAAAGCTCCATTTATTCCTATACTTTCTAGTATTTTTAATAGGAATTAGTATTGTATTTTGTCAAAAGCTTTTTTCTTCATCTGTTGAGATAATCATATGATTTTTGTTTTTTTGATTTGATCAACTATGCTGATGGTTTTCCTGATATTGCTCCAACTCTGCATTTCTGATATAAATCCCACCTGCTCATGATGTATTATGATCTTTCTGAAATGTTGCTGTAATCTCCTTGCTAGTATTTTATCTAAAATGTATGCATTGATATTCATTAAGGAAATTGTTCTATAATTTTCTTCTTCAGTTTTACATATCAGAACCACATTTGTGTCCTTCAAATCTATTTTGAATTCTTCACAAATAAATGCGGAATAAATTGATATTGCTCTTGATTCTCTGTCCTATGAGCTAGTAGATGCTTGTTAAAGAGCCTTGAATAAGAGTCATCCATTGTGCTCTCTGCACCCAAACAGACATTACTCCCAGGGAGATCTTTGAGTTTGAAGACTATTTGTAAAAGAGCAAAGCCTGAAAAAATGTGAAATTGTCTGATTTCTGGAGTTAAAGAGGGAGGAGAAGTGTTTTCCTCAAATCCCATGGGACACAGAAGAGCCATTCCATTGAAAATATGCTTCACCTCTTCTTATCTCTCTGCCCTGACTTGGTTTTGTAGAACTTTTTAAGTGCAGCTGCAGAAAAAGCAATTGAAAACTAAGTGTGTAGGGAAATTAGGCAAGCAGAGTACGAATGGATATCAGAAGATTTAGGATTGAATCCTTATCCTGCTACTTATTTTGTCACCTCTGCAAAGTCTCTCAAGGTCTCTGGACCTCAGGATTTTCTTATCTGAAAAAACATCAGATTGAATTTGCTAGTCTCAAAGATCTCTTCTCTAATCCGATAATCTCGGATTGTTTTGGAAGCCAGAAACTTTTGTTGGAATGGTGAGATCCTTCCCTGTGAGCTTGGTACCTTGTCTCCTTACAGAATCTGTATGGAAGAAGCATGTGAATGTTGAATTACTTTGCATTTCTTTCATGGGCTCCACCTCAATTTTAACACAATAGTTAGAAGAATTCATCAGACCTAAAGAGAGTCAATAACCTGTGACACCAGTAACTGTGACTTCATTCCACCTTATGGAAGTGGTGTTTAGCAGTAGGTATTCAGAAGGAAAGATGATGACTACTAAGTGTAGATTGTACAACTAATTACAACACTGTTGCCTTTGGGAAGAACTGGCTTCTCAGTGGTGAGAGGTACTGACCCAAAGAGGACTTACATGCATGGGAAGGGGAGGTATCTCAAGGAATCTGCCCTGATAGACCTTTTTATGTACTCTGCCAGTATGCTGATCTGCCAGTATGCTGATCTATTTGTGTATCTATAGCTTCCCCTTCTCTCATTGAACATCTCATGTAGGGAATAGTGCTTGTTGCATATTCCTGAAGTAAAGTGGATGATTTCACTAGAAATGTAAGTTTGTGATGACACAGTGATTTAACTTTAGTCCAGAATGCATATCAGTAAAAACGATTGTTTGGAGACTGTCTTATTTTTCCAGGAGGGCATTTGAAAGCCTAAAGAATGAGAGTAATCGTGAATGTTCATAACTCTATTTTAGACAGTTGTAGGATTATTAGAGTATAGTTTCTTTGTGTAAGTGGATCCCAGTAGTTCTGGTATTTGGGGAGGTAAAGTGGGCCTTAATAACGGAGGTTCACCCTACTGTGTGTGGGAGGGCAGAAGTTGCCTAATTTGGCACTGATTTCCAAGTTAAGAAGAAATACCCTGGTTTTTATTGTCATCATCCCAAACTCCAATATTTCTACGTCCACACATTAATCTTTGTTAAGAATATGAATTCTGAGGAATAAAGATAGGAGGCACAGATGGTACAATGTGTACATTTTTGGAAGGTTTACCCTCTACTTACTCCCAGTTTAATTGCCATAGTTCATTGAACACTAATACTTGTTCAAGTGATATAGACCTTGGAGAGTGCAGGCTGAAAAGGAATGGGCATATGTGGTGTGTGTGTGTGTGTATCACACAATGATAAGGTTTTACATGTATATAAAACCTTATCATTATTAACCCTACATTTGCTGGAACCAAAGTCAGTGATCTTTCCACCATGCCACACACAGACCTATGTGATCGATCCTGGCCATGTCACCACTGCCATTAATTGCAGAGAAGGCTGTGACTTACATTGGTAAAGGGGAGTTTCCCCACCTGGGAGCCCCCAGTGCCAATGAATGCACAGTTCTAGTCCCTCTCCCTATCCCCATCCACTGGACCTGTGATTTTATTAGTAGAGGAACTTGGATGAGAAAAGTCCTTCTATCACACTTAAAGTGGAAACTTACGAAGGGTCTTACAGTCGAGATATGTCAGAGGTGAGACTGGAACTCAGGGCATCCTGGTTTTGAGGCCGACTTTCTGGCCATTCTGCTGCCCAAATGAAGAATCTGCCAAAAGATGTGTTCCCTAGGGTAGACCAAATTAATATTCCAAGTCAACCTTGGAGAAACTATGTGAAGTAACCTATTCCCTGCTGGTGTCTTCCAGGAATTGAAATGTAAGTACAGAGAGATGAATCCATCACTTCAGACTGAGTCTATGTTCAGACTACTTTGATGAGGTGTTTCCTTATTTTTGTGATTGACTTATTTCTTAAAATTACTCATATCTAAATTCATAAATAGGTTTTGAGCATCTGCAAGGCTTAAGTCATTCTGAATCTGATGATTGCTGCCAACCCTCAAGAAATCTCCAGTCTTGGGAACCCCATATTCATGGGAACACATGAGCACACAGACCTGAACCTGATGATCTGACCATGCTGAACACACCTTGCTTGCTGTGCCAAGACGTTGGCCTTACCTTGAACGTACGTATACCCTCTGGAACTATAAAGGCAACTTGTTCTATAGAACCAGTCTTTCTGATATTCTGAATAACTCCCTATTCTGCTCCCTAGCTGCTTGTTTACTCTGTGAACTCCTAACAACGTGAGGACAAATCTCTGGCCTCTTCTGCAGGAAGGATCCTTGATTATTCTATTTTGTGCATAGATCTCTGGCCTCTGATCACCTAAGAGTCAGATTCCTTCTGACCCTACTCACTTCTGATTGATATTCCCTAGTATCCTTTGTTCTGTTCATTTTCTCTAGTCAGTAACCAAAATTTACCATCACCTTGGACAAGCAATAATGGAAGTAAAACTTTTTTTATACTTAGATCTCTTGATAACCTCAAAATCTTAGGGAGAAGTCGGACATCCATCTCTTATTTGGCTATTAACATCCTCTCATGTGCATGTAGTTATCAGATCTTGTATGATGGAGAGTAGTTCCCTGTCAAAGGAAATGAGTTTTGAGAAAAGCGGAAAAGAAAAGAGGGGAAATATAGGGGTGGGGGTATGTCCTAATATTAATATGTCATAGTGTCCAACTATCTTTTAATTACTTCCTTTCATATCTAGTTCCGGGAACTCCAAGCTACATTATCTGGTGCTTTTGTAGCACATACCTTGTTGTAACTTGTGACTGCATCCTACAGACTTGGTTAGTCTGCAGTAGGGAAGCCATCACTTCTATAACCTCACATGCATAAACTCACAGGTCTCTGGGAGGAAACAAGAGTGTGTTCATGTTGGCACTGCTCTCCTGATGACAGAAGTCTGGGACTGTCCTCACCAGCCAGAGAAGTAGGCCATGCTGCCAAATGAAATGAGCTTTTTTTAGGCAAACAAAAAAGAAGGACAAAATGACCTTTTATTTTCAACCTTTTGTTCTTTCATTTCAATTTTTTTTTCCATTGCCCTATGACGCCTTTGGATAATAATAGTCACAGGAGCTAGGGAGGCAATTGGGGGAAGTGGGAAGCTGGAGATGATATGTGGAAAATGTTGTTGATGGTCTAGCTTTGTAACTGTTCAACCAGTGGGATTTGAGATATTTAAAAAGTTTCAGTATGTTATAGTGGAAAAGGAACACTGAAATAATGGAGTTGGGGGTAGGGGGAAGGATTAGGAAGGGCCCCTGCAGACTTGGAACAACTTACAAGCTGTCTCTCACTTTCCTGCCTTTGATCTCCACTGGACTTTCCTATAAGTCTTCTACCTACCACAGTAGTCACTTTCCTCTCTCTGCCCCTCCTCCATTTCCATTAGACCTCACCCTCTGTTTTCTTCTCTCCTCCCCTACCATATTCCCAATGAACTCTTCCTTTTATCTTTTTTGGTCTCTCAATTTCTAGTGATTTCTTTCTTGTCTCTTTCCAAATAGTCCCTCCTTTTTCTCTCACTCCACCAATCTTTAGTAATCCTCTCTCTGCCTCTGTCTCTGTCTCTTCCTCCTCCTCCTCCTCCTCCTCCTCCTCTTCCTCCTCCTCCCCTCCCCTCCCCTCCCCTCTCCTCCCCTCTCCTCCCCCTCCTCCCCCTCCTCTCCCCTCCCCTCCCCTCCCTCCCCTCCTCCCTCTCTCTCTCTCACCCCCCTCCTCCCTCAGCCTTGTAGTAGCTGTATTACTTTGGTCAAGTCATACCTCCTCTTTAGAGCCATTTTTCAGACCATGTGAAATAAAGGATGAACCATCCCTTATATCATTAAAGTCCATACACATGTAGCCTCTTTGAGTGATGACTTCTTATTATGTCACTTTTGGGGTCATCATTTTTTGCAATTCTATCATATTTATAACTTTCTCTAAGGAGATTCAATTAACCTAAAAGAATTAAAGGAGATAGTGATCTCACAAATTAGCATTTGAATACAGAATACCTTGGGAAGAAGTGTTGTATCATATTGGAAAGAGTCCTATATTTGTGATCAGAAGATCCAAGATTTGTCATTTACTCTTTGTGTGATGATGTGAGTCACACAAACTCTCTAGACCTTAGTTTCTTTATATTGTAAAATGGGGAGAATCATTTTTCAACTACCTTACTTGGGCTTGTTGTGAGGAAAGAAGCTTGTAACCTGTAAAATGCTTTGTGGATATGGATTGCCATGGTTGTTATATCTTTTTGATGTGCTTTGAGTAGAAATAATTCTAGGACAACTCACTATCCTGCTATCATTTCCTTATATTCAATGTTCTATGGACTGTTTTCCAAGTGGATAAAATAACTGCTTTTTAGTGGTTGAATTGAGTAGGTTCACTGAAAGCATCTTCATTCAGTAGAACTCCAATAGCAGATGGGATGATGGGGATGATGGGTAAATTTCATCCATTCCCACAGAATTTTTAACTCCAAAGCTAGGTTCTTCTGCTTTGAAAGCTTTTTGCTTAGGTAGGTGCTACAGGTGAAGAGACTATCAAACTTGGAGTCAAAAAGAACTAAATTCAAATCTTTCTTTAGACAGGACCCTGTATGAAATCCTGAAGAAATCACTTAATCCCTCTCTGCCTCACTTTCCTCAAGTGCAAAATAGAGATAATAACAGTACCTTTTTCTCTGTGTTGATTTGAGGAGCGAATGAAATATTTATAAAACACTAAACACAGTGCCTGCCTCATAGTAAGCATTAATAAATAATTATTCCCTTCCTTCCATTCATGAAGTTTGGTTCTTGTATTTAAGATAGAGACATCTATTTTAAAAGTCTTTATGGATGGGGTGGTTAGGTGATGCAGTGGATAGAGCACCAGCCCTGGAGTCAGAAGTACCTGAGTTCAAATCCGGCCTCAGACACTTAATAATTACCTAAGCTGTGTGGCCTTGGGCAAGTCACTTAACCCCATTGCCTTGCAAAAAAAAAGAAAACAAAAACAAAAGTTTTTATAAATAAAGTTGTTATTATTACAGCTGAACAGCTAAGTGACACTGTGGATAGTACCTTGAAGTCAAGAGGAACTGAGTTCAAATCAGGCCTCAGATACTTGATACTTACTAGCTGTGTAACCCTGATTGTCTCATATCCAGGGTCATCTCCAGTTGTCCTGATTCATATCTACCTACTGGACCCAGAGGGTTCTGGAGGAGAAAGTGAGGCTGGTAACTTAGCACAGCCTCTCCTCACAAAAATCCAGTTCGAGTGCTTGTCATGGCATTACCTCCCTGATGTCATGGTCTTCTTCAAGAATGAAGGACAAACATAATCATAAAGACTGGGGAACTACATCCCATATTAGCAAGCATTCATCATCTCTCCATATCACTTCTCATCCCCATTGGAAAAAAAGAAATGAAATAAAATAAATTACTCATAATAACTATTTCTTGTCTATCAAAATGTTCCCAACTGGTTACAGTCAAGAACACATTTCTTATTCTGTATTCTAAGTCCTCTAGCACTCTGGAAGGTGGTAGGTAATGTGCTTCATCTTGGGTCTTCCAGAATTATGATTTATCATTACATTGATCAGAATTCTAAAACCTTTTGAAGTTTTTCTTTTTAATGCATAAATTGTTCTTTCAGTCCTGCTTTCTTTGCTCTCAGTTCATAGAGTTCTGTTTCCTCTGAAACTGTCCATTTTATCATTTTTATGGCACATCGATAATCCATTATATTAATCATTCCCTAGTAGGTGGGAATCCTTTTATTTCCTAGTGGTTTTTGTTTGTTTGTTCTTTTCTGCTACTAAAAAGGAATTGCTTTAAAGTAGTTTTTCTTTTGGCATTTCCCCCCCTTTTCTTTGATCTCTGGTATCACTGGGTCATAAGGCATGCACAATTTAATAGCTATTAAGGCATAGTTTCAAATTACTTTCCAAATTGACGACCAATTTATGGTTCAACCAACAGTACATTATTATGATTATTTTCCTGTAGTCCTCTATCATTTGTCATTTTCTTCTTTGATCAGCTTTTCCAATCTGATGAGTGCGAGGTGGAAATTTAGAATTGCTTTAATTTGTATTTCATCTTTTTAAACTGCTTGTTTATATTCTTTGGTGATTTATCTATTAGAGAATATCTCCTAGTATTAAAAAGCTGAGTCAATTCCTTATATAACGTGGATGTAAGACATTTCTCACAGAAACTTGCAACAAATATTTCCCCCCCCCGCCACACACACAGGTTTCCTTTTTAACTGTGCAAAATCTGTAGGGTTTTTTTGTGCAAAACCTTTTAAATTTTATATAGCAAAAATTTTCCATTCTGTCTTCTGTGACTCTCTCTATCCCTTGTTTTACCATGAACTCTTCCCCTCTTTTATATCTAAGTCATGTTTCCATTTAGAGTTTATCATGGTATAGTATCAGATGTTATTCTCTAATTTCTGCCAAACAGATTTTCAGTTTTCATTTCAGTTACTTTGTCAGATAGTGGGTCCTTAGCCCTATAACTGAGATCTTTGTGTTTATCAAAAGCTATGCTACTTAATTCATTTGATTTTCTATGTTTTGTTAATATTCTCTTCCACTAACTGACCTTTCCAATTTTTAACCAACACCAAAGTACATAAATACTTCTGTTTAGTGACATATGAGATCTGATATTACCATTCTTTTTTTACTTGTTTTCATGAATTCCTTGGAGATTCTTAGCCTTTTGTTCCTCTGTATGAATGTCATCATTTTGTCAAGTTCTATAAAATAATCCTTTGATAGCTTAGTGTTAAGGCACTGAATAAATAGGTCGTACTATCATCTTTATTATATTGGCTCAATCTACCCATAAATCTTTGATATTTCTCAATCATTTATGCCTATATTTATTTTAGCAAAGAGTTTTTTAAATGGTTTGATTCATAAATTTCCTGGGGGTGTCTTAGTAGATAGATTCCCAAGTATGTTATATATTCTGTAGCAACTTTAAATGAAGTTTCTCTCTCTGCTGGGTTTTGATGGTTATATACAGGAATGCTAATAATTTTATGGATTTATTTTATATTACGCAACTTTGCTGAATTGATTAATTGTTGTAATCAAGTTTAGCTGATTCTTTGGATTTTCGAAGTAAATCATCATATCTGCAAAAAACCAATTAATTTTTGTTTCTTTATTCATACTTATTCCTTTGATTTCATATTCTTACTGTCATAGTTGGAATTTCTAGCATTATGCTAAATAGTAGTAGTGACAATGGGTATATTTGTTTTACCCCTAATCTTACTTGAAAGACTTCTGCCTTTTATCCATTTTAATTAATGTTTCCTCTTTCTTTTAGATGAATATTACTTAATATATTGAGGAAAGGCCTCTTTATTCTCATGTTTTCTAATTTTTGAATAATTACGTTGAACTTTGTCAAGTCAGGTGATTTTTTGTATTTACTTTATTAACATGGTTTATTATACTTGCACTCTTCCTTTTATCCTCGATTTAAGTAAACTTTAGTTATACCATATAATCTTTATAGTTTGATGTTGTAGTCTGTTTATAATATTTATTTTTTTACATAACTATCCATTAGTGATAGTGGTATATAGTTTTCTTTCTCTGCTTTGTTTCTCCCTGGTTTAAGTATCGAGATTATATTTGGATCACAGAAAGAGATTGGAAGAGTCCCTTATTTCCCTATTTTTGCAAGTAGATTATATAATATTGGAATGAGTTGTTATTTGAATGTTTAATAGAACTCATGTGTAAATCCATCTGCTCCTGGGCTATTTTTCCTTTGAGACTTCATTTCTGTCTTGTTCAATTTATATATATATATATATATATATATATATATACACACATATATATGTATATATATGTATATGTATTGAGGTGTCTAAATAACCTACTTTTTTCTTTTGTTGGTCAAAGTAATATTTTTTATTTCCTCCATGTAATTGTTTTTGTTTTCATACAGTTTTAGTAGTAAGTTACAATTACTTTTGTTAGCATATAAGCCAAATAGTTTCAGATAATTTCCTTTATGGCTTCTGTAATTGTTGGTAATTCTCCCTTTTCATTTTTTATCTGAATGTTTTCCTTTTTTGAAATCAGATGAGCTGTTTATTCATCTTATTAGATGAAAAACACCTCACTTTAATCAATTTAGTGATTTCTCTTTATTGATCTTTTTGATTTTCAGAATTTCTACTTCGGGATTTACTGGTGATAGAGTTCAGTCCATATACATTTTAGAATTTTCCTGTAGCTTTTCTTTTGGTGCTGGACTGCTTTCTCATTGGAATTTTGCCATGGTACTCCCTTCTCTACATAGCCCTGCTAACTCCCGGATTTTTGCCAAGAAGCTCCAGGACCACCTCTGTACTAAGATTCACTGATAAGCCTCTCTCATTCCCACAAAACTGAAATAATATAGCAAGAATATAAGTCAAACCATTTCCCCAATACCTGGAGCTATACTCTCTCACCTTGGCCACTGCAGAGAATAGGTTCAAACTTAACACAATTACTACAAAACATTTGCTCCAGAAGTTTATTTCTAAGTGCAACATAGCCAAAGAATGAGTTGCCATTGCTCCCTTTTGGCTTTTATCATTCCATTTCTATGCTGGGTGAAGTAGTTTGAGACTTCATTCCTCTTTGGTCTTGTCTATTCACGAAATCTAGCATTGATTCCTAGACCCAAAGCTCACGAGGTCAAAACCTAGTCCAGTATTCTCTTATTTAAGGGCAGGAAAGAATCAATGAAACAAAACATATAGCAAAGGTTCTTTTCATTGCCACCTCTAGGTCTAAGTGGGGACATTAAGACCATAGAATTCTCTCCCTGTCCAAAGGCTCACATGTTTTTCTTTGATTATAACCAAGTAAGAAAAAGAGCTGAATTGCTCACATTGGAGACTTTTGTCTGCCCCCTCAGAAAGGCTCCTCTTCACCATGATTTAAGAGACTTGGAGACCATCAGAATACATGGGCACGCTCCAAATTGGAAAGTGGGATGCTTCTGTTACATGTCTGTTATGTCCTTCTAGAAGCAGACCCCCTCCTCCCCCAGTATCTTCCATATGGGTTGGCAAGTAGGCAACATGATATGTGTATACTGTTCTGAGTCTCCACTGGCCAGGCCCCATTTCATTATTGTTATTGTCAAATAATTTATGATATGTATGGTGATAGTTATTATGTCCTTTTGTTGTTAAATCTGACTTGGAAAAGTGGAACAGAAAATAGAAGAGTAATTGCTTCTCTGCTTGAAAATCATCAATAATGCTTCTTAGCCCTGAAATCAAATCCTGGCAGAATCTGGACCTAATCTACTATTCTCCCATGCAGTAAGCTACTTTTTAACCAAAGCAGATCTCTCCCATCCCCAAATCCACTGAATTGAATTGTAATTTGATTTGAATTGAAAATTTGTACTTGTTCATTGAAGGAAGGATAAATGGAAGTTCAATTGTGAAGGTCTTCAGGCACCAATCGAGAGGATAGGCAAGAAATCAGAAGTCTGACCAAGTATGTAGCTGACCTTGTGGCAAAGGGTCCTGAACACTTTGGAATTTTTGATGCCGAAGAACCTCAGGAAGCTTATAGTACTACCCAATGCACAGAATTTCCCCAGGGACACTCATAACATATAGAAACACAATCACACCTATACTGAGGAAACTGTCCGGGAAACTCAGACATTCCTTGCCCTTGAGACATAGTACTGTCACCAAAAGGTCTCTCCCAGTCTCTTATTCTTTTTTTTCAATATACTCAGCTCTGTAGCTACATCATAAGAGACAGGTTAGGGAATACCTGCTCAGAGACCTAAGCTCTCTCTACTTTTATCTGCTGCCTAGAGCTAGTCACCTCCTGACTAAGAGGGAGAGCCCCTAATACCCTTATGAGTGTAATTAGAAGCAGATGATTCCTTTCTGTCTCATTGATCAACTATTCTTCTCTCATAATTGTAGCAACACTTATTGCCATAGGTTGTCTGCCCTTGGTTCAGCCAAAGAAGTTGCAATCTAAACAAGTTAATGAACAAATCAGGAAGTTCAGTAATATCTGATATCACACACCTACACAAGCAAAAACATGAATCAACGGCATTTTCACACGATGAACACTTATTCTCTTCTTGACTAAGGCCCCAAGGCTGACCACGAAGTTAGTACTTCAGGAATTCATTAAATAATTGACTCTTTGTAAATCTCAACTCACAAGAGAAGAGGCAGGGCAGTATTAGGTAACTAAGTAAAATAATTTGATGTCATGGTTAATTATTTCAATAATAAAGGGCTTGAAAATGGTATTGATTTTCTTAGTAGCAAGGCTATTTTCTCAAAGGTCATTTTAACGGACACCTGTTTTCAAATAGCAGTTTCTACCACAGACTGCTTGCTGGTAGAAACAAGGAGTAATATTCATTGATCACCCCCTTAGGTATACACAGGTCATTTGATAGACTGGAATTATCCCATGAATAGTTCATTTACCTTTCACAAATCAACCAACACAATCCCCACTCAATCCATGCTTTCTGATCTCATTCATTTAAGGGGGTATTTAAGCTGGATCTGAATTTTTTTTTTTCAATTGACCTTGGAAAGGTGCCCTTTGAATGTTTGAAATTGTCATAATGCCACAGTTTCTTACATAGGTCTGCCTGAGAAACTAGAGAAGGGTTCAAAAGATGCTGTCAGGCTAACAGACTGCCTTCTGTGGGAGGATAGGAGAAAGGAAGCAAGATGAGGGGAAAAATTGTAAAATTCAAAATAAAATCTTTCTTAAAAAAGATGCTGTCAGGGACATTTTTTATTTTTTTTTTTTATTTTTAAAGATTTTATTTGAGTTTCACAATTTCTCCCAATCTTACCCCCCCCCCCCCCCATGGAAAGCAATCTGTTAGTCTTTATTTTGTTTCCATGTTGTACAGTGATCCAAATTGAATGTGATGAGAGAAAAATCATATCCTTAAGGAAGAAACAAAAAGTATAAGAGATAACAAGATCAGACAATAAGTTATCTGGGTTTTTTCCTAAATAAAAGGGAATAGTCCTTGAACTTTGTTCAAACTCCACGGTTCTCTCTCTGGATACAGATGGTATTTTCCATTGCAGACAGCCCCAAATTGTCCCTGGTTGTTGCACTGATGGAACGAGCAAGTCCATCAAGGTTGAGCATCACCCCCATGTTGCTGTGAGGGTGTACAGTGTTTTTCTGGTTCTGCTCATCTCACTCAGCATCAGTTCATGCAAAGCCCTCCAGGCTTCCCTGAATTCCCATCCCTCCTGGTTTTAAATATAACAATAGGTTTCCATGACATACATATACCACAGTTTGCTAAGCCATTCCCCAAATGAAGGACATTTACTTGATTTCCAATTCTTTGCTACCACAAACAGGCCTGCTAATGAATACTATCCATAAAGGTTGGATAAGTTCACAGCTCCACCAACAGTGTAATAGTGTCGCAGATTTCCCACAACCCTTCCAACAATGATCATTATCCTTTCTGGTCATATTGGCCAGTCTGAGAGATGTGCGGTGGTACCACAGAGAAGCTTTAATTTGCATTTCTCTAATAATTAATGATTTAGAGCAATTTTTCATATGGCTATGGATTGCTTTGATCTCCTCATGTGTAAATTGCCTTTGCATATCCTTTGATCATTTGTCAGTTGGGGAATGGCTTTTTTTTTTTAAAAAATATGACTCAATTCTCTGTATATTTTAGAAATGAGTCCTTTGTCAGAATCATGAGTTGTAAAGATTGTTTCCCAGTTTATTACATTTCTTTTGATCTAGGTTCCAGTGGTTTTATCTGTGCAAAAGCTTTTTAATTTAATGTAATCGAAATCATCTAGTTTGTTTTTGGTTATGTTCTCCATCTCTTCCTTAGTCATAAACTGCAAGGACATAATTTTTTGATGCATATATCATCTTCAAACCATTTGTTGTTCTTGGTGCCCAAGACCTCAGACAACTCTGCAGTATAAAACTCCCTCAGGAAAAATACACAACAAAGAGGAATACCAAGACAGTCAGGGATTGCCACCAAAGAGCAACATAGCTCCTTCATTCACCCCACAGAGGTCTCTCCTGAATTACTCTCTCACTTCTTCCAAGAGAATCCCTCCTGCATCAGAAATCTAATGGACCAACCTCAAAAACACAGTAATTCTAATTCTCTTTTTGTTTATCTGCTGCCCCACCCTGGGAGAGAAATTGCTTCAATCCTCATGACTTTTGTCCACACCTGCTGCCATTCCACCTGAGATGTCAATCTTTGTAAGTATGATTATAAAATTATAAAATGTCTAGGTTCAATTGTTGCATTTCATTCAGTGGATAAAAAAAAATGGGATCAACTTCTCAATGTAGAAATGAGCAGGAATTTGTTTTACTCAGAGATAAGCTTCCTTTCTTTGGGTTATGTTTCTAGCTGATGTAATATCTCACCATTCAGTGGATGAATCACGAGTGCCCATATATAAATATAGGTTTCCTATATCATAGACATAAAACCCCATCTTAACAGCCTCTTCATCTTGCCTTTGATTTTGTTCCTGAATCTTTTAAAATAGATCTGAGAAATTTGTGTTCATATATTAGGGCACTAGTTTGCTTTTCTTTTTTTTTCTAAGTGATATTTTATTTTTCCAATTCCATGTTATGAAAGTTTTTCAACATTCATCCACATGCATATGCATATTTATAAGTTATATAATTTTCTTCCACCCTCCCTTCCCACTCCCCTCCCCTCAGGTGGCAAACAGTCAGGTGAACATTGTACTTACACTTTTGTGTTTAACTTATTTACAGATTAGTTATTTTTGGTATGAGGAATTAGGATGAAGGGGGAAAGAAAAAAACATGAGATAGGAAAGTAATACATAAGAGAAATTTTAAAAAAGTGAAACTTGTGTTCATTCAGATTCTGAAGGATTTTTTTGTTTTATTTAGTTTCTCTTCCTCTGGATGGGGATAGCATTGTCCAATAACAGGTCTTCCAGGGTTGTCCTAGCTCTCTGAACTGCTGAGAGGATCTGCAGCCATCAAGGTTGATCAACTCCCAGTGTTGCTGTTAAAGTGTGGAATGTTGGGGTGGCTAGGTGGTGCAGTGGACAGAGCACTGGCCCTAGACTTAAGAGGACCTGAGTTCAAATCCAGCCTCAGACACTTAATAATTACCTAGCTGTGTGGCCTTGGGCAAACTACTTAACCCCATTGCCTTGCAAAAACCTAAAAAAATGTTTGCAATGTGCTCTTGGTTTAGCTTGGTTTTCTTGAACTCGAGTTAGTCCAATAGGTAAATATTGAAAATCAGAATATTAGCCATAACATATTAGCTAAATATTGAACAAAAGCTGATTTCTACCAAAGGCAAGCAGTAACATTTGGTCAAGACCTGAACTCTACAGCAAAGCACACACTTCTCACATGTGAATCTATTTGTACATATTCAAATAAATTATTTGTTGTCTTGTGTTGTGATTGCAGTGGAGGCAGGAGACTAGTTTGGGTAAACAAAGTGTCGAAATTGATTCAGGAATGTTCAACAGGAAGCTAACACCCATACGATCGTAAAACAATAGATTTGTTTTAAATTTTTTTTTGAATTTTACAATTTTCCCCCATCTCTCTTCCCTCCCCCACCCCCACAGAAAGCAGTCTGATAGTCTTTACATAGTTTCCATGCTATATACATTGATCAAAATTGAATGTGCTGAGAGATATATCATATTCTTTTTTTTTTTTTAGTTCTTTTTTTGCAAGGCAATGGGGTTAGGTGGCTTACCCAAAGCCACACAGCTAGCTAATTATTAAGTGTCTGGGGTCGGATTTGAACTCAGGTCCTCCTGACTCCAGGGCCGGTGCTCTATCCACTGCACCACTTAGCCACCTGAAAAATCATATTCTTAAGGAAAAAAAAATAAAAGAGATAGCAAACTTACATTATAAGTAAGACAACTTTTTAATATTAAAGGTAATAGTCTTTGGTCTTTATTTTAACTCCACAATTTTTTATTTGGATACAGATGATATTCTCCATCTCAGATACCCTAAATTTGTCCCTGACTGTTGCACTGATGAGATGAGCAAGTCCATCAAGGTTGATGATCGCCCCCATGTTGCTGTTAGAGTGTACAGTGTTCTTCTGGTTCTGCTCATCTTGGTCAGCATCAGTTCGTTCATACAAAAGACAATAGATTTAGAACTTAGAAAGGGGCTCATCTCGTCCAGCCTCCTCATTTTACAGCTGAGAAAATTGAGACCCAGAGATAGAAAGTGACTTGCCCAAAGTCCCTCAGAGACTAAGTTTTGGGGCTGGGATTCAAATCCCTGCTTCAAAACGCAGGACTTTTCCCACTACATCATTCTGCCTCAACCTTAGACCCAGCCCCGGTCTAACATTCAGTGTTCAGGGTGGATGAAAACACAAGACAACTGCTCTCCCGGAGGTGGGAATAGCTTCATTTACCAGGTCAATAATGAAGGGTACAATGGGAAACTCAAATGGAAGGTTTGGGGAATGGGGCTGGGAGTCTGATGCTCATTGCCCATTGTCGAGCCACTGGCTGGACACCAGCCCAGTGTTGAAAATTAGGCAAGATCCACTGACATAACTTCAATGGCACCTTTCCCAGTGCTATCAAAATCATTCCCCGATGGCTAGCGATGCAATGCTGGGGAGTCTGAGGAAAGAAGGCTGTCGGGTGTTTTGAAAATTATCATAGTGTACTACAGCACAGCTGTTGTGTTCCCTAATCACTGATAGGTATGGAAAAGCCTTTGCTTTGGACTCATATTAATTATTAATATTCAATCATCTAGAGCTGGTTCATGGGGCTGCTCCCTGCTGAGATGGGGTGTGTGTGTGGGGGGAGGTCAAGGCACCTAACAGCCTGCCTAGGAGTTCTTGTGGGTGTCAGTGTGCTGCCTCACAGCTTGCTGACTAATTGCAGCTTCTCTTCCCACCCCCCCCACCAATTAGCAAGATCATTAATTATGCTTTCTTAACACTTCAAGCAAACAAGTTAATTGTTTGTTTACCTGACAGTTTGTACCTTGATTACAAGCTATTAGTGACCATTAAGAACGCAAACGCAGCTCGGGTTTCACAGCGTAGAGCCAACCTTGGCCAACGTTGGAGTTTGGAAACACTTTGGATCAAGACAGAGCGTGACTTCAACATTTGGCCTTTGAAATTGATGTATAAACAGAAGGGAAATTCATGAGTTCCCTCCTTTTTCTCTCCAGCCGGCATTCAATTAGTTTGACTTACAGTGAGGAACAGCCATGTTTATTCAGGAGTTTCTGATGGTGCATTTCATCTCCAGCAGTGAATCCACACTGCACTCCTTCCGAGCTTCACCCACTTCCATCTGGTCTTCTGGCGGGAGAAAGGGTCTGCCAAGCCGGGAAGAAGAGAGCTGCGGCGGGGAGGGAGGGGGCGGCGGTGGGGCCAGGGCTCTTATCTACAGAAGCCAAAGGCTTGAAGGGAACACGGCCCCATCTCGTCCTTAAATCACATCCCCGATCGTTTAGCGGCCAAAATACAGTGGCACGAGTCTGTCAGTTTAAGTTTGGGAAGTGATGTAGACGTCATTAGGCCACCAGCCTGGGAGTCAGAAAGACCTGAGTTCCAATGCTGCCTTTTATTATCTTATTGGCTGTGTGGCCCTGGGCAAGTCATTTAACCTCTCTGCGTCCTAGCTTCGTTAAATGAGGGTGTTGGTCCTTAAGTGTTCCAAAGCTGTGGGGGCCTGCTCTCCCCCTCAGCTCCCTCTGCCAATGCAGATCCCCACCTGCTGAGTGGGAGGGATGTTTACAAATTCTCCATTACAAACAACCTCCCCCTCAAATTCAAATAGCCTCGTCTTCCCTCTTTCATCTACCTCCTACTCCCAGCTTTCCCCATTACCCCCATTAAAAAATATTTTTAAAATTTTTGAATCTCAACTTCATTAACATTTATATCACCTTCCTTAAAATTTGAGAACATTTCACTAATTAAATCACAGGATTATCAACCAATCAATCTGCTAGTGTTGGTTAGCCGTGGATAGAGCACAAACCCTGCAATCAGGAGGACCTGAGTTCAAATCCAGCCTCAGACAGTTAATAATTACCTAGCTATGTGACCTTGGGCAAGTCACTTAACCCCACTACCTTACAAAAACCAAACCAATAAAAAAAAACCCATTGAGAGTCCAAAACTGGATTAAAAATTATGGGGAATATAAAAGGAAGTAAAAGACACATCCCCTGCCTCAAGAAATGTACCGACTACAGAACAACATGTAGAAAGACAGTACAAAACCTTTTATAATGAAGTGACAAAATGCACCATATAAATCATTCACAACATAGTGTAGATCTTAACCTGGAAAATACCTTAGACATCTTTGAGTCTAGCCCTCTCCTTTCATGAATGAGTGACCAAGGATAGGGAGTTGAAGTGGGAGTTGAACTTGGATCTTTCTGAGCTGTTAGACCAGCTCTTTGTCTATTTTACCACCTAGCCATGTGCTGGTTGAATCCCCTGGCTCACATCTCTCCATTTCAGTCTATCTGCCATTTATCTGTCAAATTGATCTTCCTAAAACACAAGTTTGCCCATATCATCCTCCTATTCAGTCAACTCCCACTGGCTCCCTATCGCCTCCAGGATCAAGGACAAAATAATCTATTTGATTTATAAAACCCTTCATAACCTGTCATCTGCTTACCTGTTCTGTCTTCTTAGTCCTTACAGTGCTGCCCCTTTCCACCCTGTATGCTGCAGTCCAGTGACCCCTGGTCTCCTTGTTGTTTTTGGAACTAAACACTCCATCTCTAGACTGACAATTTTCACTTACTGTCTTCCAGATATGGAACTCTCTTCCTTAGTAGTATGCTTAGTAAATGTTTACCAAACAACCGAGGGAGGGGAGATGACTTGATACACTTTCAAATTCAATCTCCACCATTAACATTTTCTCCATCACTTTGAAGACAATCAAGCGCTGAATTCTTGTACTAACCTATTTCCAAGGTATAAACACTCTGAAAATTTAACAATCAGCTCTCACTAGGTGGCAGGATCTCTACCTCCAAACTTCCCTGGCCTTTTTAAAGTTTCAGCTACAATCCCACCTACATCAAGAAGCCTTTCCCTGATCTCCCTTAATTCTAGTGCCTTCCCTTTGTTGATTATGTCTAATTTATTTTGTATACAGAATACTTTTTTAGTACCTAGTTGTATGCATGCTGTTCCCTTCTCACTTTCATGTTTTAAGTATCTTTGCCAATATAGGAGATCAAGGAGTTGGAACCGAGTAGCAAGTCATAGCCGGGAAGAACTACCATAGATGTTTTCCCTTCCCTAAAAATGTGACTTGTGTTAATTATTTAGGGATGGGAGAGAGGGGTCCCCTTTCTAATAATCCTGAATTCTCGGTATCCCTAGACAGCACCATGTAACAAATGCTTAGTGATGGCCTGGAACAACTATAAGAAATTGGAGATGGGAGGGGGGAGATCAGCCAGGGAAAACTTTCTGGAGGAGGTGGACAACATTTGAATGTCTTCCCCAAGAATGGACTCTCTTTGGCCAGGCTGACAGGCAGTTACTGTTTCATGAAACTTTAATTTAGAATAATAGCCTCCCTTCATCTCCCAAAGCAGATAGTTCTGACCAAAAGCAGAAAAAGTTTAAAAAAATCAAGTCAAAGAAATGTTATTGGTTCAAGGCATAATCGCCTCTCAGCTCACTAGCCCCAGATGGGCCCCCTGTGATAAATGGCAAGCTGACTGGTCTAAGGGCATTTATCTGATGGGATGTTTCTGGAACAAGAGGGGTGTTTCATGTTGCCAGATATCTTCTGAGCACTCATACATGATAGCTTTAAATTACTCCCAATTAAATAAAAAAAAAACACTAGCCTAATCTCTATGGTTATAAATAAGCTAAAAGCAACTCAAGACAAGGAAATGAAAAATAGAATGCATTAAAGCAGACAGCACATATTTCTAGCCAGAATTATATTGTTTTCCCAGATAATGCAATTTATTTTATAAAGGCCTTTCTTTCATTTGCAATCTTATTTTGGGGATAAGAAATGTCCTAAATATATAATTTGTCTGAACTCTATGAAGGTTTGAAGAAAAATTCCCATGCTCAGTTTGAAAGTCACATGTTGACTAATTAATTTGATCGAATTAATCAAAGAACTTTCTAGAAATGGAATAGACTACTTTGTAAGGAAGTGTGATCCTCATCATTAGAAGTGCCCAAGCAGAGCTGCAATATCTGAATGGCAGGGATGTTACCAGGGAAGATTCCTGCAGAAGGTGGGGGAGGTCTTGGACTAAGGGCCCTCGAAGATCTGTCCCTTGCAAAGCAAAGATTCTATAAGTAACAGCTACTACGAAAGAAGGGTGCTGCTTGATGTTTTAAAAAATTACAGTAATAACCACAACAAACAACAAAATCCTCCCCCTCAGCGTTCTCAAAGTAGCCATGGTGGTGAATTACAGGCCTAGAAGAGGATATCTTATTTTAAAATGGTAGATTAAATCAAAGGTGATAGATGTCAATTGTGAGGAAATCAAAAGATCAGAGGAGATCCCTGGAGTGGATAGAATTTGGTTAAATTTCAATGGAAAGAGAAATACTGTGGTGGGAGGAGAGTAGAGACCATGTAGACCCAAAGAATAGAAAAGTTGACACAGAAGCAGGATTTCATAATGATAGGGGGTTTCAGATATTCTTTTGTTAAAAACAAAGCAAGTGATAATGATCATTTCCTTCTTCAAAAAGTACAGGCAGTAACAGGGGAAGCTGCTATTCTGGAGCCTTATAAAAGTCATGGGTCCCTTGAAGGAAGTAGCTTCTGTGTATTAGAAATGCTGGCAAATGAGGAGGTACCCTAGCTTGGTATTTGGAAAGCCAGTCCAGCAGTCAACAAAATCTGGATTCACTTTTCACCCTTGATGCATTCATTGTGGCTAAGTGACCCTGGGCAAGTCACTTAGTGCTCCCTGCCCCAGGCAATTGTCTAAGACTCTGAATGGCAGAACAGATACAAGTTTGTCTTAGCAGAAGGAAGCTCTTCACTGGGGTTCTCTATATTAAATTAAATATTAAATTAAAAAAAAGAAAAGAGGAAATGTCTAAAGGGATTTGTGTGTGGAAGGAACTCAACAGCTAAACAACCTTCCCCTTTCAAAATGCTGTGAAAAAAAACTGAAGGAGGCAAGATTACTGAAAGGGAACACAAAGGAAGGGCATGGTCTTAAAACAGTAATGTCATACATGCTGAAGTTTCAAAATCAATTAGTTATTGGGATGAATTCTGGAGAAAAGCAAAAGGACTTTGGAATGAGTGTATGGGTACAAGGGAATACTCAGTTACTCAGGGCAGATAGGGTATAATGAATAACAGAGAGAAGGCCGAAGGTGTTAAAAGTTACCGCACCTAAATGACTCAGTAAATTAAGTCGTGGGCCTGGAGTCAGGAAGATCTGAATTCCAATCCAGCTTGCCCTGGGCAAATCTCAGGAATTTAGGGGGTGGCGGTTTGTGGAAGCTGCAGATGACATCTCAAGGTTTGCTGATAACACCAAACCTATGATCAAATACTTAACCCAAAATTCATATCAAGGTACTGTAAAAGATAAAGGAAAAATTCAGACTTCTCTTGTATGAAGGAAGGATCAAAAAATTTTATGCAGATTTTCCAATTCACAGAGGTGCCTCACCCCTAACCCTTATGATATGGAAGGGATAATTGTGATTCCAATTGGACTTCCACCCTCAGTCCTACTGCATCATCAGCATAACTTTCTACACTGTTAACTGTTCCTTTAGTGGAATGTTCTTTCTTCCCTTGGACTTCACCTTTAATGTGAATATACATAGAGATTCCAGAGGGTGGCGAGCTGAAGAAATGGAGGGAGTAATGACACGCTAGAGGGAGAGAGCAGTCTGACAGGGAAGAAAGAGGCTATACAGAAACACAGACTTGCTTCCCTAAAGGAGACTGACTCCTCTGTGTGGTCCCTCCAGGAAACACATAGCTAGCTACCTAGGAGAAGAGGGATTTATATCAAATGGTAACATAGAATTCTAGATGAGTTCCTGGATCCAACCAAAACCTAGCTCCAACTTGAGAGTTACAGGAACAATAGAGTCATAATCAGGAGGAACAATCTTAGACCCTTTCCTTCACTAGTAGTATGAGTTATATAGAAAGGCAGGTCTTAGGGACAAGAGTCCCCTTTCTAGCAACCCTGAATTCTTTCCCCTTGCACGGGATTCCACCCACTCACAATCTAGAAGACTCTATAGCTCCCTCTTGAAAACAGCTGCCAACAGGAGAGGGAGACTGAGTAGTAGTGATTGTTTATGAACTCAGGGATAAGTCCTTAGCATTTATTGTTTTGGTAGTCTGAGTGTTAGTAACAGAGCTGAGGATCGTTTTCTTTTTTTGTGGAGACCTCACCATGAACCAAATTCTGATGTTCCCAAAGGAAAGCATTGCATGGTGGCTACAAGCCACAACATGACTGTTGATAAGCCTTAAAAATTGAACTCAGTTACATACAAATCCACATGATTATTTCAATAAATGGAGAAAAAAATTGAAAAAGTTCAAGAGTCCTTTATGAAAACTTAGGTATAGAATGATTTTTTTAATATGATAAAAAGCAAATATCTATAACTCAAAGTTAGCATCATATACAATATGGAAATACAAGAATCTTTCCCAATAAACAAATGAGTAAAGCAAAGGTATTTAGTCACCAAAAATCCTCTTCTCTCCATAGTGATTTGACATAATTTTAGATATACTAACAATTGCAGTATGATGAGAAAGACAAAGGGAAAAACTCCCTGTTTGCTGATGACATGATGATTTATTTATAAAATGCTAGAGAATCAGCAAAGAAATGAATTGCACAATAACATGAATAAAATATTAAGATACAAAATAAACCACAAAGCTCCAAAATGTTTCATCTATCATCAACATGTAACATTCTTTATCCAAACTCTCGCAGATGAGCTTTCTGTCCCAGAGTGAGGCTATACTTTCTCTCAATGTTCTAAGAACAACACAGAGTCTTCTTTAATGCCATCTTGCCAAGGTCTGATCAGATTATTAATTTTGAATCAGCCATCCAGTCATAAGTCACTTTTAGAAAGGGGGTATTTATTAAGATCATAGAGTAAGTTGGTGAAAAAATACAGATCCCCTCAAAAAGTCTACAGCATACTCTCCTAGAAGTACATGGAGTCCTCGGGAAAGTGGGTTCATGCTGGAGAGGATATATGGCAAAGGGGTAACGCAAAACTCCTGGTCTGGCATTGTTCAGTCCATCCTTGACTTCTAAAGAGACACTAACATCAAGAGATCTAGAAATGTCATTAGGAAACCAGTGGGAAAATAGGAAATCCAAAATCCTATACATCCTTTGAAACTTGTAAGATCTTCCTTCAGTTAAAGGGGAAGAAGGAAGGAGACCCAAAGCTGACGCTTAGGCCTCTTTTGTCCTCTATTTCCCTAGGAAGTTCCTTCTCAGGAGGGTTAGCTAGAATAGTACACTTGCTCTAATTTCTGGAATGACCTGATATTATAGAAACATACTCCCTTCTCTACTAATTCCAGCTAACTTGATGATTTTATACAGAATGTACTGAAATCCCTCAACCAGTAGGACAAACTTCCTGTCTGGGTATCATTCACTTCATGAAATTGATTTTCAAGGACTTTTCATGCTTAGTCTGAGGCCCCAAATTGAAATGGATTGATTTCATTTAAGGAATCTCATTGATATCCGTTCAATGGATAAATGATCTTATCATTTATTTTAAATGGAATGGGGTAACTTGACCAATCATTCCCAACTTTACAAAATATAGGAGAATATAATAGAAAGTGAAGTCCCTTGCAAAAGATCTATGAAATGCATACGATATTTGGGAGTCCCTCTAAAAAGCACACAGAGTGGTAGAGTCTGGGGGAACACTCCACTGTTTTTTTAGGTTTTTGCAAGGCAAATGGGGTTAAGTGACTTGCCCAAGGCCACACAGCTAGGTAATTATTAAGTGTCTGAGGCCGGATTTGAACCCAGGTACTCCTGACTCCAGGGCCGGTGCTTTATCTATTGCGCCACCTAGCTGCCCCAAACACTTTACCTTCCTGCAACTAAAGCACTTGTTGCATCTAAAAGTCCCATTTTTGGACAAATGTCAATAACCATTAAAAATAATAAACCATTAAACCATTAAAAACAACCTGGCAGGGTGTACGTTTATACTGCCACACCTATTGATCTCCTCTACCCACTAGTCAATCCCCAAAATCAAGTCTGGGAACATCAGCCAGAGAATAAAAACAGGGTAACCAAAGTGACTGTCTTCCCCTGGTTGATGTATGAGAAAGTTATACACAGTTTTTTTTTGGGGGGGGTATATCTAAGAATCACTTCATTGGTTTATCTGGTTTGTTTTTATTTTTTCCTATATTCCAAAATCTTTTTGGTCATTCTAGAGACACAAAAATAATGAAACTTTAGAGCTGTGATCAATCTGGAAAATTCCATCTCCAGAATCCCTTAAGATATGATGACCCTGGGATAGCTAGGTGACACAGTGGATACAGCACTAGTCCTGGAGTCAGGAGGACCTGAGTTCAAATCCCACCTCAGACACTTGATACTAGTTGTTGACCTTGGGCAAGTCATTCAACCCCACTGTCTCACAAAAATAAAAAGCCCCCCCCAAAAGATTTGATGATCATTTATACCCATATTGCTTTAGATATTAACCAGCTTTCAGTATTAGGAAAACTGTCAGTATAATTAATTACATCAACAACAAACCTATCAGAAATTATATGATTATATCAATAGATGCTGAAAAAGCTTTTGACAAAATATAGCATCCATTCCTACTAAAAACACTAGAGAGTGTATAGGAACAAATGGACTGTTCCTTAGAATATTTAGCAGTATCTATCTGAAACCATCAACAAGCATTATACTCAATGGGGAGAGGCTAGAGGCATTTCCAGCAAGATCAGGGGTCAAACAAGGGTGCCCATTATCACCACTACTATTCAATATTGTATTAGAAATGTTAGCTTCAGCAATAAGAGAAGAAAAAGAAATTGAAGGAATTAGAATTGGGAAGGAAGAGACAAAACTCTCACTCTTTGCAGATGACGTGATAGTCTACTTAGAGAATCCTAAGAAATCATCCAAAAAACTACTGGATACAATTAGCAATTTTAGCAAAGTTGCAGGATAAACCCTCATAAATCCTCAACTTTTCTATATATGACTAGCAAAATTCAGCAGGAAAAGCTAGAAAGAGAAATTCCATTCAAAGTAACCTCAGACAATATAAAATACCTGGGAGTCTATTTGCCAAGGTAGACTAAGAAACTTTTTGAAAACAATTACAAAACACTTCTCACACAAATAAAATCAGATTTAAATGGCTGGACAAACATCAACTGATCATGGATAGATTGAGCTAATATAATAAAAATGACAATTCTACCAAAACTAAACTACTTGTTTATTGCCCTGCCAATCAAAATTCCAAAAAATTACTTTAATGAGTTAGAAAAAGTGTTAAGTAAATTCATATGGAGAAAAAAAAAGTCAAGAATTCCCAGGGATTCAGTTAAGAAAGTGCAAAAGAAGGTGACTCAGCTCTATCAGATCTAAAGTTATACTATAAAGCATCAGTCATCAAAACTGTCTGGTACTGGCCAAGAAATAGAGTGGTGGGCCAGTGGAATAGACTAGGGGCAATAGCAGGAAACCATTACAGTAATCTGCTATTTGATAAACCCAGAGTCCAACTATTGGAATAAAAACTCTCTTCAATAAAAACTGATGGGAAAAGTGGAAATTAGTATGGAAGAGACTTAGATTAGACCAACACCTCACACCCTTTACCAAGATAAGATCCAAATGGATGCAGGATTTAGACATAAAAAATAATATTATAAGCAAACTAGAAGATCAAGGAGTAGTTTACCTGTCAGATCTATGGAAAGGGAAGCAGTTTATGACCAAGGAAGAGATGGAGAACATCACTAAAAACAAACTAGATGATTTTGATTACATTAAATTAAAAAGCTTTTGCACAGACAAAACCACTGTAACCAAGATCAAAAGAAATGTAGTAAGCTGGGAAAGTAATCTAGTGTTTCTGACAAAGGACTGATTTCTAAAATATACAGACAACTGAGTCAAATTAAAAAAAAAACATTCCCCAATTGACAAATGGTCAAAGGATATGCAAAGGCAATTTACAGTTGAGGAGATCAAAGCTATCCATAGTCATATGAAAAATTGCTCTAAATCATTACTGATTAGAGAAGTGCAAATTAAAGCATCTATGAGGTACCACCTCACACCTCTCAGACTGATCAATATGACCAGAAAGAACAATGATCATTGTTGGAAGGGTTGTGGGAAATCTGGTACATTAATACATTGTTGGTGGAGCTGTGAATTCATCCAACCTTTCTGGAGAGCAGTCTGGAACTAGGCTCAAAGGGCAACAAAAATGTGCATACCCTTTGATCCAGCAATACCACTACTGGGCCTATACCCTGAAGAGAAGATGAAAAATGGTAAAAACATCACTTGTACAAAAATATTCATAGCAGCCCTGTTTGTGGTGGCAAAGAATTGGAAATCAAGTAAATGTTCTTCAATTGGGGAATGGCTTAGCCAACTCTGGTATAAGTATGTCATGGAACACTATTGTTCCATTAGAAACCAGGAGGGATGAGAATTCAGGGAAGTCTTGAGGGATTTGCATGAACTGATGCTGAGTGAGATGAGCAGAACTAGAAAAACACTCTACACCCTAATAGAAACATGGGGGTCATGTTCAACCTTGATGGACTTGCTCATTCCATCAGTGCTACAATCAGGGACAATTTGGGGCTGTCTTCGATAGAGAATACCATCTGTATCCAGAGAAAGAATTGTGGAGTTTGAACAAAGACCAAGGACTATCACTTTTAATTTAGGAAAAATCCTGATATCTTATTGTCTGATCTGGCTATCTCTTATACTTTGTTTCTTCCTTAAGGATATGATTTCTCTCTCATCACATTCAATTTGGATCAATGAATACCATGGAAACAATGTAAAGATTGGCAAATTGCCCTTCTGTGGAGGGTGGGGGGGGGGAGGGAAGTAAGATTAGGGGAAAATTTGTAAAACTCAAAATAAGTAAAATCTTTAAAAAAGAAAAAAAAGATATTTACCAACCATGATGAATGTAGTGCCTTGGCAAGGCCCCATGGACATTTCCTTTTGTATTTTCCCTTGTTTCAAAGGGAAAAAATTAGTGAAAGTGATGGTATTTGAAAAGTTTTTTCTAAGAACTAGAATTTTTGACAGAAATTCTAGTCAGCTGAAGGTCTTTATATAATATGTCTATCAAAGGGAATGCCTTTTCCAATTTCTGGCCAAATACTGACTTATTAATGATGTAACAAGACCAACAGTGTTTGATTTCTTTATCTCCTTATCTTCCGTCGATCCTTTTAAATAATATACTCAATGATTGGCAGGACTGTCCTATTGGAATCATCTGAGAGTGACTAGGGAGAAGTCGCCTCCTCACTTCTCTTAGAGTCCCAATATGGCAGACTCTTTAGTCTTTGTTTAGAGTTTTTCTTGTTTCTCTAGATGTGCTCCCATTATATATGTCTCCTTCATAGCAGTAGTAGCATCTTGTAGAGTCAGTATTCTTCTCTGAACCTCATCTACACACCAAGCATGTTGTATGGGTGTATCCAAGGATTTGTATGTATAACAGGAATGCCTCATTAAGACAACATTTTAGCAGGGCTTTATAGCTTGCCCTGGTGGTATTGTCCATTTTTAACAACATTGAACCTAGAGTCTCACTGGAATTATTGAGTATCCAAAGGTCTTCAGAGGATCCCAGTCTCTTGTATTTTATTAATATTGCTTTATCTGTGAAAGGCAGTCATGTATATTGGACAGAAAATTGGCCTTGGAGCCAGGAAGAACTGGATTTAAATCCCACTTTGACACATCCTAGCTCTGAGGTCCTAAGCAAATCACTTAACCTCTTAAGGCCCTAGGCAGCTCTTTAAAACCCTAAATTTCAGAGCAGGTGCTGACCTCCATCAGTAGAGTAAATGATCTCATCTGGGATGTCCCTATACCAATGAAATACCAGGTCCTCAACTTTGTCTCTAATGTAGCTTATCTACTGCCAGGGCTCCTGGCTTTAATAAAAGGGTTTGCTGGTAAATGTTTAACAACCAGTTCTCCAAAAAATATGCACAGGACACACTTTTGAGTTTAAAAGGCATGAATAACATTCTCTCCATCATTTTCTTAAGTCTAGATAATCAACAAAGCAACAAATCAAACCCTGACGTGTAGCATTTTCTAATTTCTGAGCTTATATTTTCACAGTGAAACAAAAAATCTCTCCTGAGTCTGTATGAGCTGGCTTTTACACACCCTTTCTTTAATATCTACCACCTCACATTTCAACCGTTTGCTTTCACGGTCCATGTGTTTTTTCCTTTTTACTCCCAATTGTCAAGCAGATTTGACTGTTGAATCATGGCGCAAATATATTTACTTTCCAGTGGACTATCTGACCAGAAATTGGGAGAATGAAGCAGCCTCTTTTTTTTGCAATCTGTGTATATTTGGAGGGTAGAATAAAACAATCTGTGTATATTTGGAGAGTAGAATAAAGTAGGATTGAACTACACATATGTAGCCTTGATTCTCAGCTCTTAAGCTCCAAATTGCACAAGCGATTCAGATCCATTTTTCACTAGGGGCACCCAAGGCAGAACTGAAAATTCAAAGGAATCCATAATCTTAGTCCCTCAAGAAGTAAACTGCCCTGTCTTGAATTCTACTTGGTACCCCTTCCCCACCCTTCTTATTCTTTCCTTTCCTTCCTCACTCCCATCCCCTTCCTTGACTAAACTGTCCTTTTGTGTTTTTAATTTATTTATAGATTCATAGCATACATAACCATTAGACCTCTACTAATTTATTTTCAAATACTTTGATTATTTCCTCTATGTTTTTCCTATCACACATGTTCGTTCTCTTTCTCCCATAGGAGCACATGCATCTTCCAGAATCTGTCTGCTGTACTTATACTCTCAGTGGAGCACTAATTTCCATCCTCATTAGCTTTTGGTACCCACACTGAATATTCCTCTCCATGTTTCATAAATATCACTTGGGCAGGCTCACTTGATTTTTTCCCTTTACTCTCTTTATGGAGATACAGAACCATTAAAAAAAGATGAATGGGTTTGTGTCTGAGAAGAAACCCTGAAATTTTCCTACCTGCAATTAATTAACCACAAGCACAATTAGCCTGGGCTGTTCACCCTAACCCAGCAATTGTCTAACCGTACTGATCGTTATTTACACATATGATTTTATGCTTAACACATTTTGACAATTAATTATAACATCCTGCACACAATTCAGACACTAAAATTGGACATGAAAGAAATGAACTAGGAAACACTTAAAAATTATAACCCTAATAAAAAAATAAACTTTGCACATCATCTATGAAGATGATGCTATTGACTCATTGTCAGAGCCATGTTTTCTTTGAACCCCTTTTCTGTCAGTGAAGATAATTCACCTGTAACTTTTTCCTACCCTCTCCCTTCTCAGAATTTCAAATTTCAGAAGGGATCTCAGAGGCCAACTATTCCAAGCTGTTCCTGAGCATCACTCATTTCAACATCATGTGCAGGCAAGGGAACATCCAATCACTGCTTGGAGGCATTTGATGGAGATAGGAAGCAGCCCCATCTACTTTGAAAGAATTCAATTTGGGGGGGGGGGGGAGTTTGACCTCATATTAAGCCTAATTCTGTCTGTGACATTCACTCATTATTCTTGGTTGTTCCCTTGTAGCTAAGCAAAAAGCCTTCTTCCACATTGAATGGTAGTTATGATGGTACCTCAGAGTCTTCACTTCTCTAGGCTAAATCTCCTCAATCCTTTCAATGGCTGCTTATATGGAATGATTTCCAGACCCTTCACCATCCTGATCATCTTCTTCTGATTATCAATATCCTTCCTAAACTCCAGTGCCTGCAACTGAACACAGTACTGAAGGTATGATCTGACCAGGGCTATGTATGGCAAGACAATGACCTTCCTGCTCTTGACATTATAACTTTCTTTGGTTTTTTTTTGCAAGGAAAATGGGTTTAATTGGCTTTATTTGAACTCAGGTCCTCCTGACTCCAGGGCCAGTGCTCTATATACTGTGCCACCTAGCCACCCCACATTATATCTTTCTTAATGAAACCTAAAGTGATATTAACTTTGGGAACTTCCATGTCACTACTGACATTGAATTTTAAAGTCAATCAACCATGACCCACTGGCAAGAGTCCCAAGTTCAGAATCAGAAGACCTGGGTTCGAATCCAAATTAAGTTGATTGCTACCATGTGACTTCAGATAGGTTACTTAACTTTTCTGGGTCACTGTTTCTTGATCTATAAAATGAAAGGGTTGAACTACATGACCTCTAAAGAACCTTCTAGTTCGAAGTCTAAGATCATAAACTCTTCAGATTTTTAAAAAATAAACAACTTTCTCGCTTTACTGCTATCTTTTCACTAGTGAAGCTGATTTTTTTGAATTCAAGTGTAAAGTTTTATTTTTAAATCTCTGAGTTTCTTCTCATTCTCACCCTATGTTCTAGCTTATTGAGATCTTTTTGAATTCAGACTTTGACATCCAGTATGTTAGCTATCCCTCCTTTGTTACCTCCTCATTTAATTAGCATAGCATCTATGCTTTTCTCCAAGTCCTAATTCTGATAAGAATTCTTGATAAGAATTCTAAGTAGCACAAAGCTTAGCACAGATCCCTGGGGCATTCCACTGGAGACCTTCATTCAAGTTGACATCAAATTAACTTTCTTCCCCTTTGTGACATGAGTTTGGGAGGCAATAATGTGCTCATCTACTCTTAGCCAGGTATGACCCAATAGATCTCAATTTCACTCAATTTCACTTACTATCTCATTTTATATTATTGGATTTATAAAATTGCAAAGACCAAATTTGACTTTACATTTAGCCCCAGCACTAGTGGCCACCTTGGCTGCGAAGAGAGCACTCCAGATATTAACGTGACAAGGATTCCTCATTTCTTGGATAGTTTTTGGAACTCCTATGATTTGCCTTCAATTTGTTTATACCTTATTTATGGCATTCAAATTAATACAATAGCTTGAATGTTTGGTTCTGATCATCTCTATCAGAGAATAAGTAATGAACTCATCTAGACCAGCCACCAGTTAAGTGAGGCAAATGTTTAAGTCCAGTACACCAGAAATACAAGAGAGAGAACTATCTCTGGTGGGTTATTAGGCCCATGAGATCATTTACATAAGGCTGGACAACAACCCCATGTTATATAGAGGAGAAAAGTGAAGTGGAGTGAGATTAAGTTACTTGCCCAGGGTCACACAGCAAGTGAATGTCAGAATGTCAGTGAATGACAGAATTTAAAGTCAGGTCTTCCTGATTCCAGGCCCAATGTGCCACTATCATGTTGCCTAGAGAATAGTTATAAATGATCTCATCTGTGATTAGAGTAACCCTCTGTGCACATTTAGGCCAGAAATCTGAAGCCCACACTCCTAGAAAGATAGATACTCCCTGCTTCCAAAAACCTAGTATTATGGTTAAATATTAAATTATTATTTATTGAACCTATCATCTCAGAATTTAGATTAGACCATTTTTGCAACATTATATTTGCTGAATGATTTATCACTTTAATAAAATCCAAACTGTAACTAGTATGGGGCATATGAGGGTCCCCCCCCCCCAGGGTCTCAACATGGGGCAGTGAGTCCTTCTCAAAGGTGTTTGCTCCTTTCCTAGGGTAATTATCTTCCCTTTTTTGAGGGACCAGGGGCCTCACCTAACACTAACAAATCCTTTCTGTGACAAGAGCCACAGTCTCTGGGGAATGACCAACCCCCCTCACATTACTGGGCTCATGTTTGAACTCTCCACACTCACCTCCAACCCTCACTGGGGCATGAATTTGCCCCAGTCATAGTTACAGCTAGCTAAGGCTCCAATGAAAATTTATTCATTTACCATTCAAAGACATGTGGCTATATCTCTTGTCCTTGAAGACATCCCCGGACAAAGACCAGAGATTTTTTTTCTCTTATTCTTTCCCATAGCCTTGCTGATTTGGGAGGACTTCCATATTTACAATGGAAGTCTTTTACTTTAAGCCCATTTCATCTTAAGTCCTCCATGGACAATACCATCAGGAGCTCCAAATTCCACTTTGATTGTGTGAGGCACAACTTCTAGGGACAGGGCCATCCTGGAGTTTGGGACAACTTTGTAATGGCCTTCTTGCCTATCATCTCCCTCCAAATATTCTGTGATCCAGTGATCCTGACCTTGGTGTTCCTTGAACACAGTTTTCCATCTCTGAAATCCTGGAATGGTTTCCATCCTCACCTCTGTTTCCTGCTTTCTCTGGTTTTGTTCAAGACTCAGGTTAGAGACCACTTCATACAAGAGTCTTTTTTCCATCCTTCCCCTTAGTGCCTTCTGACTTACCTCCCATTTATCTTGTCAAGATCTCCTATGCACACAGTTGCATGGTGTAGTGTCTTCCCAGTAGAATTTGAGATTCTTTTATGGTAGGGTTGCTATTTTTGCATTTCTTTGTATTTTCCTTATGTAGCACAAGCACATTATAGGTACTTGTTGCCTGATTGATTCGACTGTTCAAATAAGTCCTACATGAATGGCTAATCTACTGCCACTGAAGGAATTCCTGGAGGAAGTAACTCAATGGCATTCATATCACATCTCTAAGGCCCCTTACAGCTTGACTATCAGATGATTTCATGATGCTCAATTTCAGCTTTTTCAGGAACTGCTTATCTAGCTTGCAGAGAGGTGGTACAGTGGATAGAGCACTGGCCTTGGAGTCAGGAAGATGAGAGTTTGAATTCAGGCTGACACTTGATAACTAGCTGTGTGACCTTGGACAAGTCACTTCACCCGGATCACCTTGCATCCAGGGCCATCTCCAGTCATTCTGATTCTTATCTGGCCACTGGATCCAGATGGTTCTAGAGGAGAAAGTAAGGCTGGTGACTTAGCATGGCCCCCCTCACTACAATCCAATTCATGTCCTTGTCATGGCATCACCTCCATGATGTCGAGGTCTTCTGAGAGAATGAAGGACCAACATTATCATCTAGATTTCAGATTTCACAGGACCCTTAATGTTTCTTCTCCTTTTATTCTGTCTGAATTGCATTATCCCATGCTTCCCACCTTTTTTAACTAAACTACAGCAGAGAACGAAAGAAGAGGCAGTCTTACCATACATTTTATACTAGAAGGATCTGGGAATTGTTCACAGTGAGATAGTACCTTCAAAGAATCACAGACTCACAGAGCAAGGGGAAACTTCTGAAATCATCTAATCTAGCTTGTGTCAATCAATCAATGAATAAACCTTTATTGATCACTTATTCTGTAGCAGTGCTAAGCCAAGAGTAGCCTCTACCACATACTTTGCAAGCAGTCATCTCATCTTTCTTGAAGCCCTCTGGCAAGGCAGTGCCTTCCTCCTCTTTGGGACAGTTCTAATTCAAGTAATCTTTATGTTAGTATAGTCTGGGGGTTCTTTACCAGCCTTTCTCTCTGGGCACCCTTCAGTTTACCAGTGACTTTCTTAAAATGACAATACTGAGGACTGAGCATGGTCCAGCAGAGGTAGGTCTGACCCAAGCAGAGTAGAGTGGGACTATCCCCTCTATCCATGAAAACTGGGCCTCTTGATTAAGCCTGTCAATACAGTGTCATCTCTCATTGTTGATCTATACTGAGCTGCCAGTCCATGGAACATCTCAGTCTTCTTCCTCTAATAAACTGCTATCAAGCCAAATCTCCCCATCTTCAATTTTTGAGCTTGTTCGTTTTGAGTCCAAATGTCAGGCTTGAAATTTAATAGGCACAAATATAATCTGTTTAAATATGACCTATCTGTTTTAAGTCTATATATACATAGACCATTATAAGACTGAAAGGAGTTATTGCAAAGTAGTCATATTCTTTCGCATGGGCTCATGGAACACATTTAGATCATAATTGACAAGAGCAGAAAGGACATTTGCTCCAGTTTCCAGAAAATATCATAAGCACCCCTCCCCCATTTTAAGGAATAATCAGCTGATCACAATTCAGTTTTCAAGGAGCTCCCATCTTTTAATTATACTAAAATAATCTTGGTAATTCTATATCCCCACAGAGACATGGGAACCTGTACACTGGATTATTATAAATTAAAAGTATTTGCCACACTCAGAACAAGCCCAGTGGGAGTCAGATTTTCTGAAATAGCTTAATTAAAGGATGCCTTTTGTTAATTACTATTGTTAATTCACCCTCGTAGCCTATTAATGTGCCAGAGAGATTTCTGCATTTCAACATTGGTGGCTGAAATTAGGGCAGGCCTTGTTCCTAAAACATTAAGTTTGTATATAATATTACTGTTGCAATGAATGCTAATGAGATATTATTGTATTTTCATATTATAATTGTTTCTTGGAATCCTGTGGCTGCCCCCTGACAATGCATTGCAAACAGCTATTGGCAGCTACATAATTGATAGGCTGTTGCCTGGACTTTTGTGTCAAGAAAAAAATAATTATAATAGATGTGAATTGGGGGATTTGGACTCAGAGAAAGGGCAGTCCATTCTAGGTTCTCCACCAACTTTTAGTTTCAATGAAGAGACCTTAATATTCAAGTTTGGGACCTGGGGGGGAATTCATTCAGTCTCTTGCAGCCTCCTCTCCAGGGATCTTTCTGATCCAGATCAGTAAGTATCTTTGGTACCATCCCTCACTGATAGCCTCCTCTTGACTCATGCATATTACCACACATACTAGTCCAGGTCGGGCTGGACCTCAATACCTCTCATCTGGATAGACTAGGAGAATGCTTTTCCCTTACTTTCTCAGGACCTCTTCCAGTCCCTCACTGTTCAAGGCACTACAGCAACCCCATTTCCCTTGGGACCATTCTAGCTTCCATCACCTTTTCCATCTTAGCACTTAAATAAGCATTCTGTTAGAGACAGACTGAATAGAAACAGAGCTTTCTTTGATCATAAAATCAGAAGACTTGACTATGGGTTCAAGTTCCAGCTTTTACTTGGGTTGAACTTAGGCAGAGCCCATCTCTTTCTTTCTAGGCTTCAGTTTCCTCATCTATAAAATGAGGGTATTGGATCACATGATGCCTGTGGATCCGCCCAACTCTAAGATTCTATGATATGGTCCTTCAGAGATCATCCAATCCAAATCATATCTGCTTGAGGATAAGAAGTATGTTATCATTTACATGGGTCTTTAAGGATTGCAAAGCATTTATATAGGTCATATAATTTGATCCTTACAACATCCCTGATATATAGCTATAATTATTATCCCCATCTTACAGTTTTAGGAAACTGAGGCAAGCAGAGGTTAAATGATTTGCCCAGGGTCATACAACTTCTGATAAGCTGAAGCTGAATTTGAACTCAAGTCTTCCTGACCCCACATCCAGTGCTCTAGGCACTGTATCACTTGACCACCTCCTAGAATCCCCTTTACAACTTCCCTGAAAAGTGACCACATAGATTTTGCTTTACATATTGAAAATGGATGGCTTCCAAATATGCAGAAGTCATGGGATCATAGATTTTGAGCTGGAAGAGAGGATATAGTCTACCCTCCACCTCATTTTTATGATGGGGAAACTGAGACTTAGAAAAATCTGAGTCCTACCTCTGATACTTACTGGCACCTCACTTTGCCCCTCAGTTATGTAGGCAGCTCTCCGGGGCTAAAAGTTGCAGAGACTATACCAACTTACATTTCATTCACAATTCCTTCACTGGTTCGGTCCCTCTCCAGCTCAAAAACCTGTGATCCCAGGGCCTGCCAGCTTCATCTTATATCTCTTCCCTGCCTTGCTTGAATAAGGTAATTGTACTGGCAAAACAAATAAAAGCCAGAAGCCCTGTTGTACCAGGACTTCAGTGAGGCACTGGAGACAAGCCTTCTCAATATCGACATGGAGAAGATGGGAAGATGGGAGTTGAAAGATACAGCTCAGGACAGTCAGGTGGAATCATGGCCAGACTTCAAGTAGGTACAAAAGGACCAATGCCAAGTTGAACATTGAGAGGTCTCTTGTGATGTACACCAGGGATCTGAACCTGGTCCTGGGCTCTTCAGAATATTTGACTAAGATGAAGGCAGACAGACCTTCAGTAGAGTGGAAAGAATATTGGATTTTGATGCAGAGGATCTAGGTTTTTCTGCTGTAGATTAAGATGGGTAACCAAGGGTCTTATTGATATTTAAAATAAGTCTTTAGTTGGTCCAGAGGAGTAATTAATAATCCTGTCCTGAAAAATGGGCTGAACAGAATGACCTCTCAAGGTCTTTCACAGTACTAGAAGTCTGCAAGTCTTAGTCACGCTGAAAAAGGAAACTGAATTCTATATTAGATGTTAGAAGAACTGGGTAATGCAGAACCTACTTTTGTGACCTTAACCAAGTAACTTCTCCTTGGAGCATCTCAGTCTTCTAGTTTGAAAAATAGGATTCATAATCCTGGTCCTTCCTACTTCACAAGGCACTTATGAGAGTAGAATAAGCTAATGTATATGAAAACTACAGTTCTCTATGAATTCAAAGTATAACTGAGGCAGGGTTTCTTTGTGGTTAAAAGGAGGTGCCTGGGAAAAAAAGAAGAAACTGTTCATAGGCATGGCAGCCTTTCCTAAAAAAGATGGTTTTGCTGAAGTCAGCAAACAAGTAACTTGTGTCATTTGTGACAGGCTCTTTTCATTAGGAATAGATTTCATAAGCTCATAGATCCAGAAAGGCAAGGGACCTTGATGGCTATCAAGTCACTTAACCCATGAAGAAACTGAGGCTCAGAGAGGGCGTCTTGACTAGGACCACACAAGTAGTAAGGCAGAATTAGAATCCAGATTCCCTTGACTCCAAGTCTAACACTCTGTCTACCATACCATGATGTCTTTCATTTGTTGATAACTACTCTTAGAGATCGAAGTCTTTTTTTGAGAACAGAGAATGAAAAGTCAACACAGGGATTTGAACAAGGTGCTATATACTAGTTTTGGGGATGCAGCAATAAAAAAGGATCTAATCAAGATGCTTATATGATGGCACAGTGAATAAATACTGGGCCCAGTCAGGAAGACCTGAATTCAAATCCAGCCTAACCCTGGATGAGCCACTTAACTGTTGTTTGCCTCAGTTTCCTCATTTGTAAAATGGCAGTAATAGTAGCACCTACCTCCCAGGGTATTATGATGATCAGATGAGATAATAATTATAAAACCCTTAGCCCAGTACCTACCACATAGTAGACACTCTATCAATGTTAAGTGTTTATTATTATTATTATGCTTTAGAGAGATGCCATGTACATAGAGAGGTATAACATAGGGCACAATGTGATGGGAAAAAAAAGAGTTCCTGGAAAAGAAGTCGAAGAAAAATGCTAGTGAGGAAAATCACTTTGAACTGAAATTTGGAAGGGAATGTCAGAGAATTAGGAGTCAGGGGAGTAGCATCTGAGTTTGATTTTAGGAAAAGGAGGGACCTTAGCAGAGGTCATAAGTCCCCTGGTAGATAGGGTACTGACTTTGAACTCAGGAAGATCTAAGATCAAATCCTACCTCAAACACTTGCTAACTGTATAACCCTAGGCTAGTAATCTCCTCCTTTGGACTTCAGCTTTCTCCTTTGTGAAATGAGTGTGTTAGTCTTATGGTCCATTCATTCAAGCCCTAGATCTGTGATCCTAGGGCATGATGAGGAGCCTTAGCACAAGCATGGTGAATGGCATAAGCAATGGGGTGGGATATAGGAGAGAGTAGAGTCACAACGAGAGACGAAAAATAGTCCAGGTGCCTTGGAACACAGACTAGGTAAACTGAAGCGCACATCACTAAGGCTGGATAGACACGGTGGAGCCAGCGTGCCGAGAGCCACGAATGCCAGCATCAGAAGCGGAAACTCCATTTGTCAGGCAATGAGGAGACACTGAAGAATTTTTGAGGAAAGAAGTGGTCGGATCATGAGGATCATGAGGATCATGGCCCAATGGATAGATTAATCAGCTGGTGGTGAAGAGAAGGAGAGGGAGAGAGAGGGAGAGGGAGGGAGAGAGAAAGAGGAAGTGAGGGAGAGAGAGAGAGAGAGAGAGAGAGAGAGAGAAGGGGAGGAGGGGAGGGGAGGAGGAGGGAGAATTGTCTCAGTGAGAAGAGGAAGATGTTCTGGACCAGGGTTCTGAACTGGGGTGATGTGAGCATGAGTTGAGAGAAAGGGACAAATTCAAGAGATGTTGTCGCAGTACAGTCAACAAATATGAAAACGATTGGTTCCATGTAGTTGAAAAAAAATAAATAACATTAAAAACAAAACAAACAAAAACCCTGACTGGATGTTGTTGGGGGAGGGGTAGAGCAGAGTGAGAGTGAGGAAAAGAGTCAGATAGCTGGCCAAACCCGTGTAACTGAGGGCTGTCAACAGAAATAGGGAAGTTTGAAAAAAAAGGAATGCTTGGGTGGCAGAAGATGAGAGATCAATTTTTTCTCTTTTCTTTTTTCCTTCCTTTCTTCCTTCCTTCTTTCTATCTTTTATACTTTATGAATAGATCATAGGATCTAGAGTTTTCAGGGACCTTTGAGATGATCTTGGCCAATTATTTCAACTTACAGGTGAGGAAACTGAGGGCTTACTGACTTACTGGCCTATCATCACATAGCTAGTAGGTGGCCAACTTGGTATTTGAACTCGGATCTCTTGACTCAAATGCCAGTGCCCTGGATGCTGTTGCTGCTGTTTTGTCCTTTGTTCTTAAAGGAGAACATGATTTCAAGGGAGTGATACCATGACAAGCTCATGAACTGGATTTGAGTGAGGGGGTGCTGTGCTAAGACACCAGGTTCACTTTATTCTCCAAGGCCATGCAGGTCTGGAAAAGGCCTTGGCCATCAGGATGAGGCAATCAGGGTTGAGTCTTATCCAAGATCACACAGCTAGTAAGTGTCAGAAGTCAGATTTGAACTGAAGTCTTCCTGACTTCAGGGCTGCCATTCTACCCACTGTGCCATCTAGCTGACCTAATAATAATTAGGCTGTCTAATAAGCTATCTCTAATGTTGAACATTAGCGAACTCCAAGTGGAATGGCCTACATTCTCCAGGCAGAGGCTGGGAAATCACTTGTCAGGGAGGTTATTGGAGGAATTCTTGGTCAGGAATGGGTTGGGCAAGATGAGTTCTGAGGTCCTTTCCAGCTTAGAAATTCTATGACTTTAAAAAAATGGAGAGAATTCTGGGAGGATGTCAGAGTAAGTCAGAAAATCCAAAGCTCTCCAAATTTCTTCCACAACAAGTCAAAAAACAACTTTAGGTGAATATAGCATGGCAAAAATATACAAGAGTTGGGGCACAACAGTGGTCCTCTTGGGACAACCAGAGAAGGACAGAAGAAAAATCCTGGGAGAAGACCAAGTGAAGCATAAACACTTGATGAGTGCAGAGCAGTGACTCAGGGATGCTGCTGACTGTGGATGCTTATGGGAGATCTGAGTTCTTGATCTCGATTCCAGACCAGAGAGGAGAACTGAAGGCTATAGCCATTGGAGAGTTCTCAGGAGTAAGATTATTTTCAGTGCAGAGTTCTGAGGAGTCCCAGCTGTGACTTGGAGAGGGGGAAAGGAGTGCAGAGGTTGGATCTGAGACAAAGCTTCTGAAGCCAGAGGCACCATGCCCCATACTACAAGACTAGAGATGAATATAAGAAAAAACTGCTAAATATTTTTTAATGAGCAGGCAAAGGAAAAAGAACCCAACCATAGACAGTTACTATGGGAATAGAGCAGTGACGTGAGTAGGATCCATGACTAGGGATGCACACATGGTTTTAGAATCTAGATTTGCACTATATGAGTCTAATAGATGTAGATTAAATTCACTATTATTTCTATTAACTGTGTATGTATGAGGTAGCAGTATGTGTTATATATGTTATATGCTAACTTACAGGTTGCACGCTACTGGTTTAGTGACCATATATTTCCTATCTCATATCAGTATTCTTTACACACACACACACACACACACACACACACACACACACACACACATAAACCTTCAACTAATGCAGAATGTTAACTATATAGCAGCTTGAGACAAGGGAGAGAAATGAAAATATAGATTATAGTGTGTACATGGTCTTACCTTTATGTGTATATGAAGTTCATTTGCCTATACTTCTGGACAAAAATCTCTGTGGCTTTGTCTTTTTTTTAGTTTAGAAGTCTCTTGGTCTCTGTGGTGATGATTGCACGGGTTGTTGCAGTGCACCTGATTCTTTAATTTGGACTTGTCTCTTACCAGCTTTTTGTCGAAAAAAGAATAACAGCAGAGGAAGCATAAACCTGATATGGGCACCTGCATGCCCTCTTCAGTGATGCAGATGTACTGAAGTAGTCAGTACATCTGGTGTTTTTTGGGGCTGTCAAAATCAAGATCAGCAAAACTAAATATCTTATATACATATATGGGAAATGCATCATCTATGGGAAATGAACATATATATTAAAGGGGCTACAAACAATGCACTGGTAACATAAAGAGGAAATTGCTATAGGTATGTGGTTATTGTACATGCTCAACCCAGTTTGGGAGAGAATGCGCAATCTGAGGTGAGGAGCTTGCCACTGCTTTATCTCACCTCTTTGTATGTATTTGAGGCTAAAATGCCACCTTCAGCTGTTTTTACCTATGAAAATGACTGAAATCATACAGAAATTACATATATAACACAGATCAGTGAGCAGGTATTAATATTGATTTTATTTTATCATTATTTTTTACTTTTCTTACATTAAGAGGAGGCTTTTTCTCCCCTGCCTACCTTGACCAATAATAATAATGTTTGTCCTTCATTCTCAAGATCATGATATACGGGAGGTGACGCCATGACAAGCATATGAATTGGATTTGAGTGAGGGGACGTTATACTAAGTCACCGGCCTCACTTTTTCCACCAGAGCCTTCCTTTACCTCACATTCCTGAAATAAAGAAGACTGGGGTTCATCCTCAGAGGAAGGAAGATATTGAAGCAAAAATATGTCTCTCCTACCCCAAAGAGTAACATGAAATGACTACCAGCTCAAAAAGAATTCACAGAACTCAAAAACGACTTTAAAAGTCAAGTAAGAGAATTTGAGGGAAACTGACAAAGAAAATGAGAACAATCCATGAAAAATAAGAAGATTATGAAAAGAAAGTAAACCAAAATAGAAGAGAATGTGAAATACTTCATAAGAAAAACTACCGATTTGGAGAACAGGTCAAGAAGAGGAAATATAAGAATAATCAGACCTCCTGAAAGCTACAATAAAAAGAAGAATCTTGATACAATAACACAAGAAGTAATTAAAGAAAATTATCTTGAAGTATTAGAAAGAGGGGAAAAAGAAAAAAAATTCACCAATCACCACCTGAAAGGGATCCTAGGAGAAAAGCTGACGGAAATACATAGCTAAATTCCAAAGCTCCCAGGTTAAGGAGAAAATATTAAAAGCAATAAGAAAAAAAGCAATTCAAATATGGTGGTGCCATAATTAGAATCACACAAGACCTCAGAGTGGCTACTTGGAACACTACATATTAAAGAACAAAAGAACTGGGATTGCAGTCAAAAATATGATACCCAACAAAGTCAGACATAATCCTGAACAACAGCAACATGAACATTCTATGAATTGCCAGACTTTTAGAATTTTGTTGCAAAAAGACTTGAACTTAAGAGAAAATTTGACATACAAGAAACAAGAGAAATATAAAGTAACCCTCAAAATCTAAATACTAGGGGACTCAATAAGGACAAATTGTTTCCAGTCTATACATGGAAATGTAAACCATATGTCCATGATTGTTATTAGTAATTGGGTAGTTCAAAGGACAGATTGGGATAGAGCTGAGTAGGATGGGACTCTTAAAAGTAAAATGATGTGTGAAAAGATAAAAATTAAGCATTATTTTATACAAATAAGGTGTGAGAGATAGAATTGATACAGGGAATGGGGAAGATTAGATGGGGAAGGAGAACTAGTAGTTCTGTAAACCTATTCTCATTGGAAATGGGTTCAAGAGGGAACAATACATACATAATGCATTCACACATACGTGTGTGTGTAAAAGTCTTTTAAATTCAGAAAGAAATAAGAGGAGTGAACAGGGAGGCTAGAGAGTTAAAGGGTGAAGGAACAGAATAAAAGGATAAAGAATAGGATAATAGAAAGACATGTAGATCAATGGGGAAGGGGTATAGGAAGGTGAGAGAGAGATTCTTGGAAAGGTGTTAGATTAGGGAATAGGAGAGCAAGTAGAAGTAAAATAGAGGAGTGAAGAGAGTTTGTTGCTTTCAGGAAATCTTATGAAAATGAGAGATATACACATTCCAAATAGATAGATATCTATGAACATGGATGTGTATATGTAGCTATATATATATATATATGTATATAGATAGATAGATAGATAGATCAATAGATAGATAGGTGTATGTATGTGGGCATGTGTGTATATATAATTGTCTATAGATTTATGAGTATGTATGTGTATGCGAGTATGTATATATATATCCATGATTAATTGTAGCTGTCCTTTGCTGGGGGGGGGGGTGATAAGGAAGAAAAAAAGATTTAAAAAAAAAAGAAAAAACCCAACCCAAACCTGTATTCTTTTGTCATTATCTGATCACGGAACATATTTGATGTTTTCTGAATTCTATCAACACAAGAGAGAATGTAATAATGCCAGAATGATCATCCCTATTATAAAGCTAAATAAGATATATTACATTAGTTTTCAAAATACTACAATCATGCCATGATTTTGTTTTCATGGAGTACCACTCATCAAGTTGCAAGGCTTTATAAATTGTATCATTTAATACCTATTCATGTAAGGTACTTTCTGGCAAGCGGAGAACCAAAATAAAAACTGATGTCAAATTGTCTCTCCAAGGACAAGATCATGGGTCACTAGGGAGGCTGGAAAGAGGAGGGGGGAGCTGAAACGTGACCTTAAAATAAGCCAACATATCATCTGTTCCATCTTTCCCAGAACTTTAAAATCAAGGCAAGACTCCAATTTCTCTGCAGAAGCACTGACTAAAAGTATTTTCCATAATTTCCCTTTAGATACAAGCATCATTTTTTAAAAATTTAATGACATCAATTAGTTTGGTTTGTGTCATTTGCCACCATTAGACTGATAGCCATCACAATCCAGCTCAGCTGGGTAGACATCTGCAGAAAATGGGTGGAAGCAGGATCCTCATGCTACCAATGTTTGGTGATGTGGGGTTATCTAAATTCCAAGGGAAAAGCACATATTTTCTTCTCTTTTTTTAAGGTTTTTTTGCAAGGCAATTGGGTTAAGTAGTTTGCCCGAGGCCACACAGCTAGGTAATTATTATGTGTCTGAGGCTGGTTTTGAACTCAGGTACTGCAGGGCTGGTGCTCTATCCACTGTGCCATCTTAACTACCCCTAAAAGCACATATTTTTCAAAGGTCATTACAGTACCACAGAAGCCAAACTGAAGAGACTGATAAGGAATGGGTCAGCCCATATTCAAGTGAAGGCCACCATTAGGAGCCCACCATGATGGTGTGATGGAAAGGATGTTGGATTTGGGGTAAGAGGCTCTGGATTCAAATTCTGGGACTGCTGTTTATTAGGTCTGTGAACCACAGTACTTTCAGGGGATTAGAAGGTGACCTAGGTAGGGTGAGATTTCAGACACCCAAACCCCTAAATTTCAAGTTTTATTGCAAACTCTGAGATGTATCAATATGACTAGTTCTCTACTCTTTAAATTGTCCTAGCAACCAGCCACATCAAACTATCTCCTTTCCAACTAAATCCCCAAGTTTAGTCAACCAGGTTTAATTTAGTCCCCATTAGATGTCGACTATATGCCCACCCTACCCACTCCATTCCAATCAGCCTTACGTCTCTCCCCATTCCAATCCAAACCTCTTGGTTCATTAGAGTCCTTGCTTAATTCTCCAGTGGATTTTTTTCCCATTCTGTCAATTCTGTTTTTAAAGATTTTTCCTTTTCCATTTGCCCAATTGTATTTTTAAAGGAATTCTTTTCTTCAGTCACTTTTTTTTGCTTCTTTTTTCAAGATGCTGAATTTCTCTTGCATATTCCTAATTCATATTCCCTTCTGGGGCTCCACAGGTAGTTCTTTTTCTGGCTTCACAGGTAGTTCTTTTTCTACCATCCTCTTCAAAGATGGTGTCATTGTCTTTCTGACTGCCAAAGTGACTCTCTATGGGCAAGGCTTTTCTCCGTTTTTTTGTTTTGTTTTGTTTTGGGGTTTTTTGCCCATTTTCAACTCTGCTCCTGGACCACTGAGGTGCCAAATCAAACTTGTGCTGGGGGAGGACCTGCTCAAACTTTCTGCGACCTTCAATGTCATCCACTTGCTTTGCCAGTTGTGCAGGGGTTCTAGGGCTCTTGATGTGCCATAGACACCGGTGTTGAAGCCCTCACCACTGGCCTGCTGAGCCAGGACCCTGGGGGGCTTGCTTGCTGATCTTTGCTGTAGTTGAGAGCCTCCAGATGTCCTTCCTCCTCATCTGAGCTGCCCTGGGCTCTGTTCCCTGTATCAGGCCAAGGTCTACTTGAGTGAGACTGACCTTTCCTGATATACTTCCAAGGTATCTTATGCTTGGAAAATGCTCCAATCTGTCTGGGGGGGGGGGCGGTTCTGTTGCTTCAGAGGCTTGATTAATGTTTTAGGTTTTTGTTGTTTTTTAGGTTTTTGCAAGGCCAATGGGGTTAAAGTGGCTTGCCCAAGGCCACACAGCTGGGTAATTATTAAGTGTCTGAGACTGGATTTGAAACCAGGTACTCCTGACTCCAGGGCCGGTGCTTTATCCACTGCGCCACCTAGCTGTCCCTTAATGTTGTTTTCTAAGGGAAACTGAGGAGAACTTAAGGAAGTTCTTGTCTTCTCTCCATCATCTTCCCTTGCTAAGTTCTCAAAAGATTCCCCAACACTCCTGATCTTTCCAACCCCCATTCCTGCAATTGCTTCTCCTCTTTGTAACAAGGACCTGGCTCTCCCCAAGGCTACCAGAGCCCTTCCACTCTTTTCTCTTGAAGTCATTCTTCCACTCCATGAAACCGAGGAGTTCACAGGGAGTCCCAGCCTGCTGCTGTTTCCAGATTATTCTATTCCATCCATCCCTCAGTCAAGTCCATGCCATTCTCTCTCCCCTTGTTGCTATCAAATAGTGTTCTTCCCATTGCTCTAAAAAATGCAGGATAATATAACAAACATTAGATTAGTGCCTACTCTGGGCAAAGCACTGTGCTAGGAGTTAGGGGAGATACAGTTAGTTTAATGAATCAGTACTCATTCAATGCCTACCATGAGCCAGGTACTATATTAGACATTAGAAATACAGAAACAAACCTGAAATAATACTACATGGTGTCCCAAAAGTCTTAGTGATTTTGTAAACTTTAAAAACTTCAGAAGTATAATTGCAAAAATGAAGTATAATTGCTACAAGTTTACAAAAACAGCAGTGTTTGAAAGCTTATTTCTGTTTTAAAATTTTTACTTTATTTTCTGAAAATTTTGAAAATTCAACATAACTGCTATCTTGTACAATATATGTTGCTCTAATCAATTTTTGAACTTTGTATAAAATTTATATCAGCTGCATTTGCAAGCTTAGCCTTACAATCATCTGGAGCAGGGAGGGGTATGGCTATTTGGAGATTTATAACCTCATTCGCAGGCTATCTCTGGTCAGACATTGAATTAATTCACCCCTAAAAAACATCTACATTTATTGAATTTAAAGTCCTGCCTGCAGTTACCTTGACAATGTCAGACAACGCAGTGGTTGGGCCCGCCCCAATCTAGAGAATGAGGTTGTGATGTTTACAGGACAATTTTGGTGTAATCCAACAAGAAAAGGTCTATTGGAGAGAAATCAGATGAGTGTCCCAACATGAAGATGTTCCCTAGCAAATGGTGGTTTTGAGAAAGTGTCATTCAGGAACTATCACACATACAATACATATAGACAGGGTACCCTCTCCTGTTAAAATTAAAATAAAAAAATTTATCATTCAAAATTTAGAAATTTAATAGTAAAAGAGACATAATTAAATGTTTAAATCATGCTTTTGTAAGTTTGTAGTATTTATACTGCTGAAGTTATTAAAGCTTACAAGTAAGCGCACTAAGACTTTTAGGACACTGTTTCATCAGGGGAGACACATATGTAAACATATAAGTACATGTCAGAATTTTTTGGAGGTGCAGAGCTGTGATTTTATTGATGCTTGGAGTTCCCCAGTGAACAGACTTGCTCTCCCAGTCCTGATGAACTCCTCTTCTCCAGCTTAGAGTCTCAGAATGTTGCTTAGACCACTTGAAAGAAAGATGAAGTTATTTGTCCAGGGTCACACAGTCACTATGTACCAGAGATAGCACCAGAAATAAAGCTGCTTAAATACATTGGAGAGTTCCAATCAAAGTGCTATGAAAAGTCAAAAAGGGAAGTGTGTTAGGGGCAACATGGGATAGTGGACATGTAGTTAGGAGAGAAGTAGGTTCAAATCCTGCCTTTGACAGCTGGGTGACCAAAATCACACAGAAGCCTGAACTTCAGGGTCCAAAGGGACCTCAGCCAGTGATTGAATCCAACCTATAACAGCATCCCCCTCTGCTCCATACCCAACTAGTGGTCATACATCCTTTGCTTGAAGAACCAGTGAAGGGAAAACACATCAACTCTGCTGAGAACCCATTCCACTTTTGAATTGACTGTTTGGTCAATCCCTTTACCGCTCTGGACCTCAGTTTCTTCCCTGTAAAATGTGGGTTATAGTACATACCTCACAGGGTTCCTGGCAGACTCAAATAATGTCTCGAAAATATTTTGCAAACCTTCAAACTTGTATTAATGGGGACAGGAGGTAGTGGTTCAAGAGACATATGTTGTTTTCTTGCAGGAGAATGCATGGAGAAGAATGTGAGCTAAGACTGGTCAGCTATATATGAGGTCAAGGTAGACTCTGGCTTATACAAACTTGATATCTCCCCAATACTTAGGACAGTAGATGCTCAATAATACCTTGTTCGCTGCTTGATGACAGTTAATGAATGAATCTCAAATTTTTCATCTGCAAAATGAGAAAGCTGTCCAAGATGAGCTCTAAGGTCCCTCCTAGCTCTGACATTTTAGGATTAGCCAGGACCCTTCCCTTCTGTGGTCTAAAGATTTAAGATAAATGTCACCAGTTAGTGGATTCGATAAGACCAGGAAGAAGAGACAAAAAAACCAATATTTAAAATGCAGGTGCTGTCTGCACACGTCTAGAAATCTTGCGAAATGATGCCTTCCTACACTGGTCCTGCCAACATGACTAACGAGCCCGGCGTTAGTGGTGAGTTGTCTTCTTTGGCCGACAGAGAGCAATTTGATTGTAGAGCATTGGGGGAAAATGAGAAAACGCTCTTAACGATGTGCACTGTTATCCAGGAGATTTACATTTAATTACTGGGATGACATAAATTAAATGTTCAGAAAATGCTACTCAGCCAGACCTTGAGCCAAAGCAAATAGGACTTCTTCTAGAGAATGGAAGTTCACCTGCTGGCTAAACTTTAATAAAAGAAACAAAAAGCCATTTACAGGGCTCTTTAGAACACATTTCACAACAGTAGCTCAGCAAAAGAAAACAAACTCCAGATAATTATGATGTGTGTTGATAATGATTTTCATGCCTGTGCCTTTAATAGGAACCAACCCTATGGGGCAGCTTTTTAAATTCCCATTTCAGTGTGCACAAATTGGGACACCAGCCTATGTGTACATGCAGACCAGGTTTGGCAGGCATACTCTGGTAACCAAGAGACCGGAACCTTCTATGTATTGAGGTTGCAGATAAAGATTCAAGTCCATATACAATTTTTTTTTTAAAATTCAAGGATATCAGCCATCCTATAAGGACCAGCTCAAATGTTACCTACTCTAAGGAACCTTCGTTGAATATGACATCATTCTGTGGTCAAGCATATTATTTTGTTGTTCTTGCTTCCAGATGGTTTTTCACCTAGCTGGCTGAAAATTTACAATTACTATTTCATATTAGTAACAAATGCAATTGGTTCAAAGTCATGGTTTGTTTTTAAGAATGTGATCATTTGGAGCATTTCCATGATGGAAAGCCACTTATTCTATGGATGGGGCCAGCAGCTCTGAAGCTTGGCATTATCCTCATTTTGCTGCGTGTGAAAAAGACATTCTTATGAAGCTGAAAAATAGGAAGAAGAGGTGTGCTTTTAACATTTGGCCTTACCATGAAGGAAGCATGGAGGAAGATGAGCCAAAATGAACTCCAAGAGCATAGGTCATTGGGCAAATCAATTAAACCTCTGCAGTGCTCAGTTTCTCCTTTAGAGGTAGTAGATTCTACGTTTTGTGATGTCTTCATGATTCTGTCCTGTCCAACATAGTTATCAACGACTGATCTGAAAGTTTAGATGGGATACTTATTAAATTTGCAGGTGACACGCAGCCAGGAGGGACAGTTAACATGAGATTGCTCTCTCCAAAATTGCCAATAAATCTAATGGCCTTTTCTAAGTGATGTGCCTAACTTTAGTGCTAATTTCTAACTGGATCTTCAAAACAAAAAAAATGTAGTTAGGACAAATTTTTGAGTTTAGTTTGAATTATTAGCATTTTTCATCACTTTCTTGTTTTGTTTTGTTTTTTTGTTTTGTTTTTTAGGTTTTTGCAAGGCAAATGGGGTTAAGTGGCTTGCCCAAGGCCACACAGCTAGGCAATTATCAAGTGTCCGAGACCAGATTTGAACCCAGGCACTCCTGACTCCAGGGCCGGTGCTCTATCCACTGCACCACCCAGCCGCCCCTTTCATCACTTTCTTAAGTCTGGGTGATCAACTAAACAATAAATCAAGTCTTGATCTGGAGCTTCTGCTGATTTCTGTGGTATAAATGCTCACACTGAAAATTTAACAATCAGTTCTTTTGAGCTGGTTCCAGCATTTTGTCACTCATCCTTCTTGACTTCTCTGCAGTCTTTGACTCTATCATTTTCTCCTTGACAATCTCTGTTTTTGTGACACTAGCCTGGTTCTCCCCTTATCTGACTACTTCCTCTCAGTCTCCTTTGCTGTATCTTCATCTAGGTCATGCAGATTAAGCATGAGTATCCCAAAAGGATCTATTCTGGTTTATCTTCTCTTCTGCTTTTATACTATTTTGCTTGGTGATCTTACCAGCTACCATGGGTTCATCTCTGTGCTGATGAGTCTCAGATGGATCTATCCAATCCTAACCTTAAGGCCAAATGTGTATTGGATATCTTGAGCTGTATATCCCATTGACATCTTAAGTTCAACATGTCCAAAACTGAATTCATTTTCTTTCTTCCCTCTCTGAAATTCCCTGTTACTGTCAGGGCTCTGCCTTTCTTCTAGCTACACAGGAGGGCAGTTACGTGGCACAGTGGATAGAGCACTGAATTTGGAGTCAGGAGGACCTGAGTTCAAATCTGGCCTTAGACACTTACTAGCTGTGTGACCTTGGGTGAGTCATTTTACTTCATTGTCTCACATCCATGCCCATCTCCAGTCCTCCAGATCCATGCCTAGTTACTGGACCCATATGACTTTTGAGGAAAAAGTGTGGTTGGTGACTTAGCACAACCCCCTCCCCAATTGAATTTATGTGCTTGTCATGGCACTACCTCCCTGATGTCATGGTCTTCTTCAAAGATGAAGGACAAACATCAATCAGCTGCCTAGGCTTACAAGCTAAGCGTCACTCCTGACTCCTCCCTTTCACTCATTCCCATTTCCACATCTAATGTGTTATCAAGTCACTCAGTAAATTTTTATGAAGCTCCCCCTACATACCAGACATTGGCTAGGTATACAAAGAAGGGGAAAATATAGTCCCAGCTCTCAAGGAGCTCATATTCTAGTGGAGAGGGGGTGACAATATGCAAACAAATATGTACAAGCAAGCTATTAGAAAGGATAAATTTGGAATAATCGATAGAGAAAAACAATAGAATTAAGAGGAATAAGAAAAGTTTCCTGTAGAAGGTCCTATTTTAGCTGTAACTTGAAAAAAAACAGGGAAGACAGGAGACAGAGAGGAGGCATGGAGGACAGTGAAAAAGCCCTGGGCTGGGAATAGGGTCTTGATGGAGGAAGGGGAAAAGAATAAGTATTTATTAATGCTTAATAACCTACTGCCAAACACTGTGCTAAGCACTTTACAAAAATGATCTCATCTGATCCATTATCTGCATTTGAGGAACAGCAAGAGGGTCATTAGCACAGGGTTACACAGTTTTTTTGGGGGTGGTGTAAGAAGATTGGAAAGGTAGTGAGGGACATATTATGGAGGGCTTTAAATACCAAATAGAATTTTATGTTTGATCCTCAAAGTGCTAGGGAGCCACAGAAATTTATTGGGTGTGACAAAGTCAGATTTGTACTCAAGGCAATCAGCAGGCCATTGCAGTAGTTTTACGCTGAGGTAATGTGAGCCTGCACCAGGGTTGTGGAGATGTCAGAGGAAAGAAGGGGCATATGCAAGAGATGTTGGGAAAGGAAAATCAGCAGGTCTTAGTAACAGATTGGATGGGGGATGAGAGTGGGGAAGCAAGGACACTCAAGTTGTGAACCTGAGTGACTGGAAAGATAGTATTACACTCAACAGTAATAAAGAAGTTAGGAAGAGGGAGGGTCTTTGGGGGGGGAAGATAATGAATTCCATTTTGAACATGTTGTATTTAAGATGTGTGTGCAACATATAATTTAAGACATTCACGAGGTAGTTGAAGATAAGCATCTGGAGGTCAGCAGAAAGGATGGGGTTGGATAAGAAGACTTGGAAATCATCAGCATAGAGAAAATCACTGAATCGATGGGAACTGAAAAGATCACCCCAGTCTTGTTATTTTGATCTGTGTGACATCTCTTTTAGAATTCTTTTCTCTCCTCAGACACTACAATGAGCCTAATACAGTTCTTAAGTCATCTCACTTTTGAACTATGGCACTAAGCTGCTAGTTGGTCTGTCTGCCTCAAGGAATCTTCTTAGTCTTCAGTCTGACTAGGTCTTTATCCTGTTCTAATCTCCAGTGTCTCCCCAATACCTTCAACATCAAATAGAAAATCCTCTGTTTGGCATGTAAAGTCCTTTTACAACCTGGACCCTTCCCACCTTTTTAGTCTTCTTATAGCTTTCTTCTCTCCATGAATGCTGCAATCCAACAGATAGACCTTCGCCCTACTCTTTGCATTCAACACTCCATCTCCTTAGAGTACCCTTTTCCCACTGGTTGACTTCCCTCGTCTCCAGTGCTTTCTCTCTTTGTCTCCACCTCCTGGTTTCCCTTGAACCTTCAAGTTTTAACTCCAATCCTACCTTTTGAAAGACTACTCTCCTAGGTCTCCTCAATTCTGGTGCCTTCCCTTCCCTTTGACATTCCTTCCACTTTTCCTGTCCATATCCTCTGGTTTGAGTGTTGTCTCCCTCAATAGTAGACTGTGATTCCCCTCAGGGCAGAGATTGGGTTTTTCCTTTCTTTTCATCCCCAGGGCTTGCTACATAATAAGTCCTCATTAAATACTTATTGCATTTAATAGTCCCTAGATACTAGACGGGCAAGGAAGGCTATCCTAGAGGGAAAGAGGAATTAAAAGGTAGCCTAGGTATTCACCCAGACTGGTGGCCAAGAGGAAATCAACATGGCCTTAGACACCAGCAGTAGATAGGTCACTAAGTGTCTAGCAAAGAGCTGTGATCCTGAGTTTGAATGAGACAGCTGGTCTTCACTCCCTTCCCTTATCTTTGGCAGAAGGTTTCAGAAAAGGTGGGTTTGAGGGGGAAACCAGTGACGGTGACAAATTATAATGGATTCCTCTATGCCCCTACCCAAGCAGGCCCTCATCAATGCTATATGTCCACTAATACCCATCGACCATAGCTTCACAATAGCTTATAACTTCTTATATTTTCAGACTTCCTGCTTATCCTCCATTTCTACCTACCCCCCCTTGGCCTGACAACTTTCTCACAGGTGCCATTTGTCTGCTTCACAAATTCAACAATTATTAAGTACCTACTGTGTTCAGTCAAGCTTTATATGCCAGTGGTGTCCAAATGCAAAGAAACAGGGCCACTAAATCTATGGCCACATATTGACTTAGAAAATCACACATCAATAATATCTAAGCTCTAGTATATTTTTATTTTTGTTAACAATTTCTTAATTACATTTTAATCTGGTTCTGGGCACTCAGGAATGTTGCCAGTTGCAATGCCTTCTGCTGGCAGTGGGTTTGATAACTGCTGTCTGTAATGGCTCTCTGCCCTGATGGAATTTAACTATCAAATCAAAAGGATTTTTTTGTGGAGCAAAAGCAAAAAAAGCACCTCACACTTTACACTGGGATGCCATTGCATTTCCTTGGGGACTATCTCTTTTTTAAGCATCGACCATCTTCTGGCAGGCAATGGGAGAAGAAATTAAACAGTGATCCCTTAGTTTTCCTGGAGAGAAGGGGATCTAGTTGTTTGGGGGGGAGGGAAGGAAGGTTCATGAATGTTCTGTTCATGGTGGGGAGAAGAGGGTCTGGTTGTTGGAGGGGAAAGAAAGAAGGAAGGAAGGAAGGAAGGAAGGAAGGAAGGAAGGAAGGAAGGAAAAAGGAAAGAAGGAAGGAAAAGGGAAAGAAGGAAGGAAGGAAGGAAAAGGGAAAGAAGGAAGGAAAAAGGAAAGAAGGAAGGAAGGAAGGAAAAAGGAAAGAAGGAAGGAGAAAGGAAAGAAGGAAGAAGGAAGGAAGGAAAAAAGGAAGGGAGGAGGAAGGAAGGAAGGAAGGAAGGAAGGAAGGAAGGAAGGAAGGAAGGAGAAAGGAAAGAAGGAAGGAAGGAAGGAAGGAAGGAGCATGAATGTTCTATTTGTGGTGGGGAGAAGTGGATTTGGGTGTTTGTGGGGAGGGAAGAAAGGCTCATAAGTGTTCTGTACGTGTTGGGGAGAAGAGGATATGATTGTTGGAGGGGAAGGAAGGAGCATGAATGTTCTATTCGTCGTGGGGAGCAGTGAGGGCTTAGGCATGAATCTCAAGAGCCAATGTTGCAGTTGTCATGGCAAGTAGTGGTTTCCCCATAGCAACTGAAAAGGTGAATAATTACGTGAATGCTGGATAAATGGCCAGCAGACAAAAGCCCTTCCTATCCATCCCTTAGGGAAAGAGGTTTTTGTCCTTTTGTCAACAAAGGAAGGTTTTGCAGAAGGTCTTGGGCATTTTTTCCTTTAAAAAAATGTGAATATTGCTGGCACAAAAACAACTATATCCATTTGGAGCCAAATCGCCATTTTAATGATTTCACATAAAATTCAGCGAAATCTCCAAAGCTTCTATCCTGCTCTCTAGTACTGTGTGACTTAAAACCATTTACTTCCAAGTCTGAAATGGATTAGAGATGCTCATTGGAGTTTCTAAATTTCTTTTTTAAAAACTCATCAATATATTATACAGACAATAGCCCAGTAAAATAGATGCTGCAGTAACTTAGGGGGTTATGCCTCTAGCCTATTGTAGCATCACCCCATTGTAAGTTCTCCCCACCCCAATCATCTTCACCATCATTAGTCTCCCTAGCACTTCCATTATCACTGATGATGTGCAACAGGTCACTGTGCACACTGCTGGGACGGGTACGAAAAAGACGACATGCATTCTGCTCATTAGGAGCCTAGAGTGACACTGGGTAGATGACATAGAAACATTTTTTTAAATACACAGCAGTACAGTATAGTGGGGGGAGGACACTAGATTTGCAGCTTGAATATCTGGGTTTGAATCCTGGCTCCAGCTCTCTTACCTCCAAGTCATTTGATCTCTTGTACCCTCCATTTTCTCACCTGTAAACTGAAGGAGATAAGAGAGCTAGCCGACTTTGAAGCCATGAAGACATGGGTTCAAATCCCTTTTCTGATACAGGCAAGCTGTGTGACACAAGGCGAGTCACTTAACCTCTCAGGCTCTGCAAGGAAGATGCCAACCTGCATTGGTAGAGGGAAACTTCCTCAGCTGAGAATTCTATAGATTTGTGTCCCCAGCACATGGCATGACTTATGGAATGTAGCTATAATAAAACAAAACAAGAAAAGAACTAGATACTCTCTAAGACCCTTTCAGCTCAAAGGCAATTGATACTATGGATGTTCAATTTATGTTGTATGATCAGTCAATCAATCAACAAGATTTTCTTCACTGCCTACCACACAGCTGGCCCTGTGCCAGGTGTTGGGGCAAATACCAGGTATGGCAGTATCCCTATTCCCCTGGTAGACAATGAACACATAGGTGTTGGCCTTGGTGTTATGTATATTTCCGCATGGGTTTTCTAAATGTGGTTCATGGGGAGGCATGAATAGATATCTCTGGCATTGCACCCACCACTCTCCAAGGGAACTTTTGCTTCATTTCTGGAGAAGATTGGGTCATGAGGCTGGTTTCTCTGCTCTTCTCAAGGAGAGATGTTGCAGACCATTCTGAATCTATATATATTCTGAGTTTATATATTTGCCCCTCAAAATATTGCTAGTCTAGGGGAAATTATTTTTAATTTCAACCATTTCTTTGGTTACTCTCAAGAGGTGCAGCCTAGCCTCCATCCTAATGATCTCAACCCATGAAATGGTAAACCCCATCACAAATAGTGAATGGTAAATAGCACTATTTATCCAAACAGAAATCAAAGAAGTTATATAGATTAGAATATACAAGACAATATGAAGAAATGCTCTAATTCCAGGGTTATCCCACCTTTTAACTCTTTTGGGTTGCAGTCTCAAGGGCTTCATACAGAATTCAATACCCATTTATGAAAATAATGCAGCCCACCGCAGCAATGAGCATAATGAGAACAGAGCAACAAAAGCCACCTGGCAGACCCGCTTGAATGGGCCCTCTGGAGGCCCCCAGACTGCAGGTTGGACACACCTGCTCTAAATCATCATTGATTAGAGAAATACAAATTATAACAATTCTGAGATACTGAGTCACACTGATCAGATTGACTAATATGACAGAAAAAGAAAATGATAGCTGTTGGAAGGAATGTGGGAAAATTGGGACACCGATTCACTGTTGGAATTGTGAACTGATCCAACCATTCTGGAGAGAAATTTGGAACTATATCCAAAGAACTGTGCATCCCCTTTGATCCAGAAAATGCTAGTCTATGTCCCAAAGAGATCATAAAAAAGAATAAAGGACCCACATGTACAAAAATATTCCTAGCAGCTCTTTTTGTAGTGGTAAAGAATTGGAAATTGAGGGGATGCCCATCCATTGTGGAATGGCTGAACAAATTGCGATATATAAATGTGATGGAATATTACTGCTCTATAAGAAGTGACGAGCAGGCAGATTTCAGGAAAATCTGTAAAGATTTACACGTAAAGATTTACACGAACGTATGCTGAGTGAAGTGAGCAGAAGCAGGGAAATATTGTATACTTTAACAGCAACATTGGGCGATGATCAACTTTGATAAACTCCTTTTCTCAGCAATACAGTGATCAAAGACAGTTCTAAAAGAGTTGTGATGGAAAATGCTATCCACACCCAAAGAAAGAAGTTTAAATGCAGACTATTTTTCACTTTTAAAAATTTGTTGTATATTTTTTCTTTCTCATGATTTTACCCTTTGATTCTGATTCTTCTTTCACAACCATGACTAAAATAGAAATATGTTTAACATGATTATACATGTATAATCTATATGAGATTACTTGCTGTTATGGGGAGGGGGAGAGAAAGGAGTGAGAGAGAAAAATGCAAAACTCAAAATCTTATAAAAAGATGAATGTTGAAAACTATCTTAAATGTAGTTGAGGAAACAATTAAGTTAAAATGAAAAAAGAATACACCAGACAATGCACGGAGCAAATGAGCTCCCCCATTGAAGATAAGAGGTATTTCAGAGACAGAGACAGAGACAGAGACAGATAGGCAGACTAGGCAGAGAGAGAGAGAGAGAGAGAGAGAGAGAGAGAGAGAGAGAGAGAGAGAGTCCTCTGATCTCACCAAAGGTGAAATCATTTCCTAAAGTATCTAGGGTGTGGGGCAGCTAGGTGGGGTAGGTGATAGAGCACTGGCCCTGGAGTCAGGAGTACCTGAGTTCAAATCTGGCCTCAGACACTTAATAATTGCTTAGCTATGTGGCCTTGGGCAAGGCACATAACCCCATTGCCTTGCCAAAAAAAACCCTAAAAAAGTATCTAGGGTGTCAAACTGGAAATCAGAGACATGTTAGGAGGCTGGCTTTTCCCTACATGTCTATAGCTTCCAAAAGTCAATTCTCTTTGGCTTTTCCCCAGAGAATCTGGAACCACATGTTCTCTCTAGAAAGAGAAATCTAAGTCTCTCTTCTTCCAGTCTCTCATGTCAACTTTGCCCTCATTTGAAACACACAACATTGAATCATCATCCTCTCTACCTATGAGAACTCTACACAAATGATCCAGACTTGAATTCTAGGTAACCCATTTAGAAACTCTGTTCATCCCAAATAGAACAAGAATCTCTCTCTCTCTCTCTCTCTCTCTCTCTCTCTCTCTATATATATATATATATATATATTGTCTAAACAAAGATAATTTGAGAGGGAGGGAACTAGAAACTGGGGAACCAGGAAAGGTTGAGTGTAGAAGGTAGTATTGCAGTTAACATTTTGAAGGAAGAAAGGGACTCTGAAGTGGGAGTAAGGGAGGGTAGTGCATTCCAGACAGGGAAAATCAGAGGTGGATAAGAAAAATCTATGAGTTCAAAGAAAAAAAAATCAGAGTGAGTTAGAACAGTCAGGGAAGATTTTGTGGCTAAAGTGATATTTGGAAGCAGGCCTTGAAGAATGAGAAGCGTTCTGATAGGCAGAAAAAGAGAGGGAGCTCATTTGTTGCCTCTAGAAAGCCACAGATCTATCAAGGAGATGACCAGTTCTATTGTAGTGGATGGGTTTTTTTTGGGGGGGGGGGAAACAAGACTGAAAAGATAGTTTGGAGTCTAACTGAGGGAGGGGTTTGAATGTCAAGCTGAGGAGTTTGAATTTTATCTTATCACAAGTCAAAGAGCCACTGAAAATTCTGGATATGATGAAGAAAGAGATATATAGTGGATCGGAATGTGTAGAGAAGTTGGTGTACATATTTCATTCTTCACACTCTTCAACTCCTATTTGGGATTTTCTTCGAGGCTTCTCAGTGTTAGCCCTCCCCACAAGTAGCTGGTACTATGCTAGTAAGTGTTCATCAACTGAACCATTTAAATTTAAAAAAAAAACCCTGAACCAGCACACTTTTAAACTTAATCTGCATTATCACTTTCTTAAGTCAATATAATCAACAAAAGAGTAAGTCAAGTCCTGATCTGTGCCATTGACTAATTTCTTTTTTTATTTTGATAAAGATTTTATTTTGAGTTTTACAATTTTCCCCCCAATCTTACTTCCCTCCCCCCACCCCCTCACAGAAGGCAATTTGCCAATCTTTACATTGTTTCCATGTTGTACATTGATCCAAATTGAGTGTGATGAGAGAGAAATCGTATCCTTAAGGAAGAAACATAAAGTATAAAACATAGCAAGATCAGACAATAGGATATCAGTTTTTTCCCTAAATTAAAAGTGATAGTCCTTGGTCTTTGTTCAAACTCCACAGCTCTTTCTCTGGATACAGATGGCACTCTCATTTGCAGACAGTGTCCCTGATTGTTGCACTGATGGAATGAGTGAGTCCTTCAAGGTTGATAATCACCCCCATGTTGCTGTTAGGATGTACGATGTTCTTCTGGTTCTGCTCATCTCACTCAGCATCAGTTCATGCAAATCCCTGCAGGTTTCCCTGAATTCCCATCCCTCCTGGTTTCTAATAGAACAATAGTGTTCCATGACATACATATACCACAGTTTGCTAAGCCATTCCCCAATTGAAGGACATTTGCTTGATTTCCAATTCTTTGCCACCACAAACAGGGCTGCTATGAATATTTTTGTACAAGTGATGTTTTTACCCTTTTTCCTCATCTCTTCAGGGTATAGACCCAGTAGTGGTATTGCTGGATCAAAGGGTATGCACATTTTTGTTGCCCTTTGGGCCTAGTTCCAAATTGCTCTCCAGAAAGGTTGGATCAATTCACAACTCCACCAACAATGTAATAGTGTCCCAGATTTCCCACAACCCTTCCAACAATGATCATTGTCCTTTCTGGTCATATTGGCCAGTCTGAGAGGTGTAAGGCTGTACCTCAGAGAAGCTTTAATTTGCATTTCTCTAATAAGTAATGATTTAGAGCAATTTTTCATATGACTATGGATTGCTTTGATCTGCTCATCTGTAAATTGCCTTTGCATATCCTTTGACCATTTGTCAATTGAGGAGTGGCTTTTTTAAAAATTTGACTCAGTTCTCTGTATATTTTAGAAATGAGTCTTTTGTCAGAAACATTAGTTGTAAATATTGTTGCCCAGTTTACTAAATTTCTTTTGATCTTGGTTACCATGGTTTTGTCTGTGCAAAAGCTTTTTAATTTAATATAATCAAAATCATCTAATTTGTTTTTAGTGATGTTCTCCAACTCTTCCTTAGTCATAAACTGCTTCCCTTTCCATAGATCTGACAGGTAAACTAGTCCCCAATCTTCTAATTTGCTTATAGTATTGTTTTTTATGTCTGAATCCTGTAACCATTTGGATCTTATCTTGGTAAAGGGTGTGAGGGGTTGGTCTAACTTTCCATTTTCCTCCATTGGCTAATTTCTGAGGTGTAAAATCTCATACTGAAAATTCAACCATTGGTCTGCAAGGTCTATTGGAGCTGGCTGAAGTACCTTCCTGCCAGTCTACTTACGACCTGTCAAGGGCAGTGGGGTATTTCTCTCTTGTGATCCCTGTCCCTATGCCCTCTAAGACTAACCTTTAATTCTATGATAATAATTTAAATAAGATCCTGAGGTGAGAGAGGAGATCATTCTAAATACAGGGGACGATCTGCAAAGATGGGTTTGTAAACAGCTCTCTGCCTGTTCTTCACACATATTCCCTATTCTCTTTTAGGAAATATTCCACATTTGATAATGGAAATGTTGAGTGTAGAAGGTAGTATTGCAGTTAACATTTTGAAGGAAGAAAGGGACTATGAAGTGGGAGTAAGGGAGGGTAGTGAATTCCAGACAGGGAAAATCAGAGGTGGATGAGAAAAATCTATGAGTTCAGAGAAAGAAAACATCAGAATGAGCTAGAACGGAATGTTCATTGGGAGTATTTTGAAGTGTGATAGCCTAGTCCTAAAAGCTGTATCAGGGCAGCCCTGACCTGTTCAAACCCAAGAGATTAGGTGATTCATGATTCAAATGATATCAATGCCCAAGAATCCAATAGCTCCTTTGTAGCTGTGAAATCCATCCACACACCAATTCTGAGGTGGAAGCAGGCTTGCAGACTGACCAGGGAAAATTCATCTTGAGAGGAAGTGGATTTCTGATGACCTGCACAGAAGTCCTACTCTGCAAAGGACCCTAAACATCACTCATTCTCTCCATAGTATAGATAGTTTACCAAACTCAACATGCAACCTGTAGTTTCTTCCAGAGGTTACTGTGGCTCAAATATACTGCTTTACTTGCAAAGTCCTTCCCCTGAATTCCTAACAGAGCTATGCTCTACCACATTTTATCTCTACCTTCAAAAAACTAATAGGAATGGGTGAAGGGAAATAAAGATCTAGTCAGTGACTTCACCTTCATCTTCATGCTCTCTTTGGACTACTAGTCATTCCTCATTCCACACCTTCAAAACACATCCTTTTCTCCTTTGCTCCAATTTCCCCAACAATGCTAAAAAACCTCTCCATACAATCTCTTTTTTTATTAAAAAAAATTTTTTTCTTTAGGTTTTTGCAAGGCAATGGGGTTAAGTGGCTTGCCCAAGACCACACAGCTAGGTAATTATTAAGTGTCTGAGGTCAGATTTGAACCAGGTCCTCTTGACTCCAGGGCCGGTGCTCTGTCCACTGTGACACCTAGCCCCACCCCCTCTCCATACAATCTCTCCCCCACCCACTTATATCTTCAGAGTTAATTTGCTCCTTCCATAATCCCATGGCTTTCAGTTTCAATCACTCCTTATTCATTGGCTACTCTCACTACCCACAAATAGGCATTCCTGGTCTCCCTTTTACTCAACTGTACCATCCCTGTCACCTTCTAGTTGGTTTTTTTATTTTTTTTATTCTTTATTTGGCAAAGCAATGGAGTTAAGTGACTTGCCCAAGGTCATGCAGTTAGGTAATTATTAAGTGTCTGAGGTTGAATTTGATCTCAGGTACTTCTGACTCCAGGGCCAGTGCTCTATCTACTACACTACTTAACTGTCCCCAAGCTGTCATCTTCTATCTCATCTCCCTTCCAATCAAACTCCAAGAAGGCATTTGTATTTGTTGCCTTCATTTTCTTACCCCTCCCACTTCCCCCCTTCTCAATATCTTGAGGTGATGATCCCATCACTCAATCAACTACTCTCTCTAAGTCTACCAAAGATGTTTTAACTTATGTTGGATAAGGCAGAATCTAGAGTCAGGAAGACTGGGTTCAAATCCTGCCAAGTCTCTGAATTAGGTTTCAGTTTTCACATCTAGATCTAAGGTCCCTTTCAGCTTGAAAACTACTCTCCTATGAATTGTTAAATCCAATAGCTTTTTCTCAGTCCTCATTCTATTTACCCCTCTTGGACACTGTTACCCATCTTCTCTTCATAGATATCTCTTGGTTTTCTTCCAGTCTGCTCCACTGGTTCATCCTTACCTCCCCACTTATTAAGTCTCCCAGTATCTCTCCTGGGTCTTCTTCTCTCCTCTCTCTCTATTCTCTCCCTTGGTGAGCTCATTGGTTTGTATGGGTTCAATTATTATTGAATTATGGATATTTAATTGGCAAATGCAGAAACTCCCACATCTACGTAGCCAGCTGTAATTCTTGAACTCCAGCCCCTTATTACCAGATGCCTGCTGGAATCTTTCCTTGGATGTCCCAAAGGTGTCTCAGAATCAACATACTCAAACCCGAATTCATTATGTTTTCTCAAAATCCATCTCTAATCCAAATGTCCCTCTTTTTTTGCTTGATGGTATAATCACCCTTCCAATCACCCCCTTTCAAAACATTGGTGGCATTCTTGGCTCTCCTCTTTCCTTCATTAGCCCTAGCCAGTTGCTTGGTGAGTCTTGCCTTCCAGACCTCCACGATATTTCTTGCAACCTTCCCCTTTCTTCTACTCACATAGCATGGACCCTAGGTCAGGTTCTCATGACTTCACCTAGACTAGTATAATAACTGAGCTCCCTGCCTCTCTCCTCTAGACAGCTGCCAAATTGATTTTCCTAAAGTCTCACCATATCTCTTTCCTGTTTAAGAAATGCCTAATGCCTCTAGGATAAAATGCAAAATCATTTGCCTAAGATAAAAAGCACTTCATCATCTGGCTCTGACCTGGCTTTCCAGGCTGATTTTATTTTGCTCTCCGCTACATACTGTATATTCCATTCAAACCGGTATATTTGCTGTCCCCCATAAACTATGTTACACTCAATAAATCATCCAATAAACATTTATGAAGTGCTTACTATGTCCCAGGCAGTGTTAGGGATATATAAACTAAAAAGAAAAAAAAAAGACTCCTATCCTCAAGGAGATTACATTCTAATGGGAGAAGAAACATAAAGAAGGAAGCTGAAAAGTTGAGGGAGGGGTCCTCAGAAAGATACCTGGCATAGTGGAGAAGCTGGTCAAAGACATCTCCAAAAAATGCAGCCAGGTGAAAAAGAAGGAGAAGTTTTGAGCTGAGTTCCATTTCCTATCTTCAAGTTTTTTGCAGACTGTTTCCTATATCTGAAATGCTCTTTTTTGCTCACTTCAGCTTCTTGTAAGCCCCAACATGCTTCAAGGTTCAGGTGCCTTTTTTTTTTTAACATAAGCCTCTTCCTTGTGGCCCCAGGTGTTCAGGTCCCCCCATCTCTTTTAGAGATGTGAAGCTGGAAGTTAGGAGCTAGGTTATGACTGGAGAAGTAGATCTGAGAATCAGCAGCACCAATGGGAGTCGATGAGATCACCAGGTGAAGTAGCAAGGAGGAGGAAGCTCATCTTTTTAAGACCAATATTCATTCTCCTTGTGTTTTATGACCATGAGATATAGACCATAAACATCTTCAAAGATATGAAAATGAACATCATGCAGAGGACAATGGAGAGGCTCCTGGTTGGGGAGTTGGAGTGGGGCCAGGCTACCACATACTTTGAAGAAATAAAAACTTCAGAGAAATGCCAGAGCATAAGATGTCATCAGAGAAATGTATGATAGGGAGAGAAGATGAAATTGTAAAATGGAGAGATTAAGGGATGATGAGTCTGTTTAGTTTTTTAAAGAACTCCGGAAGTCTGAATGCAGCCCATAGCTTGCTATTTTCAATTTTTTATATTTGTTTTATGTTTTATGGGTTTTTTCTCTCTGTTTTTTCTCTTTTATAGTTCTGATTCTTCTTTCACAACATGATTAATATGGAAATAGGTTTAACATAGTTTAACAGTGTAACCTATATTAGACTTCTCTCTGTCAGGGAGAGGGGAGAAAGAAGGAAGAGAGAAAAATGTGAAACTCAAAACCTTACCAAAAAATGATTGTTGAAAAATATTTTTGCATGCAGCTAGAAAAATAAACACATTTTAAAAGATAAAATAAAGAACTCCAGAACTTGGACCCTACCTGCCTTTCTAGTCTTCTTATACCTTTCTCTCTTGCCTCCCCACTTTCTGTATTTTGTGATACAATGATGCTGGCCTTAATACTGTTCCTGAGACAACACACTCTCTTCCCCTGACTCTGGTCATGTTCACTAATTGGTTCTGATGCTTGGAATTGTCCCTTCTCCTCTCTGCATACTGGCTTCTCTAGTTTCCTTCAGGTCACAGCTAAAATCTTATCTTCTCCAGGAAGCCTTTCTCAACTCCTCCTTTCCTTCTTTTGATCCTCTACAATTTGTCTCATCTATATCTTGTTTGTACATAGCTCTTTGTATGTTGCCTTGGCCATTGCACTGTGAGTTCTTTGAGAATTGGTATTTTGTTTTTCTTTATATCCCCAGCACTTAGCAGAGTGCCTGGAACCACTTTCCAAATGCTTATCGGCTGATTTGTTCTCAGGCAGACAGTCTTAGAGCTCAACTAGTATCCCTGTAATGTCAGGAGAAAGGAAAGAAGACACCCTAGACCTTGGGTAGACCCCCTGGGATGAACTGATCAAATGCAGGATGCCAGGATGGCCAGACATTAATGGGTCGCAATCTGTATCATTGGAGAGAATGTATAGATTAGTGAGAATACAGAGCCATTTGAATATTAAGTATATAATATATTTTGAACTTGTTTAATGGTGTATTATTTAATGGTAGCTAGATGACTCAGTGACTGGGTATGGAGTCAGAAAGACCTGAGTTCAAATCTAGCCTTCAACACTTACTAGCAATGTGACCCTGGACAAGTCACTTAGACTCTAATGTACTGGAGAAGGAAATGATAAATTACTCCAGTATATTTGCTGAGAAAATTCAGGCCCAAGGAACCACAATAGAAGGACTAAACAACAACAAATGGTGTATGTGCTGTAAATCTATCCTCTTCTTTCCCTTTCCCCAGAATGGAAACTCCTTAATGTTTGAGATTGTTTGTTTCGTGTTTGTATCCTCATCACATAGGATATAGTAGGCATTTAATGAATGTTTGGAGAATGTATTTGAATAGATGAGTACAATAAACTAAATCATGATATTTGAAATCACTGGTATACCACAGATCATAGAAACCTAGATTCATAGATAGAGATCTCCATAAGGTAGATGTTGTACTAAGCAGCCTCTTTTGAATTTAGATTGCATACTTTTCTACTGCATTAAGCTTGCATTCCAAACTTACTCACTGAAGTATATAGCCCATCTACCAAATGGACTCTTGGTAGTCCAGCTGGGGAGCCCAAGTACTTTGAAGGTTAGAACAAATCAGGTTAATTGTGAGCAATCATATCTATGAAGCCATCTACCAGGTGCTGTGGTAGCATAAATGCCACCCTTGAAATGGAGCCACTCATTGTATTTTACTGAAATGGTTATGTGGCCCCACCAGAATTTAGCTGGGAAATCAGAATGTTTTGAGAGCTGTCTCTATATTGACTAAGTAAAGGAATTCCATCCTGGAGTTGGCTGTGTCTCCCCTACCCCCAAATACTGTGGAGCTTCCAACACATTGAGGTTAGGCCTTCTGAACCAGAAATCTCACAAGTTCCCCAATATCCATGGTGCTGGAACAGTAAACATAGAGATAACAAGGGAAAGGATGATTTCTTCCTTGTGAAAAGGTTGGTTGGTTGGTTCTTGTCCTTAGTTATTAAAGAAGACCAAAATGACATCACTATGTTAGAGACAAATTATAGTGTATCCAATGGTGGCTGATCAGAGCAAAAGGAACTCCGAATGCCCTCCCACAATATTTCAGATGAACATCTTGGGTGGTTACTCTAAAGTTTCATGTTTCACATTTCCTTTGAGCTTCTTCCATTCTACTCTCTTCATAGAGCACAGCACTCTCACTGATGAGGGCATGCCATGTTGTGTGGTTCTGTGCCATGCTGTACAATCAATTCCAAAGTTCTTAAGAGAGACTTTCAGGGTGTCCCTGCATTGCTTCTTCTAATCATCTTGTGAGTGCTTGCCCTATGTGAGTTCTCCATAGCATAGTCTTCTTGGCAAGGGTGTGTTTGGCATTTGAACAACATGACCAATCCACCATAATAGTATTCCCTGTGGTAACATTTGAATGCTTGACAGTATAGCTGAGAAAGAACCTCAGTGTTTGATATCTCCTGCCAGGTGATCTTCAGAATGTTCCTAAGGCAATTTAAATGGAAGCAATTCAGTTTCCTGACATGGCCCTGGTAGACTTTCCAGTTTTCACAGGAATACCACGAAGAGGTCAACACAATGGCTCTGTAGATCTTAAGCTTGGTAATCACTCTGATACCTTTTATCTCCCACATTTTCTTTCTGAGCCTCCCAAATACTGAGTTAGCTCTGGCAATGTGTGCACCAAATCTCCCTTCACTTTGATCTTGGCTTGTAGCCTTTTCAAGTTGAAGAATTTACCAGAAGTGTGGTAGCTGACCTCAATGCTATATTCATCCTCAGTGAAGGCATTGAATAATACTGCTGAAAACATCATGCTAAAAAACAAGGACACATCTTTGTTTCACTCCATTGGTGACTGGAAAATCTGGAGAACATCATCCACTCTCCAAAACCAGGGAATGCACACCTCACACCTCATGGAATTGACATACAATACTGACGAACTTTTCCAGGCAAACAAATTTTGACATAATTTTCCATAAACCCTCATGACTGATGGTATCAAACGTTTTGGTCAGATCTACAAATGTTGTATACAGAATCCCTGCTTCAGCTCCTGGTATTTTTCCTGTATTTGTCAAGCAGCAAACAAACCCTTTTCTCAAGCCACACTGGTAATCAGGGAGGTGACCAACTTCCAGGTGAAGGATCAGCCTATTGAGTAGGATTCTAGCAATAATCTTACTCAGCAATATCTAAGAGAGAAACACCCAGTGATTATCACAGGACATCTATTCCCTTTACCTTGAATTCCTGGGGGATAACCTCCTCATTCCATATAACCTGGAAAATTTCAGTCAGCTTTTGTTTTCTTTTTTAAAGTTTTTTTTTGCAAGGCAGTGGGGTTAAGTGACTTGGCCAAGGTCACACAGCTAGATAATTATTAAGTGTCTGAGGTCCTCCTGACTCCAGGGCTGGTGCTCTATCCACTGTGCCACCTAGCTGCCCCTCAGTCAGCTTTTGTATGAGCAAAGTACCCCCCCCCCACACACACACACACCTTGTAGATCTCAGCTGGGATAGAAAAGATAGACACAGGTTGGAAGTATCCTAGGAAGACAGGTCTGATCTCAGGGCTGATGGTCAGGGGGCTAACCTGATCTGTTGTTGACTGGATAGAGAGAAACTTTTGCCCTACTGGTTTACATGCTACTGTTTTACAAGACGAATACAATCAGTCATAATGTGTTTGCAGGCATGACGCAGAAGAGAGAATATTACTATCGCTCAATCCCCTTGAGGTTTAGAAAGTACTTTCCTCATGCCAATCTAGGGAGGTAAATTCTTTCAGTTATTCTGTATCTTGTCCCATTTTATAGGTTGCAGGGACAGATGATGGTCAAAGATAGCAAGGTGATGCAAAGAATGTCAGAGTGGACATTTAGATTCAGGTCTTTCCTGACTAGAAGGCCAATACTACCCCACTGGGCTTGAGAACTGACTCTGCCATGTATTAACCATGTTCCACTCTGGGATAATCATGAGTATGTGGTGTGATGTGTTATAGTGGGAAAAAACCTTGACCCTGGAACCAAAAGACCTGGAGTTGAATTTTGCCTCTCTCACTTAATACTGATTTGACTGGAAGCAAGTCCCTTCTCCTCCCTGGGCCTCAGTACTGGACCTGGACTGACCAACCTTCAAGGTCCCTCCCAGTTCCACGTTTCAGTTTTATGACCACCCTCATAAGGTTGATGTGGGAGGCAAATGTACCAAGATCCTTGAGGCTTGGGGGACAAAGGGACACCAAAAAGGGGGAGAGAAGGAACAAATAGGAAGTGGAGACTGGGGGGAGGTTGCTTTTTTTTTAAGGTTTTTGCAAGGCAAATGGGGTTAAGTGGCTTGCCCAAGGCCACACAGCTAGGTAATTATTAAGGTACTCTTGACTCCAGGGCCGGTGCTCTATCCACTGTGCTACCTAGCCGCCCCTAGGTTGCTTTATTAATACCTGGGAATTGCCCTTGAAGATTGGAGACAGAGGATTGCCAAGATACCTTTTCTTCTCATTTCCTTGAGACTTTCTGAGCATTTAACTCAGTTCACTTGCCTGAACAACTGTTTCCCTTCCTCTACATATGATCCAACCACACAACAATTGCAAAGTTGGGAACCAACTGCATGGTACAAGGACCCTTTTTTTCTGTCTCCTCAAAACTTCCCTGGAAGTGATGAAATAGACAAAATGCATTGAACAAGTTTCGTGTGAATGAAAATAGCACTGAAGAGCTAACTTACTAGGACGTGTTGAAAGAAATATAGTTTACAAATTGCTATTGAGATAAACTTAGCATCCTTACTGCATCATTTTGTTGAACCTGTGCACCACATTGTGCTGCTCCCCTCCTTCTCCTCCAAGCAAAAGAACTTGACATTCATACTTGCTGCTTCTTGGAACCTCTAATGTTTCACGGAGGAGACTAATCAAATTCCGTAATGCTTTGAGATGACCTAGGTTACCAGGATGACCAAGGCCTGTTTCCTCAACAAGGCCCTAAGTGGGCATGACCTCAAGACAAGGAGCCACCTTCCATACAATCTCAGACTTGGACACTGATGCCAACTTGGGGAGATGATCCTCAGATAGCTGAATGGCACAAGCAGGCAAAGACATGATCCCAAAACACCATTAGCACCTTAAACACAGGAAGAGTAAGAGTATTTGAGGAAGGAGGTGGAGATTGGGGCACTCCAAGCAGCCTTGGGCAAATGTGAAGGCAGAACACCTGAGCTCCTCCATTCCTAGCTTTGTCTTAATATGTGAGGCTTTAAATAAGTTACTTCCTCACCTGCATCTCTATTTCTACTTCTAGACAATGAATGGGCTGGTTTTCAAAGTCATTTCATACTTAATGTTCTGAGATCCAAACTTTTCATCATTCTTTTTTTTTACTTTATCTCCTCTCTCTGCCCTCCATTTGGGCCTGGCCACTTCCCTTCAGATTGGAATCAAATGAAGTAGGGGAAGAAAATACCTCCAGCTTGTATTTGTTTTTGTTAGATGAAGAATGTTTCTCTTGTCCTAATGAGTGTTTTTTTCTCTATGCTACATAACCTATAAAAATATTATTTGTTTTGTGGAATAATGGAACATTGTAAAAGTATCACTGGGTCCTGGAATATATTAATCTTGTTGATGCAAGTTAGACCTTTGGGCCAGAGCCTCAACTTATGCAATTTGATGGGAGAATTTTCGGGCAATGTAATTTCATAGGATTTTCCTCCCTTCGAGGTATGGAGAAAGAGGGAGCTAGCACAAGTGATTTACTCAGGAGCATAAACTTCCATAATTAGCCAGTGGAGTCATTCTGTTTCACCAGGGCCCTTGTTTCAAGTGCCATTTCGAAACACCAACAAGGCTGTTGCTTACTTTGCAGGGATGTTGCTGACATTTTTTGACAAAACAATTAAATCAATTGTTTAGCCATTCCAAGTTTACAGAACACAATATTGGGAGTCTTGTGGAATCATGTGGAGGAGAAAGCTCTGGTGACTTCCCCCTCCCAGGTTTTCAGCTTGCTCAGAACCCACAGCCAGCTACTTTACCTGCTGAATGATAGCAAGTTCCACTGGAGGCAAATTCAGCTCTCAGTTAATGGATTCCACTGTTTCTCATGGATTTTCCTGGTTGGGAATAAATCATGAACCAGAGGCCCAGGACCCGTGTCTCAAGCAAAGATGGGTGGGTCCACCCGGTAGTATCATTAGATTTTGATTTTTTCATCCTAGGATCGGAGTATGAAGTAGCCTTCCATGTGTCCGGAAAAGAAGCAGTGTGGTATAATGAAAAAGAACACTGGACTAGGAGATATAGAGGTGAAGCGACTGCTGGTAAATGTTTAACAACCAGCTCTCTGTCTCTGTCTCTCTATCTCTTTGTCTCTGTCTCTCTTGAGTCTCTCTCTGTCTCTGTCTCTTTGTCTTTCTCTGACTGTCCTTTTCTCTTTATCTCTCTGTCTCTGTCTCTCTCTCTCTGTCTACCTTTTTCTTTCTCTGTCTCTTTGTCTTTCTCTTTCTGTCTCTCTGTGTCTGGGTCTCTCTGTGTCTCTGTCTCTCCCTCTCCCTCTGTCTCTCACTATTATATATATATATATATATATATATATATATATATACATATATATGTATATATATAATATATATGCAGAAGATATTTTATAAGTTTAATCTACATTATTAATATTAATATTTTCTCCTTCACTTTCTTAAGTCCAGCAATAAACAAAACAATAAATCAAACCCTGATTTGTAGCATCTGCTGATAACAGAGATGTAAATGCCCACACTGGAAATTGGACCAAGGTTAGGTTGGAGCTGGCTCTAGCACATGCTTCCCTGGATTCAACTCCTTTTTCTGCCACTAACTCACCATGGGGGGGACTTGAGTAAGTTGTTTTTCTTCTCTGGGCTTCAGTTTCCTCCAATAACACTTTTGGCTAGAAAACTCAGCAAGTCTATGAAGAGGTGTGAGTGACCCCAGAGAATGATGCCAACTTCGGCACTTGCATGTGATTGTAGCAGAAGGCTAGCCAGGACTCTACTGTTCTGATGCCCGCTAGGCTTTGAGGTTTGAAAACATAAGTATTTTTAACATGTTAAGCTGACTGCCACAATCTGATAACAGAAGGAAGGAGGAGCATGAGCCCAGTGGAGTTTTTACCCTTTTCAAGTTAATGACCTCCCAGAAGTGTCACTACTTTTTCTTGTCTCACATCCCAGAATGAGTCACCCTGGTAGCTTGTCATCTAGGTATTTTGTAAAAGTAAATAGGGAAGTTACTTATGTCCACTAAATGTCTTAAGAAATTGTCTCTTAAATCTATTCATTGTGCATACTGAATGTAGCCTGCCTCAGTAAGAGAGGCTGGGGGGAAAAAGATGTTTGGATTGCACTCTAAGTAGTAAAGAGGACAACCCGATGCCTTTCATTTGAAAGACCAGTTCTCAGTGCCTTCTATTTGAAACCCAAGAGTATATTTTGTTTGCTGCCATACCTATTGTTCTTCATCTCATGTGTTAGTCAAAGGAGCATAAGGTTCTCCTTGGAAGGGACCTCAGAAGTTATGCACATAACCACTGAATTTCTAAGACCCTTGGCCCATCTAGGCCAGTTATTACCTCCATAAGAACCCTCTTTACAATTCTTCCAACTAGTGACCATCCTGGCCTTTATTCCAGTGAGGTGGTAATTTTTAGGTGACTTCTTATATCAACCCTAAATCTGTCTCTCTGCAGTAGTTACTCATGACTCCGATTCCTCTAGGACCAAACTGAGTAAGCTTATTCTCTTCCACTAAACAACTTTTCAAAAGCTTGACAACTGTCATGTAACATGACCTTTTGGAGCTGCCATATTGAATTTGCAATTCACAAAATCTTGGTGACCCTTTCTGGATGAATGACTCAGAATTCCCTCGTCCAGTACGTTCAAAGTTGGCTTTTGAACTCAACTTCTTTTATTCCTATAAAATTTGATGTAATGTTCAAGTTTGCCCAACCTCCTCATCTGTAAGATGAGGAAATTGAGGCTTCTGTAGAGACAGGACTATTTCATTTTTCTCTTCATATCCCTAACACTTAGCATATGCCTGGTATAATACATGCCTGTTGATCGAAGGCCATATAAGTAGACAATAGCGCAACCAGGATTCAATTCCATGCCGTCCAACTTTAGATCTAGCTGTCTATTTTAGATACTCAAAAACAAAGAGGACAAAAGCAATTCCAAATATCTCTAGACTTGTGACCCCTCTCAGACCATTATGTACCTTCCATTCCCTGCCCAGAGAAATTTGAATGAAAATATACCATGGCGAAACACCTACTAATGATGACCATGGTACTCTTATTGAAGTTTAAAGGAGAACTACTCTTATTCACATAACACTGCCCACCCATAATAAACTATTGGAAGTCTAAAAGCCTAGATATCTGAACAATTGGCATCTGTGCCAATTTACCATGGAAAACAACCAAGCTGACTCTTATCTCTCCTGTGCCAATGAATACCGTGCCAAACAACAAGACATCAAGACAGAAGAGAGTTGTTACTTAGAGTTAATGAGCCTAATTTTCTCTTTCAAGCTAAGGAGGACATAATGTTGGACCCTAAGGGAAAGAAAACAACTCATCTGGTAATTTTTCAAATTCTCTTGTAGAGATGGCAACCTTAACCTTAACAACTGGCAATGTAAGCTTTCCATGCCACCTCAAGGTTCTGAAGTGTCCTTTGGAATGTTCTCCTGCCTCTTCTCTGGATGAGCCAGAATCCTCTTCCCTTCCTGGGCAAGTGCCCCACTTTCCCAGATTGTTGTTTGTCCTTCATTCTTGAAGAAGACCATGACATCAGGGAGGTGGTGCCATGACAGAGAAGGCTGGGAAACAGCCAGATATCACGAAAAAGTTCAGGGTTTGGAGTCAAAGGACTTGACTGGCTCAAATGCTTACTCTCTGTCTGTGTGACCTTGGGTCAGTCACTTCCTCTATTCTGAGTTTTACTTTAGACCTCTGTGTAATGAAGGAGTTGGACCTGTAGGGAGGGTCCCTTCCATCTTTCCGTATTTGAAGGGGGGATGGTATTACTTTCTGGTGTCACCATCCCCACTGCCTCCATATTACCCCAAGTGAGAAATGTACCGCAGTGCAGCTTGGAAGCCTTCATTTGGACCATTCGATGGGCGCTGGGTGCTATTAAACAGGCAACAGATTCAAGGGCAAACTTCCATCCATTCTGTTAAGTGCAGCCTGGGAACTGTTTCCAAGAACTCTCCTGAATAGCTGTGCTTGGGAGAGGATTAAATGAGTTGATTAATTTGTTTAGCACAAGAAGGCATTTTGAGCAAAAACTGCATTCCTTTGAGGCCAAGTATTATCATATTAGCTTAGGGAAACACAGCCAAGGGCCAGTGCTAAGGTACTCAGAGCTTTAAGTAGGAGATGAAGTTTTAGCACTGACCTCTCTGGCAGTTTTGGAAAGGGATTGGGTTGTATCTATGCAGGGAAAATGAAGTGGGGAATTGAGACAGGAACCCTAAGAATTTGGGTCCTTTGGACAGTCCCAGAGGACTTTGGGTTAGGTTTCTTTCTTGTTTTCTTTATTCGTTTTTATCTCCATTGAGCACTGGGTGATTGTTATATAATTAAAGCTGATTTTCAACTTGACCTATACTCTCCAAGGGCCAACTGTTCCAGACTTAGATAGAGCATCACCTTTTAGCATACATGACTGCTACCCCCCAAACACTAAGTAAACTGTTTAAGGTCAAAAAGGGAGTCAATGGCAGGGAGAGGAGAGGGCTTCTGTGTTTAGGAGCAGGCTTTGAAGTCTTCTGGGCATGTCCATTCTTGTTAAACAACTTATTTCACACGATTATTTCCTGGTGATTTCAGATGGCACTCTCTGGTGAAGTGTTTTAATTGAATGATGAGAGCCTGTTGAAAATGCTTGAAGGTTACAATATTTACCACTCAGTGCGGTCCATTGAAAACCAACACACAGAGTTCCACTGTCAAAAGAACAAACCACTGAGGTCTGACTGAAGGAAGCCTGTGACTTGTTTGTTCCTCTTAGGGCAACTGGCATGCAGATCTAGGCTTTCGAGCTAAGTTGGCATGGATGTAGCTCAACATCCAGAGTGCACAGGAAGGACTGGGAGGGTGCCACTATACCAGGGAGAGCCCAGGCTTGGGAAGATGAAGTATTGTGGGACTGGAGATTGCCAGCTCTGATATCTTCCCATTGTCAGTTCAGCACTGTTGGCATAGGGGAAGGAGTCCTCCTTAATATTGTGACTGCTTGTTAATATTAGTGGATGGGAAATAACATTTCTATGGCCCAAAGTTTTCTCAGGATTCAAACTGGCTTTATACTCTTTCCTCACTAATAGCCCTTGCAACTCGTCCCCAAGTTCAGAGAATTGTACCTTGGCTAGGATTATTAAACACTAATGATTGAAAGAAGTTGTGGGATCCCATCCTTTGGAAATTCTTCAGGAAAGGGAAGAATGCCATCTGTCTGACTGAGATCCTGTGGCAAGAATGTGGGATTTGGAATTAGCAGATTGATTCTGTTCCTTACTGCCTGGGGGACCTAGGGCCTTCATTTCCCTCCCCCTCCCCTTCCCTTTCCCTCCCCTTCTCTCCCCTCACTTTCCTTCCTCTCTCCTCCCCTTCCCCTCTTCCCTCCACTCCTTCCCCTCTCCTGCTCTCTCCTCCCCTTCCCTTTCCCTCCCCTCCCCTGCCCTTTCCTTCCCTTCCCCTTCCTTCCCCACTTCCCTTCCTCTTTCCTCCTCTCCCCTTCTCTTTTCCCCCTTCTCTTCCCTTTCTTTTTTTCCCCTTCCCTTCCCTTCTCTTCTTTTCCCTTCCCTTCCCTCGCCCTTATTTTGTAGCCTTTTTCTTTGCAATATAGTGAAGAAGACTGATCTGGGAACCACAAGACTGAGCAACACGAGCTCTGATTCCATCCTTATCTTGGATTTTTTTGTATAGGCTTTGGTAAGACTCTTAATCTCTATGTGCCCCAATTTTTTCCATGATACCTTTGGCCTACTTAAGCCTTATGGCTTTTGTAGGAATCAAATTAGATACTAGATAAGACTACAACTAATAAAGGTTAAAATTGTCTCTACAAATGTGAGTTGTTATAATGTCAAAATGTAGCAGATACGTTTACATTCATGTATGTGTGTACGTATGGTATCCACACACATGTGTATTACAGCAAGTAAATAATAGGAGACAAATTAACTATTTTTCCCATGGGCAAACATGAATATATGTTTGAGGTCCCCCTTCCCAACAATAGACAAATTTCCTAAGTCTGGCATTTCATACCAGAGAGCCAGGATTTCCTCACATCTTCATGAGTTAACATACCTGTTCAAGAAATAAAGATGGCCTAAGTGTTTCACTGGTAGCCTTGCAATATCAAAACAAAGACTCCAGCACATTGGAGAGATCCATGGAGGAGGATTTATTAGAAAATAAGGGCCAGCATCTTACAGGATGAGAAGGCATAGAGGACTTGTTATATGCTTTGATGGAGGAAATGGCCACACAAAGGAAATCTCTGGAGATACTGATGCACTCAGAAGAAGGCTACTAATAATACTAACTTACATTTTTGGAACCAATGATGGACTGGTAATGTTTAACAACTGTCTCACTGAAAAAAGAGAGAATGTAGTGGGGCAGCTAGGTGGTACAGTAGATAGAGCACTGGCTCTGGAGTCAGGTGGACCTGAGTTCAAATTCAACCTCAGACATTTGATGTTTATTAGCTGTATAACTCTGGTCAAGTCACTTAACCCCATTTTCCAAAAAAATAAAATGAAAAGGAAATAAAAAAATGTACTCATGACATACTTTTAAGCTTAATCTACATTACTGGCATTTTCTCCATCACTTTCTTTAGTCTAAATAATCAACAAAATGTTAACTCAGACGCTGATTTGTGGCATTTGTTGATTTCCCCTCCATTACTGCAGAAGTAGGTAGTGCAAATTATTAAGAGATATAGTCATATTTTTTTTCAAGAATTGTTTTCCCATATTCTTTAGTTACTATAAGTTATCTCACTACTCTTTCCGCTAGGTCATCTCCCCTGGGTTTTTTGGATTCTCCTTTCTGTATAAAATTTCTGTTCTTCTAATTCACAACTATTCTGGTTGATACTCAGCTATACTCAGTTCTGTTCACTAATTTTCCTTAGCCAACAAAAGTCTTGGAGCCAAGATGACAGATTAGAAACAATCCAGCTGAATGCTCTCAACATTCCCTTTAAACAACTTTAAAATGAAGCTGGAAAAAAATTTTTGAGAGGCCGAGTCAACAAAGGTCAAGATGAGACATTTTTCTAACCTAAGAAAACTTAATGAAGTTAGCAGAAGAAGTCTGTGACACAGGGGAGGCCTGTCTGTAACCCTTACATGTGGCAGCAGCAACTTTAAAAACTCAGCCCAGAGACCGGAAGTATTCAGACAACTGGTCAGAAAGAGATTACAAGGGACCCTTTGCTGGAACCGAGTGTAATAGGCAGTTTGGCAATTCTATTGTTCATATACAGTTCTGGGTCACAGTTCTAGGGTAGAGTGGAGTGCTGATGGTTGGTCACAAGTGAGTAGTGGCCCTTCCAAGGCAAAGAGCAATGCTAGCACTTGTAATAGTAGAGGACCAGGGGGTCCTTCCTAGGTAAAGACCAGAGTTCAGTGGTCACACCTCTCCCAGGCTCACATCCCTTTGGAAGCAAGAAAAACTTGCAGACCCCTAGAACTAGCTCTGAAAACAGGAATACAAAGGATCCTGAAGCTTAGGACAGTGCCTCCCTATCTCCCACTGAGCAGAGCCCAACTTTAACATAAAGTTCAAAATCAAGAAATAGACTGGGAAAATGAGAAAACAACAAAAACAAAGAATTTGACCATAAAAAGCTATAATGGTAGCAGGGAAGACCAAAACACCAAAACTCAGAAGACGACTATCCTGTGAAAAGAGCTATGGACAAGACCTCAAAGAAAAATACTAAGTCTACTAAAGCCAAAGAAGAATTCCTGGAAGAGTCAAATGGAACAGAGAATTTTCAAGCATTCATGATGTAAAAACTAGAATAGAAAATTGTAGGTTCACACAAAAACCTCAAGGGAAGCACAAAATGATGAACATGAAAGATGTTTATTATTAAGGGTCTCAATAGTCAGTTTCTATTCCTATATGGAAGACGATACACATAATTCTGTTTTTTGGTTTGGGTTTTTACAATACAGTGGGGTTAAGTGACTTGCCAAAGGTCACACAGCTAGGTAATTATTAAACATCTGAGGCCAGAGTTGAACTTAGACTCCAGGGTCAGTGCACCACCTACCTGCCCCGATACACCTAACTCCCCCAAATTGCATCATTATTAGGGCAGTTTAAAAAAAAGTTTACATATACAGGGATCATGGGGGTGAGTCAATTATATTAGAATGATCTTCAAAGAAAATGAAGGGGTGAGAAAGAGGTATGCATTGGGAGAAGGTGGGAGGGAGAGGGAGAGCGAGGAAAATGTTCTCACATCAAAGAGGCACGTAAGAAGAACTTTTACAATGGGGGGGGTGGCCAGTGCTTGAGCCTCACTCTCATCAGAATTGATTCAAAGAGGAAAGAATATATACATACACCCAGTCTTGTATAGAAATTTATCTTGTCCAATAGGAAAATAGGAGAGGAATGGGAAAAAAGAAAGGGAAAGATAATAAAAGGGAGGACAATGGGAGGCAGTAGACTTTTGAGGAGAGATAGGATTAAAAAAATGGAAAGAAAAAGCAGAAGAAAATACTATTGCTCAGTTGTGTCTGACTCTTCTTGATGCCATAGCACACCAGACCCTTCTTTTCTCCACCATCTCTCAAATCTACCCAAGCTCATGTTTGTTTCTTCCATCTTATCCTCTGTCATTCCTTGCTCCTTTTACATTCAATCATTCCCAATATCTGATTCTTTTCCAGTGAGTCCTCTCTTCTCATTATATGATCAAAGCATTAAAGCTTCAGTTTCAGTATTTGTCCTTCCAGAGAATAGTCTGAAATCATTTCTCTAAGTGGTGACTGATTTGATCTCCTTGCTTAGCCAAGGATCTCTAAAAAGTCTTCTCCAACACCACAATGTGAAAAACATAAATTATGTGGTTTTTATCTTTTCTTATAGTCCAACTCTCACAGTCATACAATACTCCTGGAAAAGTCATAGATTTAACTATACTTTTGTCAGTAGGGTGATGTCTCGATTTTGAGAATGCTGTCCAGATTTGCTATAATTTTCCTTCCAAGGAGGAAGTGTCTTTTAATTTCATGGTTGCAGAAAAAAATGGAATGGAAGGAAATACACAGTAATCATAGCTGTGAGTGTGAATGGGATGAACTCACCCATAAAAGGAAACAGCAGAATGGATTAGAAACAAGAATTCAACAACATATTGTTTACAAGAGACACTTAAAAGAGAAAGACACATCTAGGGTTAAAATAAAGAAATGGAGCAGAATCTAATATGTTTCAGCTGAACTGAAAAAGGGCAATGGTAGCACTCATGATCTCAAACAAAAGCAAAAAGCAAAAGAAAGAGATGAGGGAAATTACATTTTTCTAAAAAAGTATCACGTAGATACTGAAGATCAAAAAAATTGCAGCAAGCTTCTCTGATAAAGTCCCTATTTCTCAAAAAACACTGGGTCAAATATAGAACTGAATCAGATTCATAAAAATAAGAGCTGAGGAGCATCAAAGATATAAACAGGCAATTTTCAGAGGAAGGAATCAAAGCTAACTTTAGTCATATGAAAAAATTGCTCTAAATCACTATTGATTAGAGAAGTGCAAATGAAAATAACTGAGTTGCCATCTTATATCTATCAGAAATAGCAACAGCTAGAGAAAATGAAGGAAAAATAGATACACTAATGAACTGTTGGTGGAGTAGTGAGCTAGTCCAACAATTCTGGAGAGCAATTTGGAACTAAAACCATATGGCTATAAAACTGTACATACTCTTTGACCCACAACTACCACTACTAGATCTGTACCCCAAAGAGATCATTGAGAAAAGAAAAGGATCCATATTTACAACAAATATTTATAGCAGCTCTTTTTGGAATGGCAATGAATTGGAAATTGAGGGGATGCTCACAAATTATGGAATGGCTGAAAAGGTATGGCATGTGATTGTGATGGAAGACTTTTGTGCTGTGGGAAATTAGAATGGGATCAGAAAAGCCTGGGAAGTCCTATATGAACTGATGCAAAGTGAAATGAAAAGACTAGGGAGATCATTGTAGGGAGAACAATGTTGTCATGATGATCAACTGGAAAAAAAAACTGGCTACTCTGATCAATACAATAATCTAAAACAATTTCGAAGGACTCAGGATGAAAAACTCTCCAACTCCAGAGAGAGAACTGAGGAGCTCTAAGTACAGATTGAAGTATAATTTTCTCACTGGCTCTATTTTTCTTTCCTTTTTTGAACTATGGATAATATGGAAATATGTTTTGCAAGATTTCACATGTATAATTGATATCATATATTTGTCTTCTCAGTGGGTAGAGGAAGGAGTGAGAAGGAGAGAATTTGTAACTCAAAATTTAAAAAGTAAAGATGTTAAAATTAACAAATTTAAAAATATAAAAAACCTCAATGATCTTTCTTTAACCTATTGATCTTTCCAAAGAAGATCTCTTCATTTTATTCTACTAATCGTATTTACCACCCATGTTGATTTTATTATGGCTAATACATTCAAATACCACACTTTAGGAGGGAAAACCAGCTTCCCTGCTGCTCTCTTAGGAGTGTAGGCATTCACAATTAAAACCGAATTATCAGCCAGCTCTGTGCTATCTGAGTGGGAGCGGATGCACTCTTTCCTTCCTAATTTAATAAGACAATTTCCCTAGTATCACAGATGATGATTCACCATTTAACTCATGATAAGAATCCTTAAACACCAACCATGGAAAGCTGAAAGAGACCCTAAAGTTCAGTTAAATATGAGGGCAGGAGAGGAGAGGAGGGGAGGAGAAGGGGAGGGGAGGGGAGGGGAGAGGAGGGGAGGGGAGGGGAGAGGAGGGGAGAGGAGGGGAGGGGAGGGGGGAGAGGAGAGGGGTGGAGGGGGGAGAGGAGAGGAGAGGGGAGGGGAGGGGATGGGAGAGGAGAGGAGAGGAGGGGAGAGGGAGGAGACCAGAGCTAAAGGCAATAAAAAGAAATTACAAAGAGGGAAATATAAGGGAAAAACTCCCTAACAATTTGAGCCATCCATCCCAAAGTGGGACAAACTGCCTGGGAAGTAACAACTTTCCCTCCCTGACTGGAGGTCTTCAGGCAATAGCTACATGATCCTTGGTCCAAATGATTCCAGGTCCAATATGACCTAGATAGGATTCTTATTCAGTCATAGGTTGGACCGGATCTTCTCTGACATCTATTTATCAATCATTCAAACAATAAATATTTATTAAGCATTATTCGCCAGGTTCTGTGCTGGAGATACAAAAGCAAAAAATGAAACTGTCCCTACCTTAAAGGAACTTACATTTTATCAAGGGGAGACAACTTTTAGGGACAAGAATCTATAGAGAATAAATACAGGCTAATTTTGAGAAGAGAAGCTTGTGTGAATTTGTCACAGAGTTTTGAAACAAAGCATCGAAAGAAGTTTAAGTGAAGAGGGAGAGCATCCCAGGAATGGGGAACAGCCAGTGCAAAGACATGGTGATGGGAGGTGGAGCAAGAAAACCAGTCTGGCTAGACCAGAGAGTACAGCAAAGAGAGAAATGTAGGATTAGACTGGAAAGGGAAAACAGAGTCAAACTCTGAAGATCTTTAAATGCCAAATTCTCCAAATTCTGACATCCCCACCCCCAGCTTCCTTTGTTCTATTTGGTCATTTCAGACATATCTGACTCTCTGTGACTCCATTTGGGGATTTGGGAGGGCAAAGGTATTGGAACTGTTTGCTATTTCCTTCTCTAGCTCATTTTCCAGATGAGGAAACTGAGGCAAGCAGGGATAAGTGACTTGTTTAGGGTCACACAACTAGTAAGTGTCTGAGGCCAGCTTTGAACTCAGGAAGATGAGACTTCCTGACTCCAAACCCCAGCACTGTATTCACTGTGCCATCAAGCTAGTCAAAGATGCCAACTCGAGAAGTGTCTATTTGATCTTAGGGACAATAGGGAGGCACTGGCGTTTATTGAGCAGGGGAGCGGACCAGGTCACTACCGTTATGGAAAATCATGTTGGTAACTGTAGGAAGAATGACCTAGAGTGGTCGTGGATGTTCAGGGACCAATTAGGTGATTCCAGGTCGAATGTGAGGAAGGGCTGGACAAAGGGAGTGTGGGAAGAGAGATGACAGTCAGGAGAGATATCATAGAGTGGAGATTGAAAAAAAAATTGAAAAGTGATTATTATAGATGTGAAGTTGGGGAGAGTAGGGAACTGAAAGTACAGCAAGCTTTTGAACCTGAGTGACTAAAAGGATACTTGACAGAAAAAGGGAAGTCGAAAAGAAGAGTGAGTTTGAGGAGAAAGATAATGAGCTGTATTTTGGACATGTTGACCTTGCGATGCCTTCTCAGAGAGTCTGTGATTTCTGGTGGTCATATTCCTTTCCAGTTGTGTGGGGAATTATCTCTCCCCACGAAGAGTTTCCTTTGGGGTTATTCAGCCCACACTCTGAAACCTAAAGAGGGTCTTCATTGGGTCTTTAATTTATCAACAATTTCTTATGAAGGAATAGCTCCCAGAGCAGAACGAGAAGTAGGTTTGCCCATCTCTCTGACTCCACCCCGATGCATAGTTTAGTCTCTCCAAGTAAGGACTATAGACCAATCTACAGGCTATAAGTCTAATTTCCCTAGAAAATGACGCTTCTGCCAACACCTTTCAGATTTTGCACTTCCAGTAACAGCAATGAAAATAAACAATACATGGTAATCAACCATGAAAAGCAGATAAGGGTGTCAGTGTGTGGCCTACCCACAATTCCTCAAAGTTGAGTAGACCTGTTGTTGGCACAGCTTACATGTCTATGACCCTGCAGTGCCCTCTCTGATTAATATTTAAGAGTGAAAGAAAATGAAGTAAAATGGAGACCAAGGTTAAATACAGTCATTGTTGAAAATGGAAAGAAGTGGGTGAAGAAGAAATCTGATATCCCTATAGAAGAAGGGGGGGGGATCAAAAGGGAAGGAAATAGAAAATGTTAAATCAATGACTCATAGTATTATATGACTAATCGCCTCCAAGACGAGCTTGTTTTGAAGATGGCAATGTGTGTGAAAGTCTTGTCTCGGCAGTGAGCAGGACTGTCCTTGGCATGGAGGCCCGGGGAGCCCGGCCTGTGCCAGTGGGCAGCCTTAGATGTAGCTGATGCACCTGTCTTCCCCAGGTGGGGAGGCCAGCCTCTGGCCGGCCGCCGGCTGCCGCCCGGTCTCCTAAGCACGTCGGGCAGCGCCCAGCAGTTGTCAGCGGCGCGGTGCGCGCTAGGTAAGGTCGGGCAGCACCTGGCTCGTGCAAAGGAGCAGAAGTGGGGCGCTGGAGCCGGGCCCCGCTAGCTCAGCGCCGTTCCGCTTTCCAGGCGCGCCGACCGGCAGGAGGCCGGCCTCAGTGGCAGCGATCGGCGGGCCGCCTTGACGGCAGCTTAGCCCTCGGGCCGCAACGCGCTCTGGGTAGCAGAGCCAGAGCCGGCTGGCGATCTGGGGTGGGAGGTTGGGGAGGGGGCAGGGTGCGCCGGGTGCGGGATGCCCTCGGGAAGGGGGGACGGGGTTGGCCAAGCGCCGTCCAGCCAGCCCAGAGCAGCTCCTCTCCTCGGGCTCCGGGCGCACTGGTGGATTACAGCCCCCCCCCCCCCCCCAGGCGAAGGCACTGCCCCCCTCCCTCCCCTGGCCGGAGAGCTGCAGCAGCCCACCCGGTTCCCCAGGCTCCGGCAGGCGCAGCGCCCCGGGCGGCCTCCGAGGCTGCTGGTGGCCTCGTGCTCCTGCTGCCTCCCCGCCCCCCTGGGGTGCTGCCGGCGCGGGCTCCCCGCGGGCTTGGGGGTGGAGGGGGAGGGCACACGCGCGGGAGGGCCGGAGAGCGCGCAGCGGGGAGAGAGAGGGAGGGAAGGAGGCAGGGAGGGAGGGAGGATGGGCGGGAGTTAGTTACACAACCGGTCCGGGCAGATTACGTCGCAAATGTGGAGTTTCATAAGTAAAAACACTTGGGCAGCGGGGAGCCCATTTCTTGCCTCCCCCCCCACTTCTGTCTTTCTCTCTTTCTCTAAGTCTTTCTCTCTACCAAGGAGCGCCCTTTAGTCCTGGGCCCGGGGTGCCCGGCTTTGTGGCAGTGGGACGGGCAAGGCAGGCCAGGGCCGGGGGGCCGGGGGGGGGCACTTGCCCCCCCTGCCCCTCTTGCCATGTGCCCTTAAGACACAGGGAGCCCTGCCCGGAGTCTCAGAATCCCTCCTTCCCTGACAGGAGACTGGCACGAGACTAAGAGCTACCGGTGCCCGCCCGCCCGCAGCGCGCTGGGTGAGTAGCCCCGCTCACGTTGGGCAGCCACGCACTGAAAGGAAGCGGGCTTGGGCTTGGGGGCTGCCGGGAGGGAAGGGGTCGCGGCCCGGGGGCTCCCCCCCGCCCCCCGGCCAGCCCCAGAAGGTCCAAAAGAGAGAGCGCTCTTGGGGAGCTGCGGGGATGCTGTGGGGCTCGCTTTGCTCTAGGAATGAAAGGCTCTTTGAAAGGCGGTCTGAGTGTGCCTCTGGGACCACTCTAGCCCCATTGTGTGGGCTCTGCTCAAAACTCCACCTTCTCTTAAGGACCCGGTTCAGCTGGAGCCGGTGGGGCAAGCTCAAGTCATTCCCCAGGTCTGACTCTGCCAGCAGCTCCCCAAGGGTGGCAGAAAAGTTGGAAAGGGAGCTAGGCATCCATCTCAAGAGCCCCGACTGGCATGTTTAGTTAAGTAACCACAGCAGCAGCAGCAGCAGCAGCAGCAGCAACAGCAGCAGCAGCAGCAGCAGCAGCAGCAGCAGCAGCAGCAGCAGCAGCAGCAGCAGCAGCAGCAGCAGCAGCAGCAGCAGCAGCAGCAGCAAAAAGCAAGAAACATGGGAGACCAATCCATGCTGCAGCTTGGATCTCTCCAGGAAATTTGACAAGCCAAGACACTGCTAGAATATAGTCATCTGCTTAGCTTGAATCCCCTGAGAAAGGAGAGGAAGCTGAAGGACTAAGCAGAAGGCGCTGTCAAAGGCCGAGTTTCCCTTTTTGTAAGTTTGCAAGTGACCCCGTGGAAGGATGGGGCCCAGAGACTGGCAGAGTCGGACAGGCTAAGCTAGCGCAGTTTGGGACCGGGGGGATGGGGAGGGGTGAGATGTCAGCAAAGCCATCCCGACGAGGGACTCCACGCTTGTCCCGCTCCCGTGAACCCCCAAACATCGGGCCTTTGCGAGCTGCAGGATAGCAAGGACTTTGCAAAGACTCCCCTGGGGCTTTCCTGGAGAAGCCATGGAGATGATGAGTGGCTAACATTGGGATAATCTTTGAGAGTGCATCGAGCCGGAGGGCGGGTGGCTCTTGGGATTTGCCTGGCTGCCTAGGAACATCTACTCTGGCTACATTTCATACTGCAAACGCATACATACATGTATGGATGCATGTGTGCGCAGCTCCATACATGTGCTTCAAGGGGTCTTAAGGGATAAGCCAATTTAGGAGAAGCCCTCCACTCAGGGGCAGGGGGAGAACTGATGTTAAAATGCTTTTTTGTTTTTGAAGTGCTGGTTTCTTCAGGTGAAAACTGTAAAAGTAACTTATGTTGGGGAGAAGGGGGGAAGGCAGGCAGGACATAATCCAAATGAAAAGTATTAAGATTCAGCCTTTCTCAGCCAACCTAGGGAGTGGGAGATATTCTGGGCTGGGGGGCTTGGGGGGGGGGCAGGGGGCTTACAAAATAGAACTTTGGGGATGGCAGGAGGTCAGATGATCTGTTGCCTAGCCAATGGAGTTTAATGAATCGCTCCTAAATGACTCCCCTCATGCTGTTGCCTTGCAATAATAATGCAAAAGTGCCATTTCCATAGCACTTCGCAGCTTCCAAAATGCTTTTGTGTCCATGTAGTCTATGGACAAGGAGAGCTGCCCCCCCACCCTCGGCTTTGCAGCTTTCTCTGGAGATCTGGAGGTGAAAGTCCCATCCCAAGCCAGGCCTCTTATTGTGAAGGGGCCACCCCCACAGGCTCCTAACGAGATGCTGCTTCAGGAGCCCCGGTGGGGCGCGTAGTGGCGAGGGCTTTTAAGGAGGAGAGTGGATCCACTTGTGGACTGTGCAGAGATGACCCAGACCGGTGATGCTGTGATTAAGAGGCGGCCTGGGGCTGCCAGGGGCTTCGCCTGTTGTCAGCAAACCAGTGAAAGCTGCTATTGTGGCTCGGTCCTTTCACGGAATTTGCTCCTCTATTCCTGTTAAACGGGAAATTACCAACTTCACTTGTAAATTTTTCCCAGCTGGAAATAAAAAGCTTAAAGGTAAAAAGGGGGGGAAAAGGTTGGCCTCTGGCTTCAACAACTCAGTTAGCAGCAAGGGAGAGAAAGCGACAATTAATGTCGTCCACTAAAATCTCGTTCACCGTGCCCTTGATTGTTGTGGCCGGGGACCCTGGGGCTGAGGTTGGGTCTTACTTATTATTAAGCCTAGGGCAAGCGAGGCTGCTCCGAAGGCCCTCTGGAGAAGCTGAGGGCAGGGATCCATTCTTTATTGCGCACCAGAAGGAAAGTTGGTCATTTTCAATCGCACCCCCCCAAAAAAGCAAAAAATAAAAGGCACAAAAAGGACCATGAACTCTGGTGTTTTTTGGCTCATACCCTCGCAGAATGATGGGTTTGGAAAGCACGTCAGAGGCCATTTAGTGTAATCTCTACCCAAGGTCATCCTCCTGAATAGAATAGGTAGCAGACAGAGAAATAGAAAGTGGGGGGTGGAAGAGGGAGGGAGGGAGGGAGAAAGAGAGAGAGAGAGAGAGAGAGAGAGAGAGAGAGAGAGAGAGAGAGAGAGAGAGAGAATTCTAGAATTCGAAGAGTCTTGGTTATAATTTTAAACTATTAATGCTTAAAACTACTAATACTTAAAACTGTACTTTGGGGACGTGTGTGTGTGTTTATTTGTTAAATTTGTTCTATAAAATGGCAAGTGAGGAACATCATAGATCTACTTGCTTTTTATTTGTCTGCCAAGATGAATAGGCAAAATGCATCGCTTTTAACTCATTACCCGCAAACTCATTTAACTCATTAACAGTAATACTTGTCCTTTCCATAATTGAAGTAAAGTGCTCAGCCCAGCACAGGTGCTCACCTAAGTGGGTGGGATTGAATTATGCAGCATCTCAAATCTATAGGGAGATGTGGTCTCAAAGCGGAAGGAACATGGGATGTGGGATGCTATTAATTAGCTGTTTGACTTGGGCCAGATCAATTCCCCTTAAAAAGGATGAGTTGGGTAAGAGAAGCTTGGAGCTCCCTTCCGGTTCTAAATGTGATGATTTTGTTCACAACTGTAGACTCTGAGATCCTCTCCATAGGATGGGCATGGTATTGGATGTTCTGGAACTGTTTATTTGACTGTTAAATCAGTGTGTTCCTGGACACCTTTTACAAGAATCTACCTCTCCAAACACTCTTTGGCAAGGTTTCAATGTGGCAAGTTGGTGGAGTTGCATGGCCCTATCTTTAGGTCACAGGAGCTCCATAGATGATAATTATCACAGCTGATAATTAGAGGATGAACACCTTCATTCATACAATCTTCCTGATGAGAGTTGTCCTCTAGTTTTGTTTTTTTTCCCCACTGGTGAGACTGTTGGTCCCTTCGATGTAACACAGGAGGCTAAGGAACCTGCCTTGGGGAATAGCAATATTCCCATTTCCAAAGGAGTTCAAAGTCCCCTCCAATAGGACCCTCATGTACAATACCATACTGTGTTGGAAGTTAGGGGTTCTGGATTGGAATCCTGATCCTGCTGTGAAACTTTGGGCAAACCCCCTTGCTTCTTCAGGTTTCAATTTCCTGAACTGGAAAATGAATAGGTTGAACTAGACAATTTCAGAAGTTCCTTGCATCTCCAAATGTGAGATCCTATGATAATGTCCATAGTACTGAAGATGCCTAGGAAGACATGATTTCTTAGGAATTCAAAATTTCCCCTTGCTTGGAATGCAAAGGGCAGTAGTATTGTGGAGTTTTCCTGGAAATGTGTTTGGGTAGCTGTTTTCATTGATGTGAAGAACTCCCCACATGGAAATTCCCTCCATATCTGCAACAAGTCTGTAGCTTATAGTTTTAGAGTTGCTGAATAGACATTTGGGAAGTTAATGTCATTGCATAGATGGGACTTGAACCCAGATCTTGCTGAATCCAACACTCTAAGCACCGTATTAGACTGCCCTTCAAGGGTCTATGGGTAGATGTGCCTTAAAGTCTTTTAGAAATTATAGGCATTCAAATAATAGTAATTTAATCATCTCACTGGGGTGGAGAAAGGTAGCTCTATTTCTCAGGGGCTGTGTCAGCAAATAGACAAGTTGAATGTGCACAGCTTCTTATCTCAAGCACAAAAAGTTAATGGTGTAGAAGTGCATGTTTTGATACTTTGCAATTTTTCCCTTTTCTTTCTATTCCTCTCATAAGTAATCAGTTTCCTGGAAGATGTTTATTAGAAATACTGTACTTGGTAATATGGTATGATTCTGACTTAAATGTCCCACCAGGAAAAGGGCAACGAGCAAATTGATTCATGGGTTTGTTAGTTTGTTTTGCTGTTGTTTACATTTCAACCAATTACACCATTTGTCTAATTAATAGGTTGTGCATTGAATAACAGTCATTTGTGGTCATTAATAAGTTTACCTGGTGTCTGGATTTCCTAGGGAACTGGGGAGGAGCCAGGAGCAGTTGACATTTTCATACAGAACACCTGTGATGATAGTAGAATGAGTTGCTTAGACCAACATTTGGCTTTTGAAATTGAACTGTAATTTATTAATTTTCTTCTGGTTTCAGCACTATACAGAATTCTCGTAGAATATTTCCCCCTTTTACAGAAGTAAAAAAAAGAAGGAAAAGAATGGGACATTGATGTAGCATCCAACCCCCTTCTCTATTCTCTCTCTCTCTCTCTCTCCCTCTCTCTTTCCCCTCCTGCCCTCCCTAGACTCAGTCCCCTTGCTCTGTACTTGGCCTATCATTTGATCTGCACCCAAAGGCTCCATTGCTCTCCCCACAAATTGTGTGCACCCCCACATTATGTGCCCCATGTAGTTATTGTAATACCTCTCTTACAAGTGATGTGAAATGAAATGAATGAGGGAGCAGAGATCAAGACATAGGCAAAAGATGGTGTTACTCTAGGAAATGAGTCAGACAAGTAGGCTGAGTCAACTTGAACCCTCCACCTCCAAGTGGCATCTTTAACTTGCTATTGAACTTCTCCAGCAATTTACCAGTAGAAGATTGGCAAGATAATCCTCAATCGATTTCTGGTCAGAGTCCCGGCTCTCTCTTCTTTGCAGTCCATCAGCACCACTTGTAAAATCCTCCCAGATACACACTCACAATGAATAAAGTTTGTTTGCTTTGGGCTTGGTCTATAAAAGACGTGATTTCCTCATCATCTTGAAGTCTGGGTCACTTCCTTAGGACATGAACCACACAGAGTTTTTAAATGAAGTCGAATTCAAGCAAGAGGCACAACAGTTTCAATTGGGACAAGCTAGAAGCCCTCGCCCTACATTGTGTCTCACTGAAGTGAAGTTTGCCAACAACTTCAGACAGTGTGGGGAGGGAATCTGGAAATGCTCAGCGGTTTGGATTTCTTGCACGTTCTCAGAGAACAAAGTTAAAACTTTCATGTGAAGTGGGACACATGTGGGCCATAAAAGATATTTGAAGGTGATTATGACAGACGGGTGTTCGTAGGTGTGAACTAGGAGATTTGGAGATAAATTTAAGCCAGAAGTATCATAATCATTAATAGATGTCCATAAAAGAATGGCTAGCAGAGTTCTGTTACTGGCTCTGTATTGAATTAGCAGAATACATTACAATTAAGGGGAGCATTAAAAGTGACGAGGTCCACACCCTTTCATTCAAGAAATAGAAGCCTGCTTTGGTCCATCTTTCTCAGTTTCTCACACCATCACTAATTCTTTAAAAGATATTGCTGAAAATGATTTCTTTTTTAAAAATCTACTTATGTGACTTCGGTATTTGAGTCAAAAATCAATACATTTTTGTCATTTATTATACACTTTCTAGTTCACCTCATTACACGTAAGAGGAGGGGAGACCAGATCTGTGAATTCATTGGTGGAGGGAATTTCCCCCCATTAGCACAGTTCGGGGACACCTCTGCTAGGCTGCTTTGGGCTCTGAGAAATCAGGAAATGGAACTAGTCTTGCTGACTCCCATAAGGGGACACTACCTTTCACTAGGTGTCTCTATTTACACCTAAATGAATTCGTTTCAATTCATAAAACAGCTTACCTTTTCCATTTCTTCCTCTAGATTTCCAGTCCATTCATTCTCACTCACTTGTCTACTTATATGGTTGCATCTGGGGAGTACTGGGTTCTTCTGCTTTGGTATTTTTTCTTTTCATAATTTCTTAAAGGTCTTTCCCAATTTCTTCCTATTCCTTGGACTTGCCAGTTTTGACTGCATGTTATTCCATCGCCGTACTCTCAACAGACATTTTCAAAACTGACTTGAATCTTTGCTTGATTTGATTTAGCAAAGCGACCCTGTGGTAATTTTCCTTTTTCACTTGGGATGAGGCATTGTACTCTAATATAGGGAGAGTCTGGTTCGAGACTGGATTTCAGAGAAAGGGGTTTGGGCCCTAATGGCATTTTACAGTCACTGTACATGTCAGCCGGCCATTTTGCTTCTAAATGACTTGGCTTCTGTAGCTTAAAAAAATAAGGATTAATAACTGCCCCCAGTGCACTTCCTAATGGGGAATAATTACAAAATTCTTTAAACTCCTTAGAAAAAAAGATACTAAGTAATAATGAAATACTTTCTTATTAAGTAAGAAAGTCTTGGTGATTTATTCTAGCCCCCAAAAGCACATTTCTCAGGTCAACATTGAGCCCCAAATTTCAATTGGGTGATCCTCTGGGACATTACTATTGCCCCTGTGATGGCAAAGTGCCCAGCTCTGGGGCAAGAAGGAGCCTGCCACTCAGGGTCTGGATGGGTACCTTTTGGGTGGCAGTTCTGGAGGCTGGCAATTATCTGGCCTCTTGCTCTTTAAGCTGCCAGTCTGATTTGCTCCCAGCTGCCTTTGCTTTACTAAGCAGGGCCTATTTAGGCATTCTTTTGACTTGGATTGTCAGTTGAATAAAGAACAACACCAGACAGAAGCCTTGCATTATGGAGACTGGGATTTGAAAATCTTTCTTGCCTTAAATAGGGACTGGGATAAGTGGACCACCTTTATGCAAATTCCATTTCTTTGTAGGACTCTAGGCTTGGAAGGAGTGACTAGAGGCCATCTTGTTTGGGGGCCAAGCCACTCCAGGCAGACAGCTTTCTATCCTGTGATAGAAATTTTCCAGGTAAAGGTCATTTGGAAGAAGGGATCATTGAAACTCCTTAAAATGACTTTCTAAGGTTCATCCTTCCAAAGTGAAACATTGACAAAGAAATACTTTCTTTAAATATGTCTGGAACTCTTCAGGTTTTATTTAGAAATCAATCAAATGAAATAGCCCCTCGAATGGAACAGGTTGGGGTGCATGGTGCTAGTTGGAATGTAGTGAACTCTTGTTGCCCCTAGTATGAGGTGACTGGGAAGTGAGGTCCCAGTCATCCCCCCTTTAGAAACGATTCAAAAGAAATGCCCATCTCTGCTGTCTTTATTTCTTCTTAACTCATTTACTCCCTAGTTCTAGCTATTCCGACTCATCTTGCTAAGATCATTGATGACTTAAAACTGGCCAAAGCTAACAAGATCTTTCCATGATTCTTCTTGCTGTCTTTGTGACTTTTGACTACATTGGCCTACCCTCTCCATTTTTAAATACTTGCTTGCTAAACTTTGGCTTCAAGACCACCTCTCCTCCTGCCTTTCCCTGTACTTCTCTATCCACTTCTTTAGTTTGGGCTTTGCTAGCTATAACTCTCTATTTCTTTCTATCTACTAACTGAGTGTTTATCCCCCATTCTCCCTCTCCCCCCAAGGTTTTATCTTCTCTTTCTATTGTCACTCCTTTGGGGAGTCTTATTGGTTTCTGTGAATTCAGTTACCACCTGTATGCAGATGCCTCTCATGTCTGCATGTTCAGCCTTGACCCCCTCACCATCTCTTCATTCTGATATTCCTCACTTGTGTAGGGGCCATCCATTCTGGAGTATTCTATTGACAACTAAAAACCAAGCACATCAAAACCAAAATTCATTATCTTCCCTGTCAGAACCCTATCGTATCCTCATTTCCCATCTGTTAGTGGCACAACCGTCCTTCACATTCCCTGAGACAACCATGGATTCACTTTTGACACCTTTAGAGAACACTTCTCCCAAAGCCTTTTCTGACTTATTTCCACTGATTTGGCTCCATATACTCATTTTTTAGTAATTCTCTTTTTTTAAATCTATTTTCTTTGTCATATTCTCCTTTTTGGTGTCATTGTAGGTTTGGCCCTCAGTGTTTTCCAAGTCTTTTTGATTTTGTTTCACTTTCTCAACTATCCTGTTTCCTTCCTTTGCCCCATCATCCAAAAAAGACTGACTAGAATAATATATATTTATTCTTGATAGGTTTTATATTTCTGTCATTTGGATTCTGCCTCCCCCCCCCCCCGAGTTATAACAAAGAATCAAACATCTGTATTTCTAATTCAAGTGACTTAATTTTTTGAAAAATTTGAATAAATTTTTGAAAGCTTCTCTCTCCAATGAAGCAATGGTAATAATAATAATAATAATAATAATAATAATAATAATAATAATAATAAAGTGGAGATAATCGGGGCGACATAAGACCTTGATTTGGATTTAATGTTATGGAAACCATATCTTCTTCCATAGAAATTTCCTAGAGTACCTAATATGTTCAAGTGAACCTAAGAGGAGTCATTGGCTTAAGATTTAGCTAGATTTGCTCTGCCTTCAGTTCATTATTAGCTTACCTCACCATCAGCTTATCAAGTAAATAAACTAGATAGAATTATATTGGAAAATCTCATGGTGTTATTTTAGGTTTTTGAAATATGATATTTTCTAAGCATGTGCATTGCAAATTTAATTGATTTAAGTACTCAGGAATATCGCAGATCACATTTGGAGACAGCTTTTATTTAAGACACAATATATGAGCATCACTATTAAAATTCATTTCTTTCTCTTCCAAGAAATCTGAATAACCACTTTGGGCAGACTACTTTGTGTAATTATCATGGTCCACAGGAAGCATCTGTGTGTTACTGACATTTTATTTACTACCCCTCCCCCCAATTATTTCTTAAAACACTTTGTGAAATAGCCTATTTTCATTCGACTTTTAGTGAGTTCCTATTTCCTGAGTGGTCATTATATAGTAATGGTCACACTGTACCTAAACACTTTCAGTAATTACTAAGGAAGAAGAGAACATGAATTTGGTGACATTTTCATGAAGTATGGGAATTCAAAGTGTTTGGGTACAAAATAAAACCTGCTTTTAGAGGCCAGGGATGGAATCTGGTGTAACTGCTGTCGCAACATGCCCAAGGTAGGACCTGGCCTGTACAGACAGGTAGCAACACAAATAAACTAGAGAGCTGGCTCATTATTATGGAAAGCCCACCAGAAGTTTCTATGGTGAGTGGGATTATGTATCTGACTTTGTGCTAGGGGTTGCCCTGGAAGGATGAAAAGAAAGGGAGGTTGCTCAAACCAGAGGGAGAAAAATGAGTGTTATTTACCTGGAGAGAAATTTGCATCTAGAGAGGAATTCTAGACCCCAAATCTGTTATGTGACTGGGAACTACTACTTGCCCTTTACCTATTGGTGCAGCCTAACTTACAGATTCCTTTAAAGAGGTTCTGCTCAAATTCACAGTGCCCAACATGGAGGCACTGTTAGAATGGAGAAGCAGCTAACCCCCAAATCAATCCACTTTGGGTAACTGTGGTATAATGACTAAAGGGCTGAAATCAAGGTCATGAAGACCTTGGTTCAAATGGCCCAATCCTGCCTCTACATTTACTGACTGGATGAACATGGACAGCTCACCAAACTTCTCTGAGCTTTAGTTTCTTCATTAGTAAAGTCATCAGGAAATACCTCTAGTATTATTATATTAGTAAGGGGGTTGGGCAACCAGGCAGTGCAGTGGCTGGAGCACTGACCTTAGATTCAGGAGGATAGAAGTTCGAATCCGGCCTCAGACACTTGACACCTACTATGTGACCTTTGGCAGGTCACTTAACTCTGCCTGGCATCCAGGACCATCTCCAGTCATTCTGATTCCTATCTGGCACTGGATCCAGATGACTCTGGAGGAGGAAGTGAGGCTGGTGACTTAGCACAGCCCCTCCTTACTAAAATTCAATTCATGTGCTTGTTACGTCATCACCATCCTGATGTCATGGTCTTCCTTGAGAACGAAGGACAAACATCAAACCAATATGGAAATTAGGAGGGGTTGGAGGAAGCTCCTATGTGATGATATTTGTAAAGCACTATTTCATGTCAATTGTTCAAATCCAAACCTCAGATACTGGCTAGCTGTGTGACCCTCGGCAAGTCACTTCACCCTGTTTGCCTGAATTTCCTCATCTATAAAATGAACTGGAGAAGGAAATGGCAAATCACTCCTATAGCTCTGCCAAGAAAATGTCAAATGGGATCACAAAGACATGACTGAACAACAAAATATAAATAGCAGTTTTCCCTATTATCATTATCAATAATATTGTTGCATAAAGTGATGAAGAATTAGCTCTGTACTTCTATACTTAGTTGGGCAGAATAACAGAGCCAGTCTTAGAAGAGGCCAACTCTTCAGGCAGGAAATATTCAAAGTAGCTTACCTATGTCTGCCACAGCTGGTGCCCCCACGCCTGGAAGTGGGGATTGGAAACTGGTCAAAGGAAGTGTAACATGAACTTCTCCGGACTGATGGAAATGAGTTAGACTGTATGTTCTTGAATGTTCTTTGACTTCCTCCTTTCTTCCTTTCCTGCAGGATTCTAGGGGTGCACAGGGAGGAAACCAGGAATTGGAGACCTGCCTGCTCCAAGGACACAGAACTTGGGATTCCTTGATTGTACTAGGTGAGTTTTTTCAAAGTTGCCCCAGCTTAAATCAATGCGTTTTGATATCCCCTGGAGATCGTCTGCTTTCTGGGAAAATGAAGTTTATGGTTTACTTCCAAGTTTGCCTGCTAGGGCAGACTTCCTGATCGAAAAACTGATTTCATTTCCTTTGTATCACCTAAAGCACTGTATCAATAAGAGATATTCCTTTTGTTGCCATTGTATTATTTTCTCAGCCTCATCACCTTTTGGGGGGAGGACTGGGCATCTTAAGATGCCTTAGCAAGACTCATGAAATGTTCCACTTCAACACACAGCCTAATTATGTGTCTAAGGATCCAGCCTAGAGGCAGCCAATCTTTGGTGTAGATAACAGAGTCCTTCATTGAATCCGAATCCAGGCACTTAGCTTGAGTGATCCAACAGCCCCGCACTTTGGCTTGCCTGACACCTGATAAATCCAGAAAGTTGACAAAACCAACAATCGTGGTTCACTTGTTGAACCAACTACTTTAGGGCTAATGTACCTGTACTATGCAGCAAGGATAGAAGGTCTTCAGATTCTCCTCCCTTTAATTACTCATTCATTTAGCTTTTGAAGTTAAAAGCCGCAGCCATAAGACTAGCAGATGTTATGTTGTTCAGATAACATGGAGCATCAGAAATAAATCAAAGACTCACCACATCAATCTCTTAGATCACCTTTACCAACAAAGTCAACCCCTGCCAATTTTCCAAATAGGTGGTCCTTCAAGTCTGAATGATCTGGGTTCATTTCCTGGAAATTGCTTTCAGGAGAGTATCTTGTAAAGATTCTTCTTCTGGGCCCTTAGGCCTCTTCAAACCCCTTATCCCTCAGCACTCCCCATGGAGTCAAATAATGCCCTTAGCTTTTTCTAAGTGTGTTGTACAGATTGCAATCAAGAGTGAAGGAAAATCGGAAGAGGATAGTAGGAAGGGAGGCAGATATGGGGCTCTCTACAATTGTACCACTGCTACAGACATTATTTATGTTCCTATAGCTCAACCCAGAGACTTTGAACAGATGTTCCAGCTCAAAGATTCTGTCTGAGTCTTGGCCAGTTTCAAATGGAAGGTGGTTCATTGGCTAGAATGGTGGAGTCGGAGTCAGGAAGAACTGAGTTCAAATCCTGCCTCAGACATTTACTAACTGGACAATTCACTTGAACTCTTTCAGCCTTGGCTTCCTAATCTGTCAAATGAGAGCAATAACATGTACCTCACAGGCTTATTGGGAGGATCAAGTGAGATAATTTATGTTAAGCTTTACAAACCTCAAAGCACTCTAAAATGCTAGCAATTATTTGTGTGATTACTGTTACTACTAATAATACATAGCTACCACAATAGGGAAAATGCTCAGCAAAAAAAGAACATCTCAGCTCATCCAGGGATTTGTCCCTTTGACCATTCTTTCTTTCTCTCTTTTTCAACCTCTCTCCAGATACTGACTCCTTTCCTCCTGCCTCCAAGCATGCTCAGATCTTTCCTATTCTTAGACTACCATTTCACTTGACCCTGCCATCCCAACAAGACATCATCCTAAAAATCTCTCCTCTCTTCCACAAACTTGAAAGCGTTGTTTAATCTCAACACCTTTATTTTTAATCTCATTGCTTTCACTCCCTCACTTCCCACTCACTTCTTTTTATCTATCATTTGATTGTATATTTTAATTAACAAGCATTCATTTTATCTCTTCCACCCACTGCTTCTAATGTAAAAGAAAAGAAAAAAAAACCATGTAACAAATATACTTAATCAAGCAAATGAAACCTCCACATTGCTGTATCTAAAAATGTATGTCTCACTCTGCCTTTTGGCATGAATTCATCATCAGTCCTCTGGATTCATGGTTGGTCATCATTTGGGTCAGTCACTTCGTTATCCAAACCCTTGCAGCATGGCTTTAGAATTCTCTGTTTGACTGAAATGCCTCTCTCCAAGTATGCCAATGAAATCTTCACTGCTCATTCTAAGGGTCTTTCCTCATTCCTCACCCTTCTTGACCTATGTAGTATTTGACTCTGTTGACCATTCATCCCTCCATGGCACTGTATCCTTCTTTGGTATAGTTTCCCCCCAGGGCTGTCTTGTGAACTTTCCTCTTTTTTGCTGTCTTGATAAACATATCAGTTTCAGAGAATTCAATGAACATCTCTACGTAAATGACTTTGGAGTCTGTAAACCTATCCTCATTTCTAACCTGAACTCCAATCCCCCATCTAAACTTGTTGGACAAATTGACATTCCATCTCCCATCTCCAAGTTTTTGCACAGACTGTCCCCATTCCTAGACTGTCCTTTCTTTTTACCTTCACTGTGCAGTCCCTAGAAAGCAAAACTCCACTGATACCCTAAGGATCTCTCCGATGCCCAGGATGCATGCCTTTGCTTTTGAATCCTTCATTTTCCCCAGGACTTGGTCCAAATGCTACTTTCTACACAAAGGTCTTTCTGGAACCTCCCCAATGCTAATTCTTCCCCTGGAAAACGACCTTATATCCATTTTGTATGGGTCAATTATCTGTCTCCCCCATTAGAATAGAAGTTTCTTTAGGATGGGGACTGTTCCACTTTGTCTTGAGACACCAAGAAGATAGTTTAAGAAATTTTTAGAAATTTTAAGAAATGCTTATTAAGGGTCAGCTAAGTGGAGCAATGGATAAAGCACCGGCCCTGGAGTCAGGAGGACCTAAGTTCAAATCTGACCTCAGATACTTACCATTGCCTTGCAAAAAAATAATAAAAAAAGAAATGCTTATTGATTGAGAAGCCTTTCCCAAGTCCCTGCTCCAGATGTTAGTGTCTTCCTCCAGTAGAATGTAAGTTTTTTCTTGTACCCATGGTATCTCACACAAGAATTCTTTGCCTTCTTCTATACTTACAAGTCTCTATTGAAGACACTGTTTGAATCTTTGCTACCTCCAAAAGATGGTTTATGTGATAGAATAGTATTCTTGTAGTCATAAAGAACTGAGTTCCAATCCTGCCTCAGACACTAACTTACTATCTTCCCTTCCTGGTCACCTAGGTTCCCAACCTCATGCCATCTTGCTCATCCCACATTTCATCATTTTTATGGCCACAGCTTGTCTCCCATTCATTTCCTTTTCTCCACCTACATAGGTGTCCCCACATCTACCACCCAGATGATTGTAATAACCAATAACTTCCTAACTGGTCTCTCTGCCTCAAGGCTCCCTCCATTACAGTCCAGCCTTTATATATAGCCACCAGTGATTTTCCTATGGTGTAGGTATGATCATGTCACTCATTTATTCAGTAAACTCTCAATTGCCTCCAAGACCAGACATCAACTTCATATTTTCATGGAAAGCTCTTTACCACCAGCTTTGACCTTGCCTTTCTAGACATATTACCCTTACTCCTGCAGTATATGGGGTGTTCACCAGGATTAGTACCTCTGATGTAAGGGCTGCTGAATCCTTTTCAAAGCAATTTATGCACCTTTCTTACCTACCGTCACCCAATTCTCACCTTTAGCTCCAAGAGGCTGTAGCTTGTGTCTTAGCCACCCCTGGTAGAGCCATCTCAGCAATGGGGCTAAACCAGGTTAAGGGCTATCAATTGGTTTTAAACCCCAGTGAGTTAGGGGGTGTCTTGGGAGGTGTCTACCCCAAACTTGCAAAGACTTCCCCAATGGAATGGGTGGATGAGAACGATTAGTTCCAGTGGCCATGGAGGCAGCTATTGCAGGTGCTATGAAGTGCTTAGAGCTTAGTCACACATGGAAGACACCAATATCATCTACTGTATCCCAGGCTATCACCTGTATCTTTTTGTCTTTTGTCTTGCCACTGGATTTAAATGACTCTGGAAGAGAGAGTGAGACCAATGACTCTGTACAACTCTGCCTCCCTTAAATCCAGTTCCCAGACATCACTCTTTTGATGCCTTGGGTCCTCTTTGAAAACAAAGGGCAAACAACAACAGCACTTTACTCCACCTTGTGGTCTAACCAAACTACTAATGTCACATGACACTTCATTCTCTGTCTCCATGCCTTTGCACTGGCTGTCCCTCATGTCTGAAGCACCCTCCCTCCTCATTTCTCTCTGCCTCTGGAAATCCCTATCTTCCCTTAGGATGCAGCTCATTTGCCATCTTCTGCGGAAGGACAACTCAAGGGACCCTTAAACCTGGGAGGTGTGAATTTGTTTTATTCAGATTTCAATATAATGGATTTCCTTTGTAATCCTATGTATTTTATTTCATAATTTTAAAATGTGATTTTGAGAAGGGTTCTACTAGGTTTGTCAAAGGCATAGGGGTCCCTGGCACAAAAGAGATTATGCCACCCAGACTTTTAAATAGTCCCCCAGCTACTACTTGGGTTTTCTTTGGTATCCATTCATATATTGTAAGGGAGGAAGTCTGCCTGGCCTCAGTCGATGTAGAATAAAACCACATTTGAAACTCTGAATGTGTAAATAAGCTGCACCTATGCCGCGATCCCTTGGTGAACTAAGTTTCCATTGTCTGCTCACTGGACGGCTTCATTTGTGCCCACAGTACAGTGTTGGCCCTAACCTGTTATACTGAAAATGCCGAATTGTTTTTGTTGATGGTCTTTCTCTTTCTGTCTTCAGAACCTAGCACACGTAACCTAGGCACAATAGGCACGTAATAAAAGCTTGTGGCTGGACTGACCCCCATGTAGCGATGATCTCTTCCTTATGACTCTTCTTCTGCACAGATGCAGAACCCAATAAGCACGTTTGGGACTTCTCATCCTGAGGGCCTCTTGCCCATGTTGTCCAGTTTCCCATCTGGCTTCCACCTAGCCAGTGGGAACCCTCCCTTTGAACCTCTACTCACTGCCTATGGATCAGTGGGTCACATGAACTCTTTGAGGTATTGCTCACTCACAATCAGTGAACAGCCCATTTCCTCCCTGGGCTACTTAATTGCTTTTTGGCACTATCCTTGGGGCTGCTCCTGGGTACAATTCATCAGGAGTCATTTACTTCAGCCTTTCCACATCCACCATGTGTCTCTCCAGTAGGCTTTGTGTGATTTATAGCTTTAATTCTTCAGAGTCTGTGATATTCTACAATTTATATTTGTATTGCATAAACAAATGAATATTGGAGTTTCAAAAATGGGCCTTTTTTCCTGATGAACTTGGTGTATTTTACAGCGTTGTATAGCCTTTTAGATGCAATCCAGACTGTTCTCTCTCTCCTATTTATTGTCTAAACCCATGGCCTAGCTAGGATAGATATAGTGATAGATCAACTCTAGAGGCTATACAACCTATTTTATGTCAGAGTCTAGTAATGAGGTCCCCTTTGTGACGATGGTAGTTCCTTTGAGGATTCCTAGGCAGAACTCGGCCAAACAGTGCTCATTTAGTAGGTCCTACAAAGTCTCAGGACTTGTGGAAATCAGCACAGTCTCATCTGCAAACCAGAACACGTGTAAGAGATGACCTATGGGAAATCCCTCTTCTCTGTGGATCATTAACTGGACATCTTCCATGATGGTGGCCGACAACTTTAGTGAACATTCATCTCTCTCTTTGATGATGCCTTTGTTATTGCATGTCATCCTTCCTGTTGGAGCTTTCAAATAGTTTCTCTGAATTTGCATAGGATACACTGCTTTTAAAGCAGCGTTCTAAAGATACAGTTTTTTGTTGTGAACAATCCTTTTATCTTTCTGTAATCAAGTTCATCAGTCTTATTTCTAATGATTTCGATTTATTTGATTGATAAAAATGGCTCCCTTCTCTATAACTGAGACAAATCAAACCATTCCTTTTCCTCTATTTTTTTTCTAATTTGCTACTGATTTTGATCTTTGGCAATATGTCTAGTCAAGTAATTTGGAAATGACTCTCACTGGGTGACAAAGTGAATAGAGCACTGGGCCTGGATTCAGAAAGGCTCATATTCCTGAGTTCAAGTCCAGCCTCAGACACTTACTAGCTGTGTGACTCCAGGCAAGTCACTTCACTCTGTTTGCCTCAGTTTCCTCATCTGGAAAATGATCTGAAGTAACTGACAAGCTGTTCCAGTGTCTTTGCCATGACCCAAATGGGGTCATGAAGAATTGTACATGACTGAAAAATGACTCAACCACAACAACTCACATCGCTGACCAATCTTTTTTGGTCTGAGTAAAATACAGTGACATTGTTCAGCAGTCACTATCCCCAAGTAGCTCCCAACTGCCTTGAAGAACATCTTCATAAGATACAGATGTGAGGCATCTGTGTCTACAATAGTGTCTACAGTCCTTTGGCCTTTTTTGTTTCTTAGTACTCGGTCATACTTTCTACTCTATTTTTACCAGTCTTCACTATGCCCGCCTTTGCATTGATGTCACCAAGTATATGTCGACTTAAGTTCGATACTGAGTATAAATTCTCTTCCTTCTCATCTTAGGTAAATTGCAAGGGCCTTTTGCAAATGCTGATCTGAGTCCTGTAGCATGAAATGATTAAGAGTCCCCAGGAAAGATGGTTATTTTTGCCTTTGGACATACATAATACCAATTCCACAAAAAACCTCCAATATTTGTCTCTGCAAACAGAAACTGATCCAGTCTTCCTTTTATCCACAACTTGCATTCATCTTTTGGTTTCATTTATAATGAGATTTCCAAGATTTTCTTAGTTCAATAATAGATCATCTAAAAACTGCCATTCTTGGTACCCTCTACAGTCCTTTCTGCCTTGCAAACAGTAGAAAATCAATGTTTGTTGAGTTGAACTGAATTTTTGGCAACGTTAAAAATGGAATTCTAATTTGGAATTGTTCCATTCTATTTCTGTGATGGTGGTGGGTTCTTGTCCTTCATTATGAAAGAAGATCAAAATGACATCGCCATGGGGCAGCTAGGTGGCACAGTGGACAGAGTACTGACCCTGGAGTCAAGAGGACCTGAGTTCAAATTCAACCTCACACACTACCTAGCTGTGTGACCTTGGGCAAGTCACTTAATCCCATTGCCTTAAATAAAGACAAAAAAATTTTTGCATGACATCACTATGTTTGACACAAATTACAATGTATCCGACTGTGACTGATCAGGGGTACTCTAAACTTACACTTGTCCTATTTCTTTTGAGATGTTTCAATTCTGCCTTCCTCACAGAATGCAGCACCCTCATTGATGGGGACATGCTATGCTGGGCGGCCCTGTGTCAGTGTCTCCCAAGCTATACAGTTGTAAAGTGCTGGGGGCAGCTAGGTGGTGCAATGGATAGAGCGCTAGCCCTGGAGTCAGGAGGACCTGAGTTCAAATCCAGTCTCAGACACTTAATAATGACCTAGCTGTGTGGCCTTGGGCAAAGTCACTTAACCCCATTGCCTTGGGAAAAAAACAAACAAAACAAATTCTAAAGTTCTTCAATGAGACCTTTAGGGTATCTTGGTATCACTTCTTCTGACCCCCTTGTGAGTACTTACCCTGTGTGAATTCTCCATAAAATAGTTTCTTTGGCAAGCTTACATCTGGCATTCTAAAAACATGTCCAGCCCATCATAGTTGCACTCTCTGTAGTAATGTAGGAATGCTTGGCAGTATAGCTCGAGAAAGGACCTCAGTGCCTGGTATCTTCTCCTGCCAGGTAATTTTCAGAATCTTCCTACATCAATTCGAATGGAAGCCATTCAGTTTCCTGACATGGTGCTGGTAGACTGTCCAGATTTCACAGGCATACAGCAATGAGGTCAGCACAATGGCTCTGAAGACCTTCAGCTTGGTAGTCAGTCTAATACCTCTTCTTTCCCACCCTTTCTTTTGGAACCTCCCAAATACTGAGCTAGTTCTGGCAACATGAGTATCAACTTCATTGTCAATGAGTACCTCCTTGAAAAGGACCCTGCCAAGGTAAGTGAACTTATCCACAGTATTCAAATCCTCTCCATTTGCTATAACTGATGGTTCCACTTATGGATGGTGTGGTGCTGGCTGATGGAGCACCTGTGGTTTCTTGGTGTTCATTGATGTTCAAAATGAGCACAAGCGGCAGAGCATGGATCCATCCTTTGTCGCATCTCAGCTTCAAAGGCTTCATTCTGTGCTGGTAATCAGAGAAGATGGCATATTGCTTAAAAAGGGGAGCATCATCCATGTAATCCTGAGGCCCACAAGGGGGACCTCATTTGTGGCTATGCAGGGACTATTAATCAAAAGTGAACAACTCAAGAATGGCTTTGGTAACATAACACTTTAGATGTGGGGACTTTCCTCAGGTTTGGACCTCTGTCTTGGGCTATAGGAATTTGATCTTTCAGGCAGCTGTGTGCATCTTGATTCGCCTCAATTTCAAGGTGTGGATTTGCCACGATTGCCTACTGATAAAATTCCATGACAGCATCTGCAAGGAAGGTTCCAGGCTGGATTGCAGGTATGGCACAGAGGTGATAGAAATGGCAGAAGCAGAGATTTGGGCAAAATTTCTCTTTTAACATCTAAAGGAGCCATAGAACATGCCACAGACAGGATCATACCATAGACAGAAATTTCAGCAGATTCTTCAGAAGCTACTGATACTTTGGTATATGCTCACAACAAACACTTCGGAAGCAAGGGCTGTTGGTTTGGGCCATCTGTTGCCAAGAACATTCTATTATTCTTTGATTCTTTGACCTTGGCCTAAATTAAACATATCAGCTGTCATTCAGGCATAAAAAACATAGATTCTTTTTTTTATTTTTTATTTATTTTTAGGTTTTTGCAAGGCAAATGGGGTTAAGTGGCTCTCCCAAGGCCACACAGCCAGGTAATTATTAAATGTCTGAGGCCGGATTTGAACCCAGGTACTCCTGACTCCAGGGCCCATGCTCTATCCACTAGGCCAAAAAACATAGATTCTTAACCAGGTTTGGTTCCGTGAACTTTTAAAAAAGTATTTGACAACTATTTTCATGTAATCAGTTTCCTTTGTAATCCTGTGAATTTTGAGCATCTAAAAGTATGATTCTGAAAATGGTCCCTGGGCTTCCCCAGGATGATTGCTCCAAGGTGTCTGGGGGTTAGAAGATGATAAGTACTCTGACCCAAAGGCTAAAGGATTCCAAAGGATTTCTTCTTATCCAGATTTGATTCAAATTTGTTCTTGCAGGGGCCTAGACTTTTCATTGGAAGCCAAATAAATTCATTTTGTTTTCACATCTTTTTTTTATGGATCAAGTGTGAGCCATCAACCCATCACTGCTTTTAGGACTTCTCTCTTGCAACTTTGGCAAGAACTTTGGGTTGGGAGAAAGGGGACCAGAGTTTAAATACCACTTCTGAAATTAGCCAGTTTATGTGAATTTTTGAGTTATATATTCATCCTCTGCAAAATGGGCATAAGGAGAGTTATTACAATTTCACAAGATAATTATGAAGTCCAAATTACAGAATGGATGTGTAGTGCAATGTAAACCTTAAATTAATCTATAAATATCAACTCCTCTTGCTGCCATTACTTGGTCTCTCTAGGTCTGGTTCCTCATTGGAAAAAGTGAACTAATCAGAGTTGAACTAACTCACCAGACTGTTGTTAGAAAAATTCTTTAGAGAACTTAAAGTCCTATCAAAATGAGAATTTGCCATCACTGAAATCATTTGAAATGATTTAATAGGTTTGCTGTGGCAACAGAGCTATTGCTCCAAGAGGTAAAGCAGATAGTTACAAAGCAACCCATTGGGTGGACATTGATCATGGCTAGAAGTCCCAGATAACTTTCTGCTTTATCTTGTTTATTTTCTGATATCAGATCATATTTTTTTACAGTATTGCCTGAAACACCTCCCTTCAAATTGTAATGGGACATCATCTGATGGTTTGGAAATGGACAAGACCATCATCTGGATTCAAAGGAATCAGTAGAAGACACCCATTGTAGGATGTAAAAAAACACCCTGTTCATTCTGTTTTAAAAAAGGTTGAGGGGGAGTCTTTGTATTCATCAGTTTGGAGGGATAAAGAAACTGCTAAACTCCTATTCCATTAATGTTAATATAGGTTGATATAAGTTAGAATTCATACTACAAACAATTACTTCTCAAGATTCAAATTCAGGTCATAATTTGATTTAAGTTGGTATAATCTTAGACTATTTTTAGAAATGATGTCCTATATTATGAATATTGTTAATTGGGAAGTTTTGAAAGCTAATCTATTTGATTTTCTTTATTGTTCCTCTATAAAGAGATTCATTTGGTTCCATTTGAGTATGAAGAGAAGTTTCATACTCAGAGGACTTTATGGTGAATGCAAATTTGGTCTGTGTACAAACCCATTTGTGGTTCAGAATTCCTTTTTCAATTATGGCTTCTATACTATATTATTTTATCTCTTCTGATATGCTCAGAAACATCTTTAAACATATATTAACAATTTTGGATTATCTATGTTAACAATGTGGAAAAAAGCTAACCTAATGCAGCAGATTTCTGTCTCAGCTTCAGAGTGCATTCTAACACCCCACCTCCCTTTTTTTGTACCATCAGATTTACCTTCCTAAGCTCTCATTCCTTAAATATTAAGCTAATTTCCATTCCCTGAAACCTTGAGAGTTACACTAAGGCAGCAAGAGGAAGACCAGACTGAGATGATTGATTTGATATGGCTAAACGTGAGAATGATTAAAGTTATATTTATATATATATATAAATATATATATATAATATATATCTTATAGGTTTATCTGTGTAAACAGAGACATACAATTTAGTTATTCAACAAACATTGATTGAGTTCTTATTACAGGGAAAGCTCTCTTCTGTGTGCAAATTAAAAAAAAATACTTTCTCTCAAGGAACCTATGGCCTTGGTGGGATAATGAGATTTCACACAGCTGAATATAACAGAGATTTGACTAAAAGAAATACAAAGTGCTATGAGATCATGTCATGACCTTGATGTCTTTGCATCATTTATCAGTCCACTTATTCAGAAGTCCTATTTGTCCACATCCGTTTTTCTGTATCAGTTTAATGACACAAAAAATTGCTACCCTGTTGATGGTGGCAGAGAGACAATCCCTTTTGAAATGTTCATGTGTTGCGAGGAAGGAACAAAAAGGAAGGAAAGAAGGAGGGAGTGAAAGAGGGAAGGAAGGAAGGAAAGAAGGTGAAGGAAGGAGGGAGGGAGGGAAGAAGGGAGGGAGGAAGGAAGGAAGGAAAGAAAGAAGGGAAAAACCCCATTTATTAAGTATCTACTCTGTGCAGGCAATGTGCTAAGCATTTTACAAATCTAATCTTATTTGCTAGTGAAGGGTCCAGGGTTAGAGGAGGCAATTTCTTTAGTTGGATATTTCCTCCTGAATAAGACCCCAAGACAGTCTCTCTATCAAGCAAGCAGGGGGCAGCTCTTAAAACAATTCTTTATTTTCTGTGACATTTCTTTTAATTTCGGGATCATGTCTGGTCCTGATCAGCCTGTATATTCTGAGATCCTAGTTGGCTGACAATGTGGTGATTTAAAGTTGGTTGAGTAGTGCAAACAGCAGTAAATCATCTTCAGCCACATGTGTGATCCCACCCACATAATTGAAGCCTTTTCAGCAGAGATTACTTTATGAGGGAGAGGGAAGTTTCGGCCTTGAGCCTACTGCTGTGGCTATGATGCTGTTAATTGGGCTGCCTGCTTGAGACCAAAAATGTATTTTGTATCTTCCTCTCCCATCAGACTCGAAAATTGAAGAAAAGATTTTTCATTTCCACTTTTGGTCTGTGCATCCTCTTTCTTTCCATGCAAATTATAATCTACCAGCTGTGATATAGCTTTCAGCATCTATACCAGAGTGCATTTACCTAATAGGAGTACCTGCTGTCCTGATTATGTATGAAAAGCACGGAGAGGTTGAACATGTATGTGTTCAACAAATCCCAGCCTTCTAGGGTGGAGAGTGCTTACAGTGGAGAATGCTGACAAACAAAGGGAAATAACAGCTTTCTGTAGTAGGTAGGAGGCTTACAGATATTTTTAAAAAGTCTGAATGATAAAGGAAGGTTTAGTTAAACTCATGGATGATTTCTCGATCTGGCGAGGCACTTAGGAATGTCTGAATGGCAAATATTATTCCCTCCCAACCCTGACAGCCCCTTCTGACAAAATCCTGGGTTGGATGGAGCACAGGCCTGACGGTGTGTCAGTGCCTCTCTTGAACTTTGAAAGACTTAACTCTACTTACATTGGGGGGGGGGGGGTTGAATATAAATGAACTTTTCTTGATTTATTTTCTAAATCTAATATTGACCAGTTTCAGTCTGGCTGGAATCAAGGCTAGACTGACTGACCCTTAGAATAAGGGGGATATATGCTTATCAAAGCCTTCTCAATACTAGAAAATATAGTCATCTTTCTTTAGGCCAGGGTTCCATAGTAACAACATAGTCTGGGCTTTCACCACAAATCATTTCTATTTCTATCACTGATGACAAATTTTTGAGTTATGGAAAAAGACTCCTTCCCTCCCCCCCCACACCCTCCCACTCTTCATTCCTGGATAATCTTTAATATACTGTATTGTAAGTCAGTCCAGGGCAAGAAACCAGAAACCTTAGGGGCACAGCTGGTGTTTTCATTACTGCTGTTAATTAAAGGTAGAGGCTTCAGAAGTGAAAACCAGATGTTCTCTTCCCAAATCTGGAACAAGATGGAGGGCTAGACATTTTCTCCAGGTCCCTCTCACTTTCAAGAAACCCCCCAAAGTGGAGTTATGTGCCTGCGGTATAGTAATTATATCTCTAACAGCTTTATGAATTAACAACAGAGAATGCTAATCCCTAATGTATTCACATGGTCACTCAGCATGACCCAATACCCTCCCCACGAACTTAGGCTCTGGGAACCACTCAGCAGTTTCCATCTCTGCCACCCTGCTCTTACCCAGCCTTCTATTGCAACAAGCAACTGATCTCAACTCTTTCCAGCCATATGTGAAGGAGGTAAAGTCATAGGCAGAGTAGATCACTCTCTTCAGAGGGTGGAACCCAGATTTGCCTGGAGTGGCCCCTAGCTTTGGGAACCCTTCCCTTCAAGCCTACAAATCTGATTACAGATACTGACTCAGTCCAATCAGGAAACTAAAGAATGGAGAGAACTGGGGCAGGGGGTTCATGTGTAGGACTGCAACAGACCTGAAGGAAAGGAGACTGGCATCCAGCAAAGGCCACTCCTATTTCCCCCCCAGAATTTACTTGGGACTGAGACAGAGCACATTGAAAATTGAATTCTCCAACATGGGAAAAGGCTGACAAAGTTTTGATGTCTAGTCCCAGGAGTTAACAGAAGGAGGAGAGGAAGTCAGACTGTGAGCGAGAAACAACGCAGTGTTGATGGCCTGCACAGAGAAATAATGATCAGAATAAAAAAAAAAAAAACAAAACCTTGATCCATAGTAGTAAAGTTTCTCCAAAGAAGCAAAAGAGCAAGATTGTGAATTCAAATATACTGAAGCAAAGGACAATGTGGAAGAGAAGCAAAAAGCAACAATATTAAAGAAGACATGATGTCTATATATTCAAAGTATATTGACTGAATTCCAAGATGGGGTGCATGAAGACAACTTAAAAATCATAGACCTCCCATAAGACAAAAATGATGAGCTACATAATAACTCCAGAACAAAGAAAACAAAGCACCAATGGAAACAATACAGAATGCCTATAGAATAAAAACACCATTCTTCAAACTCTGAGAAACATAATGGTTAAATTTCCCAATTCCGATGACAAACAACAAGAAATACTACAAAAAAAAACTGTCCAGCACTTCTAAATACAGAAAACAGTGCTCCAGTGGAAAGAATCCCACAGGTTACTTCCAGAATTCTGTAATTTTTAAACTCCAAGACTGCAATTAACCAGGAGAAAGGCTTTCAAATATAAAGGAACAGAAATCAAATAAGATAGGATCATTTGGCAACCACCAGTGGCACAGGGGATAGAATTCCAGGAGCCAGGCCTAGAGTCATGAAGACCTGAATTCAAATCTGGCCTCAACATTTATTAGCTGTGTGATCCTGGACAAGTCACTTCACCCTCAGTGTTTTGGTTTCCTCATCTATAAAATGAGCTGGAGACAGAAATGGCAAACCACTCCAGTATCTTTGCCAAGAACACCCCAAAAGGGGCTCATCAAGAGTCAGCTGCAACTGCACAACAAGTAATAATTAATTGTAACTAGTGTTCATATAGTACTTTAAGAATTGCAGAACACTTTACAAATATTGCCTGATTTGATCTTCACCACAACCTTGATAGGTAGGTGCTATTATTAATCTCCATTTTACAGCTGAGAAAACTGAGCTAGATAGCAGTTGAGTGACTTGCCAGAATCACACAGTAATTGTCTAAAGGTTGGATTTGAACCCATCTTCCTATCTCCAGATTCAGTCCTCTTAGAATGGGACAATAAATTTCAAAAAGCAAAGGAGTTCAAAATGCAACCCAAAGCAACATATCCTGTAAGCCTGACCCTAATTATTAATGAACAACAATGGACATTCAACATAAGAGAGGTACAATTACAATGGATGTAATTTTCCATAACAGGTCTCTCAGCTGCTGAGAGTAGCTGCATCCATCATAGTTAATTACCTCAAAATGTTGCTACTAATGTGTATATTGCTGCTGCCACTTACTCAGCATCAGTTCATCTTAAGTCTTTCCAGGTTTTTCTAATGTCTGGCCTCTCATGATTTCTTAGGTTTAGGGTGTTTTATTTTTTTTGGCAAGGTAATGGGGCTAAGTGGCTGCCCTAAGGCCACACAGCTAGGTGTGTGTCAAATTTGAACTCAGTGTACTCCTGACTCCAGGGCTGGTGCTCTATCCACTGTGCCACCTAGCTGGCCCCCTCTCATGATTTCTTAACAGAACAATAGTATTCCATCACATTCATATAACATGACTTGTTCAACCGTTCCCCATTTGATGGGCATCCCCTCCATTTCCAATTCTTTGTCTCTACAAAAAAGAACTGCTCTGAATATTTTTGTACAAATACATCTTTTCCCTTTTTTCATGAGCTCTTTAGGATATGGACATGATATTGCTGGATCAAAGACTATGCACAGTTTTATAACCCTTTGAGCACAGTCCACCAAAAGTTCATTAATGTTCCAGCTTTCCCACATTTTCTCTAGTATTGATCATTTTCCTTTTTTGTCCTCTTAACCAATCTGATAGGTGTGAGGTAGTTCCTCAGAGTTGTTTCAATTTGCATTTCTCTAATCAAGAATGATTTGAAGCATTTTTTTAGGGTTTTGCAAGGCAAATGGGGTTAAGTGGCTTGCCCAAGGCCACACAGCTAGGCAATCACTAAGTGTCTGAGATCGGATTTGAACCCAGGTACTCCTGACTTGAGGGCCAGTGGTTTATCCACTGTGCCACCTAGCCACCTCAATTTGAAGCATTTTTATATGACAATAGATATCTTTAAGTTTTTTATCTGAAAACTGCCTGTTTATATCCTTTGACCATTTATCAACTGAAGAATGACTTGTATTCTTATAAATTTGATTCAGTGCTCTATATATTTTAGAAATGAGTCCTTTACCAGAAGTACTAGCTATGAATATTGTTTCCCACCTTTCTGCATTCTTTCCTATCTTGGCTGCATTGGTTTTGTTTGTGCAAAACATCTTCCATTTTGCAATTTGTAATGTTCTCTATCATTTGTTTGATCATAAACTTCTCCCCTCTCTATATAAGTGATGCACTATTCCACCTCCTAACTGGCTTCCAGTATCACCCTTTATATCCAAATCGTGTACCCATCTCGACTTTAACTTGGTATAGGGTGTGAGGTGTTGCTCTATGCCTAACTTTTGCCATACTATTTTCCAGTTTTCCCAGCAGTTTTTGTCAAATAGTGAATTCTTATGCCAGAAGCTGGAATCTTTGGGTTTATCAAACAGTAGATTACTATAGTCATTTACTACTGTCTCTTTTGCACCTAATCTGTTTCACTAATACTCTACATTTCTTAACCAGTACCAAACAGTTTTGAAGACAGTTGTTTTATAATATAATTTTTAATCTGGTACAGTGAATCCACCTTCTTGTGCATTTTTTACATTGATTCCCATGGTATTCTTGATCTGTTGGGGGTTTTTAACTCTGTAAAACAGTTTTTTGGTAGTTTGATTGGTATGGCATTGAATAAGTAATATAATTTAGGTAGAATGTGTCTGACTATTCATCACACCATTTGGGGTTTTCTTAGCAAAGATTCTGGAGTTGTTTATCATTTCCTTCTACAATCCATTTAACAGATAAGGAAACGGATGCACTGAAGGTGCACTTGCCTAGGATCACACAGCTAGTATATGAGTCTGAGGATGGATTTGAACTCAGGTAGATTCATCTTCCTGACTTCATATTCAGCACTCTATCCACTTTACTATTTAGCTGTCCCCCAAAATGATAGCATTGGATTATTGTTGTTCAGTCCTTTCTCACTCCTGGAGACCGACCCTCTTTGGGCTTTTCTTGGCAAAGGTACTGAAAAGGTTTGGCCTTTTCTTTTCCAGCTCATTTTGCAGATGAGGAAACTGAGTAGCTGAGGGTGAAGTGACTTGCCCAAGGTCACACAGTTAGTGTCTGAGGTTACATTGGAACTCAGGTCTTCCACACTCCAAGTGTGGCATTATTTTCACTCTTCTAGAGACTAATTCCCCTGTCTAGAGACTAATAAAAGGAGGAAGGGGGAAACTAGAAAAATAAAGTCACTTTGGGGATTAAAAAAAAAGAAATATTTAAAAGGGACCATTAAGAAATTTGTTTTTCTAAAGTAGGCAAGGGAATAAAGATGAAAGCAGAATTTTAAACATAGAAGTGGTGATGGAGGAGCAGGACAGCTTGAAATATCATAGACTAAAACCTGAAATGCCCCCTGCAGGTGGGTCACTGTATTTTCTGGGACAAATTTGCTAATGGGAGGGTGCATAAAATGAGAAAGGGGAAGTGGAGGATAGAGTTGTGATATATCCTAAATAAGTCCAAAGTAAATAATGAAGGAATAATAACTTCTGTAGTCTTTTAGCAAGAACAAGGGTATGAAATGACAAAAGGGGACATCTTAACAGGGGAAAAGGGAGAATTTAGAGGAGGCAAGCGTCCTACTGAACAAAGGAAAAGAGGTGTATTCTTTAGTGAAGGATGGAGATCTTACAAAGAATTTCATCTGCATGGGTCTGATGCACCTGCCTCAGAAGAGAGGAAATGCTCCTGGGGGACACTGGTATCTATAATATATGCAAGAGAGGAAACAACATATGAAATAAAAAGGAAAATGATCATGAGTATGGCAAGAGGTAGAATTGGGCTGAACTATTTGGGACACAGGGAAATTTCTAAGCTGGGACAATTCTTCTATCCTCTTAACTCCCTTTAGGAACTGTGACTTCTAAGAGTGAGGCACAACAGAAAAAAAGGGGGGAAGATGACATTATATATGATTTAATAACATAGAAATTGCTTAGAAAGGGGAAATAAATAAGTATAAAAGTCTATAAATCAAAGAATCAAGTTGATAATAGACAGATAGGGAAGAGAATAAGGCAAAGAAGTCATTTTTAGAAAAAGGCACAGGAAACAATCAAACTAAAAAAAACCTAACAAATAAAGGAAGTGGGAAAGGAGGGGGTATTTTGAATTAATTTTTAACTAAGAGAAGGAAGAGGGAGAGAATTAGATAACTAAATAAAAGGAAAAAAGAAATGATAAAAAAACTCTTAAAACTAGAGAAAATGTTCATAAATGGGGAAGGGGGGAGGGATTTTAGAATGAAAGGAACAGAATTTGTGGGAATAGCATTACCTTAAAATAGATTAATGGGGGGGGCTACTCTCTTAAAAGAAGAAGAGGAAGGGAAAAACAATTCAGAAAAATATCCCTGTCTTCTTGCAGTTTAAATTAGATATAGGCTAATCTCATAGCTTCAAATGTGAATGGAATTAATACAAAACAGAGCGATCAGTTAAATAAGAAAGCAGAATCCTACAAATTTGCTGCTTACAGGAAACACATCTACAAGCCAAAGACATCCATTCAACAAAAATGAAACTGTGGAACAAAATTTACCATACAGCAGGTAAATCCAATCAGATAGAGGCTGCAGTCATGTTATCAGACAAAGCAAAAAAAAAAATCACAATATAAGCAAACATAAAGAAGGAAATTATATTATGTTGAAAGGAACCCCAGACAACAAACTAGTATTGATATTCCAGTGGCATAGCATCTAAATTCCTAAAGGAAAGATTAATTAAATCTATCAAGATATAGAGTGAGGGATACAGTAATAATATGAAACTTTAATGAATGTCTTTAAGAGACAAAAAAAATCTAACGGGAAATTGTGATAGGGAAAAAGATTTATGATAACATCTGAATAGGAACACTAAAGACTCTACATATTTCTCAGTAATACATGGAACCTTTACAAAAAATTGACTATATATTAGGACACAGATATATTGAAAACAAAATTTAAAAAGAGAAATAGTTTAAAAATCTTTTCAATAGCATAATATAATAAAAATATCACTTGGTTTGGGTAATACAAACCAAATATACATACCAAGATAGAGAATTATTAATGAAATCCTAAATAATAAGTGGACATAATTTTAAAACCTAATGATATTTCTGGGATATAGCTAATGAAATCCTCAGGGGGAAATTATATCCCTAAAAATATATGAACAAACTAGAAAAAGAGAGGATTAATGAATTGAATATATATTTTTAAAAGTTTGAAAGCCAATACCCAAAATAAACACAGAAGAGGAGATATTGAAAATGAAAGGAGAAATTGGTAAATTGGAAAAAAGAATCTTAAAAACTATAAAATTGAAGGTTGATTATTTTAAAAAAAATAGACAAAGTTAAAAGCAACCCGAGTTAAAATAGGGGGGTGGGGAATTCAAATTGACAAAAGTGCAAATGAACAAGGTGAAATAACAATAAAAATGAATGAAAAAAAATTATCAGAATCTACTATGCTGAGTTATATATACTAAGAAAACTGGGAACACAAAAGAAAATTATATTAAAAAATATAAGCTAGCCAAGCTAACAATAGTCATATGCCAGAAAAGTAAATAAAACTTGCTGTAAATGAGCTACCAAATTAAAAAAAAAAACACCTCTTGGTCTTGATGTATTCAAGGAAGAATTCTTCTCAAATTTGCCAAAGATGATGAGAACTGAATTCAAACTTGGGTACCATAGGTTGGGATGTAGATATGATACTGTCTTGGACAGGGATGGAGTACATTTAACAAAGATAGGTAAGCCTACGTTTGTCTGAATATGAATGGATGGATGAATCTGGGAATTGTATGCCTTCTATTTCATTTGTTTGGGTGAATTTCAGGCAAGGAAGCTTCCTCTCCCAGTGAAGAATAGCATCTTTGTTGCAATAAATGATCTTAGTTGCTTGGGGTCACTTGCGTAGACTCACATAGCCAAAAACAGTATCTGAGGCAAGATTCAGGTCTTCCTGGATTGAGGTGGGTTCTCTAGCCACTACTCTACCCTATCCTTTTTGTTGCTGCTGCTTTTAACAAAAACTTGTGTGAATATAATCAAGAAAGGTGTACATTGGAAATGGAGGAGGGGAATATAGAGGCAAAATTGTCACATATCTTCCAAACTAGATACCACAGGCACACTACCTGAAAAAAAAAGGTATCAGTGAAAGGACCAATAATTAATAATATTAGCTACCATTTTCCTTGTGTGTAATATTTGCAAAGAGCTTCATGAATATCTCATCTGATTCTCACAACTACTCTCTGTGGTATCATCTCCACTTCAAGGTTGAGGAAAGTGGGATCAACAATTCTGGAAGGTAAGTGTTATTATCATCTCCATTTTACAAATGGGGAAGTGAAGGCAGACAGATGAAAGTGACTTGCCTGGGGTCACAAGACTACTAAAAGTCTAAGGTTTCATTCAACCTCAGTTCTTCCTGACTCCAGACCTAGTGATGCACTATGAGCTGCCTCATAAGAGACTGTAGTCCAAAAGAGAGGCAATAATAACTCATAACCTCAGATGATCAGAAAATGAGTAATAAACAAGGTGAACTAGAGATGCAGATATGTAGCTAGGTGTTGTCAAAAGTCAGTGGAATGGAACTTCTTCAATACTTAGATAGTTTTCTGCTATCAGTGATGTGGATATTCCTCCTATCATTCAGAGTGAAGTCCTGCACCCTCCCATGCCATCCATTATGCATTACCAGAGTCTTGTGGTGTGGGAAAGATGGGGTTTTGTGCCAGTATATTCTGATACCCTATCATGGTGTATGGTTGATCTTGGTATTCTCTAAGGTGATGCAAATTGTGGAAAGGTTGTGTAATTGAGATTGGCTTTGAGTGTGATCCCAGTAACAGACTTTATCTGCAGCCCAAACACCACCATAGCTGAGAGCAGAGAAGCTTATAACCCCGAGTTTGGTTGCTAGGTGATGAATTCTTTGATGATACAAGCCATTTGCATATGTATTTGTATACATAGATACATATGCGTATAAATATGAACCTATGAAGATATAAGCTTCATATTTGTAGGTTTGGCCATTTATGTTCATAAAAAATTTATATAGCTTATTGCACCCCACACCGCCAACTGCCCAGACCTTCATTTTTAGGAGCTCTGTTCCCAACATATTTGTTAATCAAGGTATTGCAATATACCATATTGGGCCCAAGAACATAGTCGAGAAAGAAGTGTTATTGGAGAGGCCTAATGTTTTCCCAAAGATTTAGTGAGAATGTGTAAATTTTTTTATCATGAAAGTGTTTGTGACATCCTAATAACCAAAATATTTTTTGCAAACATTTCCGCCAAACAGAACTTTTTCATTGGAAGTAATGTTTGGGAAATTTTTATAGATATTTTTGGTGCTATAAAAAATAAACGTTTGTTTTGGCTGCGACAGCTGAAAAAAAAAAAACCCCAAAAACCTGTTACATTTGGCAAACACTACCAGTGAAAGAAATCAAATGTTTATTTGCTAAAGCAAATGTTTATGGAGAAAGCTTTATGCAGAAACAACTTATATATTCAGCTCCCATCAGTCCTGAATTTTCTGAGATGGTCCCCATTTCAGGAAAGTAAAGTATATTTTTAATAAGGTTTTAGAAATGTAATATCCTTTGTCAGATCGTATCTCCTGATTTTTGTTTTGGAAAATAAGCTCATAATATCTACTTATTGCTTTCTTTGGACCATCAGCTACAAACTTTGTCATATAGGAAAGTTATAACTGCAGGGTTTTTATTTGCAATATCATTTTGAAAACTGAACAGTTTAATGAAGAAGTTTTAAAAAGTTTTAAAATATTTTAAAAATAGAAATAGCAGCGTATAGATACTTTATGCTACAAAGAATCGTAAGACCATGGATTGAAAGCTTGACAGAAGCTTTGAGTTTGTCCTTATTTCACAGAAGAAGTTCTGAGGTCCAGAGAGGTGATTTGCTCAAAGCCATACAGGTAATAATAAATAGCAGAGCCAATATTCAAACCCATTTCTCATTCTCTGACTCAAAGTGTCACATTCTTTCCAGTTCGCTGGACTGCTCTTTCCTTGCTCGATTTTGTCCTAAAATAAACTGCTTCTTCCCCATTCCCACCCCAAATCTGGTTTATAGAGAACTTGAGTATGGCCCCTTTTCATTTTGTGCTTCTGTATCTTTTTTGCTCGCAGAGAGATTTAAATTTCAGAGAACTAACATGGAGATGAATATGGTCATGGATTATATGATGAAAGTTAGTTAAGGTCAGATTTAGTGTAATTTGTATTATCTTAGATCTGTGCAGAGAAAGACAAGTAATGTTCTGTTATCTCTTGTCTTTAAAAAGCTCTGATGGGTTTGCTGATTTTTCCCCTTCTCTTTCAGTCCTTCCATCCTTGGGACATCATGTAGTATCCCCTGTACTATACATATAGAATCTTAATGAATGTAGGACTCTTATGTGGCTGGGGATGGAAAAGGGCCATTTTATGGTCACAGGAATTGCCGACGATTGTGGAAATTCTGACTAACTAGATGCATTTTCTAACAATAATGTTAGAATCATATACTTAGACAAGTGGGTTCAGATGATTTTCTGTCAAATCTGCTTGTTGTGTTTAAAAGCATAGGCCAAGGAATGACTTGATTGAAAGAGTCAGATTGGCTTTGCTATACCAGTAGGTAAGTGGAAAAATGTGAAATGGTATAGCAAAGAAATTTCCAAATCACTAAAACATTTTGTCTTGGCAAATACTCTTGGTGTTCACCTTTGAGACCATGCCACGTTAGGGTGGCTTGAAGGAATTGGAGATGTGTAGTTAGGTGAAGAGGCCACTTGATGGATGGAGGGGTTGGGTGCTGGGTGTTCCGGGGCAGATCTGAGTTTCTTGCAAGGGACAAATGACCTGAGAATTAAAAACCTATCCCCAAAGGGGAATGGCCTATCAGTCTGGGAGGTTTGAAGGGTTTTTGGTTGTTTTTTGCAGGGTGGAGGTTCAAGCAAAGGCCAGTTGTCTTCTTGTTTAATATGCTGTAGAACTCTGGGTCCACTGAGCCTCAAGGGCCCTTGGGATAGATTTCTGGAAATCTGTGAATTTGGATGGAAAAAACAAATTCTATCTTCTTTTCACTAACTTGCAACTGACCAAAGAACTCCTTTAGTTCCTAACAAACCTAATTCTGAGAAGGGGTCCCTAGGCTTTGCCAGACTGCCAAAAAAGGGCAAAGAACCTATGCTTTCGAAGGAATTCTGAGTCAGGGTTGGGCTGGATTCAATAGCCTCTGAGGTCGCTTCCAGAACTGTGATCCTGTGATGGAGGATTTTTCATCATTTGAAAATCTTCTCCAACTCCACCTAGAGAGCCTGTATTGCTTTAGAAATTGATTTTTGTCTGTTTACTCAAGCAGATTATAGCACATAGAGTGACAGCAGAAGCCAGACAAAACACAGTGTTCTCTCTCTTTCCACCCCCGTCCCTCATCCCCCGCCCCATGTCAGAGCCAGAAGTCATTAAAGATTATCTATGAGGAAAGTGAATTGGAGAGGTGAAGAGCCTGATCCGTGGTCACCCACCAGGAACCCACATCTCCTGACCCCAAGTCCTGGGCTCCTTTCCACTAAGCCACATTTTGACAAATTGAAGATGTTTAGGCCAATGGGGCATGTATGTGAGCTCAGCTGGTGAACAGATGCAAATAGACTTTTTTTTTTTTTAACTTTAATACTTAGAAGCACATTCTCTCTCTCTGAAATGGAAAATCAAAGCCATATAACAATGTATTTCTTTTGAACTATGATGCATAAAATCAAATACAATACTTATTTATTTATTGGATTTATAAAATATAGAATTTAGAGTTCATTTAGATGCTGTGAAGACTGATATTTATAAAATAAAAAGGAAGCTCTATATAGCTCAAGATTAGAATTCTTAAATTGTAACTTGCAGAGTAACTATTTATAATTACCCCCAGTCTTAGAAATAAGGGGAGGGGGGCATTTTCACAGGTGTGCAGGTCCTCCTGCCATTAGTAATAATAATAATAATAAAAAAGTACATAGAGCTACTACCATTCCTCCCAAACCTGGTTGCTCATTTCCAAGCTCTGTTAACCAAAAACACAAATTTTATTTCTGCTGCAATTCTGAGAATAATTTGGAGTATGGGAATTCCACATTGGTGGTGCACATGGTGAACAGATTTTAATCTGGTGCTGGTTTCAAAAATTGTGGGCGTACTGAAGTATGGTCCCACTGTTGGCATAGGGGGAGAAATAATCTGGAGAGCCACATTTCTCTTGGATGCCAATTATTACAGCTGTTCTTAAAAGGAACGAGGGAGCAAAAGAACACTTTATCATTAGAGTTTGGGTAGGTAGTGACTATAATTATCATTAGGATAAAACCAGGTATGGTAAGGGGAGGGACCCAGAGAGATGTGAAATTCAGCCTTTGTGATAAACTTTTTTTTTCTGTTTCCATTTTTTCCTGAGCCCAAGATTTTTTTTTCCATGTGAGAACATTAGATATCCTTATCTATTATAAAGCCTTGAACATTAAAAAAAACACACACACATATCACATTTCAGCCAAGGGTTTCATCATTGCAACCATTTGAAGAAGAGCAAAGAGAGAAAGTTTAAAATCTTATCGGTTCCTATAAAATAAATTAGCAAATTTGGACAGAAAATCTACAGCAGCATTTAACCATTTATATCCCTGAAACATCTTTTAAGCTTGAGATACTTTAAAAAGTATTTCTATTCACTTGTGGTTTTTTTTTTTTCTACGTCTAAGTCAATGGGAGAAAGATCTTTTGATGTCGTCGGCTTGGGGACCCCCTTTAGCGATGCAGATCGCAATCTGCTGCCCCTTGGGCTGGGACAGTGGGTGATCTCGGATTCTGGGGACCGTCGGAACGCGAGTGGGAGTGCCCCTGTGGAGAGGATGATGGCAGCCGCCGCGGCAGCCTCGCTTTTTCGGGCAGGACGGTCGCCTCCAAGGCTGGAGGCTGTGCAGGGGGGTTGTCAGTGTTTCGGCCGGTGGAGGGTAGGGGCGAGGATGTCCCCGAGCAGCTAGTATTTCTCAGGTGGCCCTCTGTCACTACATCTGCATCTGGGTGTCCTCCGGTGCGGCTCTTTCTCCCGCGGTGTCCGTCGGGGTCTGGGCCACGTCCTGCGCCGAGGGGAAATGGACGGACAGACGGGCGGTCAGCCGGCGTGCCTGCCGCGGTGCGCCGGGGGACTCGACCTCCCCGTCGGATCCCAGAGGCCAGCTACCAGCGGGGTTTGGTCTGGCCTGGCCCCTGGGACCGCTCCCCCCTCCCCTGCCCTCTTGCTCAGGGATCCCCGGGCACGGTCTCCACCTCGTTCGTCCGTCAGGAGCTGTCGGGCTATGGCTAGAGCTAGCGGCACTGCCCCGGCTGGGGCCTGGGCCGGGGCCGGACGGGACGGGAGCGGACGGGTTGAGGCGGGACGCGCCGGGGCTGGACGGGACGGACGGAGCCCGAGCCTCTCCGCCAGGGGGTAGAGGAGCGGGGCGGGGGGGGGGGGGGCAGCCTGACCCGCGGAGCTGGCGAGGCGGGGGGCGGGACGGGGTGGAAAACGGTGGTCGATATCGGAGCGGGGAGGGGGGGTGGCAGCCGCCTCAGGTGAAAGGGTGCTTTTCTGCGGCCTCCCTGCGGGGGTCGCTGGTGCCCCGGGAGTGACTCACGGTGGCTCGGCGGCGGGGGGTGCGGGCTGGCCGGCGGGCTGGCCTGCGTGCCAGGGGCGCTGGGCTGCTCCGGGGCCGCTGCGGGGGGCTCGGGGGGCGCCCGGGGGCCCGTCGCCAGCTCCATGGACGCCTGGACGCGCCGCAGGGTATTCACCACGAGCACGATGTGCCGGAGGTTGGGCTCGACCTGGCGGAGGCCGTAGTGCAGCTTGAGGAGAGACAGGTTGAAGAGGGAGCTGGAGGGCAGCTGGGCACGCTCGGGCTGCCCCGAGGGGCCGGGCTGGCCCGGCAGGCTGGGGCTGGAGCTGCGGCTGCGGTTGCGGCTCCGGCTGCGGCTGCGGCTGCGGCCGGCGCCCGGGTCCTGGCCCAAGCCCCGGGGCAGCCACGGGACCTCGCCCCCGTCCTCTCGCTTGCGCTTCATGCTCGGGCCTCTCCGGCTTCTTGCACTCCAACTCCGGCTCCTCCAGCCGCCGCTGCCGCCTCCTCCTCCTCCTCCTCCTCCTTCTCCCCCCCCCAACTCCTCTCCTCCTCCGCCCTCCCCCTTTAAGTCCTGCCCGTCCGCGCCCCCTCCCCCAGGAGCGTCCGGGTGGGGGCGCCCCGGCCCTTGCTCCGGCCCTCCCTAGGCCGGGGCGGGAGGGGGGCGGGACAGAGGCCGCGGCCCCCGCAGCCCGCCGGCTGCTCGGCCGAGCGAAGCGCCTACTGTGCGAGCGCTGCCTGCGCCTCCCGGGATCCTGGGGGAGCGCCTACCTGGCAGAGGGCGGGATGCCAACCGCGAGGCGACCTGTTGCGCCGCCGCCGCCGCTCCAACTTTGCCCGGCCCTCGCCATCGGGCCGGCTGCTGGGAGCCGTCTCCGCCTGTCGCTTCTGGCCGGGTCCCCGCTCCCGCCCCACTCCGGGCGCGGGCAGCCTTCCCAGTGTGCTGGGGGACGTCCGCCTTGGCCTTTCCCCTTCCCCACTGGCGGGCAGGAGACCAAAGGGCAGCGAGGAGAGCGGCGCCCCGGGCTCCCCGCCCCGCCCGGGGGGATGCCGCCGCCTTCCGGGGGGCTGACTCAGTTGGCCCTGCTGCCCCTTAGAGCCAGCCTCTTCCTCGGGTGTTGCGAGGCAGAGCGCTAGCCGGATCTAGCCCCCCCCCCGGGCCGCCTTGAAGGCTAGACAGTCCCGGAGCGCACCCCCTTGCCTTCGGGGAGCCCCGCATTCCGATAGGGAGGAAAGCAGAAACCCCGAGAAAGTCATTCACTCACTGCCCTCTGCGTGTGTGTCTAGGTGTGTGCGTGTGCGTGTGTGTACGTAGGGGTCCCCCTGTGGTGCCCGTAGGGACAAAGGAGCATCGCGGCGGGGGGGAGACGGGGCTGCCCCCTCATTCTTTCCCAAGCAGTCAGTCCTGCAGCTCAGTTATTTCTAAAGACTTCTCTGGGGCCAGGTGTCTCATTTGCTCTTCAGAAGGACCCTGATGATGCTGCTGCTGCTGCTGATTCCGTTTTACACTTGGGGAAACTGAGGCAGAGAAAGGTTAAGTGTCTTGCCCCTAAGGTACGGAGGCTGAACTTGAAGCAACCTGCAGCCAAGCTGCCAAACTGGACAGGAGGAGAACACTGAAGGTTCGGCACAGGGAGATGAGGCTGGAGAGCATCATGGAACTGAAAGCTCCATTGATACAGTTTACAAAGCGCTTTCTCCAAACAGCCCTCTCCACTGGCTAGTGCAGCCTTTATTCCCATGTTGTAGATGGGAAAGCTGAGGGCCAGAAAGATTCCACCATTCAGGTCAAAGGGCCGCTGCGTGGCAGAGCTGGGATACGAAGCTAGGTCCTCTTGGCTGCCAGCCCTGTGTTCTTTCTATTCCTTAGGACCACCAGTATCAGTGAAGGCAGCTTCTGAGCATCAGTGAAAGCATCCAGTGTGTTACCCCTTCTCTAATCCTCAACAAGGTTTGGAAACTGACTAAACACATGCTAAATGAAATATGACTTAAAAGTCTTTGATGCAACTCACAACCTGTCACCATTGAGGCAGAGAAACAGACAAAAGCCGGGGCAAATTCGGATAGGGAGTGCATTGAGCTGGACTCAGAAAGCTGGCTATCCATGCAAACCAGAAGAGAGGGTAACCAAATTCAGGAAGGGGTTGCCTGGAGAACGTCCAAGGCAGATGTAACCAACAAAGGCATGGAAGTAAAAGAAAGTAGCACTTCCCTCCTCCTCACCTGTCCTCACCATAGTGTCTTGGGTCAGACAAACACCCATTTCTCCCTGTCTTTGGATACAGGGACTCCTTTACAATTGAGTTTCAAATTCTCTTCTGTAAAGAGGATTACTCATCAGGGAGCAGCTAGGTGGGCCAATGGATAGAGCACAGGCTCTGGAGTCAGAAGGACCTGAGTTCACTTCCCTCCTCAGACACTTAAGAGTAGCTGTGTGACCTTGGACAAGTCACCTAACCCCATTGCCACAAAAACCAACCAACCAAAGAGAATATTCATCAGCCTTTGGCCAACTTTGTAATGGGCTCATGCTTTAAGGTCTTTGCAGTTCTGCAATAGAATGTAAGGGCACCTTTCTACCAGGATGAGGCATCAGAGCCATAAAAATATCAAACTAAATACATAATAAACAAATCCAAAGCCAAATCAAGGCTGGCTATTTGGATTGAGTTTCTTTAAAGTATTTTAGAAGAGGTCCATTGACTTAGAGCTAAGCATTATAATGTGTGCTGGGGAAAACAATTGGACCAGGTCTCTCCCCTTTGGATGCTTTAGCTCTTCAAGATGACACACAAGGGGGCAACTAGGTGGTGCAGTGGGTAGAGCACCAGCCCTGAAGTCAGGAGGACCTGGGTTCAAATCCGGTCTCAGACACTTCATAATGACCTAGCTGTGTGGCCTTGGGCAAGCCACTGAACCCCGTTTGCCTTGCAAAAAAACCTTAAAACAAAACAAAACAAAAAGATGACACACAAGTAGCAATCCCTTGTCCTTGGGGGACAAGAATAACAGTAGTCAATCCCATGCCTAAAAAGCCACTGGACAGCTTTGCTTAAGTGGTTCCATGCCAGCTCCATTTGAAGCCAGTGAAAACTTCGGCTGCAACTCCAGAGTGTTGAGAAACTGTCCTTCTTGGCACCATTGCTTTCTAGGCTGCAGAGACAACAGAGACAGCCATGCCAAACGGGGTGGGAGATTTGTCAGCGGGTTCCTTCTTCCCTTTCATGTCATCCAGGGATTCCCCAGAGATTCCTAATTGCCTTTTATTCTACTGACCTTTCACAATGAGTTTACAGAACCAAGTACCTTTAGGTAGACAGAAGTGAAGAAGATGACACCCTTGTGATGGGGGAAAATGAGGAGATACTCCAACAAAATTTTGAAGGGGCTTCTTTTTTCCCCCCTGAGGATCATTTCTTTTGAAAGGGATCATTGAGGGAGGATCCTAAGAAAAACAACATGTGTCTTTTTAAACATATTCTCTTTTCTAAATAGTCATTTTGAAGCCACTGGAGTTATAGGCCAAAAAAGTCTATTCTTAACAAGGAACTAATATTCTAGCTCCATAGGTATCTATACATAAATTTCAAGGAATCCATGAACTTTTTTTTTTATCATTTTGATAAGTGTTTCAATATAAGTGGTTTCTTTTATAATCTTATGTGTTTTATATTGTGCATTTAAAAACATTACACTAAGGAGTCCATATATAGGCCTCACTAAACTGCCAACAGGCTCCAAGCCATCAAAAAAGCTCAAGAACCCTTGGTCTAAAGTTTGTTGAACATTGTAAATGAAAGAGTCAGACATCATTTTCCCATGCCCTAAAACTTTTAAAGGCTTTTGGGGAATCAGTTTACTTTTCATTTCATATTTTTGTAATTCTATTTAATAAATCAGTAATAAAGAAAGTCAGCATTTTTTGAAACTGTTCCCTCCCAAATTGTATATGTGGTAAATATGGGAATGGAAAATTTCATACCAAAGGATAAGATTTTGAAAATCTTGCATTAATGAATATGTAAGGACAGGCCATGAATCAGTTGGACCATTTAAATGTGACATTTCTCAGTTATTATTATAAAATGTGAGCATTAGGTGAGTGGTTTGGCAAGAGAATGATCCTTAATTTTTGTAAATTCTCAACAGCCAAATTCTCAAGGGGACAATTTAGAAAGCATCATTTATGGACCAAATCTAAACCCCACTGAGGTTTAAAGCAAAAATCAAATATTAGTCATGGTGGGGAGCATTTTTTCTCTCTTTAAAATAACATTCAAGTATGTCAAACCCAAATGAAGGGGCATACATGATTATGATACTTTTTTGGTCCCTCACAACAATGTAACTTTCTTATAAACTTCTAGATAGGGTTGTTTTTTCCTCCTAATATTTACATGGATTGGATCTTAGGGTCTCTGCCTGTTGACAAATGACCAGTGGGAGCTATCACTCATGCTCTAAGGATGAGAATACTGAGCCGTGGGGAAATTAGTGATTTGTCCTATATCACACAAACTTGAGAAATGGAGATTGGAATGAGGCTCTCTGACTTCCCAATCCACGTGGTCTCTAATGTTATTTTCAAATAGATCTTTCTAGAAGAAATGAAGAGTCGGTCTTCCTTCTGGTTGGTTATTGTTTGGAATGCTCTAGTAAGAATAGTATGTTACATTATCGAGATCTTAGAGTTAGGGTCTTCTGACTTCAGTTCAAAAATTGGAAGGGATTTTAAGTCAGTCCTTGTTCTTATCTTGAATACAAAATCAACCAATCTCAAAAGATAAGTAACTCTTTAATTAAAAAGCTACCAGGGGAAGCTAGATGGCATAGTGGATAAAGCACTGGCTTTGGAGTCAGGAGTACCTGGGTTCAAATCCGGCCTCAGACACTTAATAATTACCTAGCTGTGTGGCCTTGGGCAAGCCACTTAACCCCATTTGCCTTGCAAAAACCTAAAAAAAAGCTACCAAAAAAGAGATTCTACAGTCAACCAGTCCAGCTTCAACTACTTTTAATTATCAGATGCTCTTTCCTGAAATCACAGATCATCAGAACCATTTCGTTCGGCCACCTTCTTTGACAGAAGGAATCAGAGGCTCAAAACAGTCAAGTGACCTTCCCATGGTCATACAGTTGAAGAATCAGGATTCCTGCCTTCAAAGGCAGCCCTCCTTCCTCTGCACTTTAGGTCTCACAGGTTCAACCAACCTCATCTGGGTCTGTCCACATGGAGGAGAAAAGCAAATGATTGTTTAACCAACTCCACCTACATCTATCCACTGTCTAAGTGAGATCAGGTCATTTTCTCTAGAATTTAGGGAAAGAATTATGCAATGGCACTATTTGGCAAGATCCTACTAGTCAAAAATATACTCCCACAATACTTTGGACCCATTTGGGGTGCAGAGATGACATTGGGCTCTCCACTAAGCCAGGCCTCTGGAACTCAAACTCTGACAGGTTCCACAGAGCTGCTAAGTCTGAGCCCACTGATAGATTTTCTGTTTAATGACTGGCTTGGCTTAGTACAGAAAAGCTCCCCATGAAGGGGCCTTGGAATAATGACTTTTTCAGTCAGAGTAACTCCCCAAAATCATCTATTAAGACCCAGAAGGGTTATCCTCCATATCGATCCTTCTACTCCCTGGCCTTGATCCACATAAAGGGAGGCATATATGCATATTTACTTTGGAGAAACCACCAGGAGACCATCAGTGCATTTGTTTCATTGACTTCTCTCCTTTTTCTCTTTGACTCATCTTTATTTTTTAGAGTTCCTTCTGTGAACAAAACCAATACATAGTCATTTTGGAGGATTGATTATGAAAGAGGGAAGGAGAGAACAGCAGGCAGTGAGGGAAAAGGCAAAGGCCAGTGTCCATTTTGCCTTCTAACGATTGGATCCATGAAATCAGTCCCACTTATAAAATACAAGGGGGGTAAGAGACATGATTTATGTCTGAGAAAACTCCCCATGGCTTTGAGTCAGAGAAGAAGGAGTCAATGCTGCACTATCTTTGATGTTTGAACTACCGTGGTTGTCAGAATATAAGCACCTTGTCAGGGGCATTGGAGAATCACACGAGGATGCTTGGTTCTCTTGGGAGAATGGTCACCCATAGTCAGACTCATGGCGTGTCCAGAGCAGTGGTTGACTTCTGACATGACTACTTAAGGACAATTTATATGGGCCTCTTGGGGAGCCTCCTAAACCTGGCATTCAAAAGTATGTGTGTGTGTGTGTGTGTGTGTGTGTGTGTGTGTGTATAATACATACATAAAGATGTTGATGTGTGTATTTACCCATCTACATTTCTGTGTGTACGTGTTCATGTGTGTCTGTGTACCTATGCCTCTATGTCTATGTGCATGTATATAGGATTTATTGTTTAGTCATTTCAGTCATATCTGATTTTTTGTGACTTCATCTGGGGTTTTCTTGGCAAAGATACTGGAGTGATTTGCCATTTCCTTCTGCAGCCTGTTTTACAGATGAGGAAACTAAGGTAAACAGCATGAATTGACTTGCCTGAGGTCACACAACTAGTTAGTCTGTGGTCAAATAAATTTGAACTCAGGTCTTTGTGACTCCAGGCCTGGTACTCTATCTACTGTGCCACCTAATTCCCTCTCCCTCTCCCTCTCCCTCTCCCTCTCCCTCTCCCTCTCCCTCTCCCTCTCCTTCTCCCTCTCCCTCTCCCTCTCTCTCTCTCTCTCTCTCTCTGTCTCTTTCTCTGTCTCTCTCTCTCTCACAGTCCTCCCCTCTCACTCTCTTTCTCTCTCTCTCTCTCTCTCTCTCTCTCTCTCTCTCTCTCTGTCTCTCTCCCTCCACAGAACACATATGCATAGGTGTATACACACATGTATTATATATATATATATATATATATATATATATATATGGGGGGGGTATGTATGTAATATGAGGACAGATTTGAACTCAGGTCTTTCTAACCCCAGGCCTGGTACTCTATATATTGTGCTACCTAATTGTCTCTCTCCATATACAAATAAATGCACATGCATATATATATATATATATACACACAAATACAGGCACACATAAAATACATGTGTCTGTGTGGCATGTGTGGCATATATGTGCTCATATTGCATGCATGCATGTACACCCAGCAATACCCATAGGTACATCCAGATATGCATTATATCTATACATGTATATGATGTGTGTAGCCACATAGAGATACCCATGTGTACCTCTGCAGAGACAATGGCATATATTCTAGGTTTTTCACCTGTCCGGAAGTAAAATAAAATGACTCTTCGTCTACCCCCATACCAATTCAAGCGAGAAAATGGTTCTACCTTCAGCTCTGCTCTGACAGTAATATATTTCCCCCAAAGTGTCTCTGAGGCTCTTGGCTTTTAGGCCCACTCCATTTCTTCTGAATGTGCACTATCTGTGCACTTAGAGTAATAGTTGCCATTTCTGCAATTTTTTGAGGTGTCCAAAACACTTTCCCCACGTCCACCCTGGGTGGTAGGTATGTAATTGTTCTTCCTCTCAGTGGAGAGAGGAGGATATGGAAATGAGGAGGAGAAAGGACTAGCTCAGCATTAAACAGCTTCTGGTCGAACCTCGATTTGAGGCCGAGTCTTCTGGCCCAAGGGGATCCAGGTGCTCACTGCCCTAGAGTGTTTAGCCTCTCACTGTACAGATTCATGGAAATTCAAGTCTACTCTGCAACTTTTTTTCCCTCTTGTCACTGGAAGGGGAGGATAATACAGTTCGAGCTGGTAGGATATAGCACTTTACCTATTAGATGCAAGAGACCCTGTGTCCATTGATCTCATAAAAAGCTTCTAGACACCATTAGCCTTCCTATGACCTTCATTAGCCTTCCTATGACTCTCTGAAACAACCTTCAGCACTGAGAAGATGGGCAGATTCCAAAAGCAACCCACTTCTCAAGGAGAATGAAACCAGCTTCTCTGACAATGCTGATGCCATAATACCTGGGACTCCCAGCAGCCATCAGGGTTGGATTTGAAGACTCTTCTTTTGTCATCTCCTTTCTTCTGATAGGCAAATGAGGAGATAAGTCATGCCAATTTTAGAAATGCCACCCTGAACTTTGTGGATGAAGGGGCACACCTGGGATGTTAATCCAGTGTTTGCTGTGCTGATTAACCAAATAAATAAAAATTAGAAGCAGTTATTAAGTACCTACTATATATAAGGCAATGCACTAGGGACCTAAAGGCAACCCATAATACAAAACTTACCCTCTTGGGGGTAATAATGTAATAGTGATGATCGAACACATGGACACCCAGATTTATAATACAAGACAACATAATCAGTACAAGGCAGAAAGTTCTAAGTCCCTACAGGGGCCTTGAAAGAAATTTGATGAAGGAGAGATTGGGCTGGGCTGCACAGGGGGCAGTAAGGAAGGCAACTGGTGAGTTGTGCCTTGTGGGGAACTTGCTTAATCTATTTTAGAGACCAAACTTTACAGGGATCTTTAATCACTTTAGACAACTTAGATTAAGATGACGACATATACTGCAGACTCTGTATAGGGAAGCTTTACTGGTGCACTGAAGCAGTAACTTACTAAATAAATTGTACTCAAAGAGTGAATATTTAATTTACTCCCTTTGAGTAGTTTCTATTCTTGGGAACACCATGGAATGTTTCCCTGAACAAAACTAAATACATTTACTATTCAAAAACCCTGACAGATTTGTCTCTGAGATTCTGAACAACAAACTTAGCAAAACACAGATAACAGAATGTTCAATGTGTTCCAAGACTACAGTCTTAGATAAGGTTTTACCCACAAAGTTGTGACCTTATTGGTTAGTTGTTTGTTTCTTTTGATTTTGTTTTTAACACAACTCCTATCGACCCCATTCAATGAAGTCTTCCTTCTCCAGCCCAGCCTTTCCACCATTGACAGAAAACTATTTGCAATGTGTAGCTCTGACTGCATACCTCCCCATTGCCTACTGGCTAATATATGAGCATCTATAGCCTGGTGGCCCAAGCTCTCCAAAACTTGGCTCTAGTCTGGCTTCCCAGCCTGTTTGTATTCTGCTTCCCTTCATGTACTCTGCCTGGATGTCTATATTCCAATATAATAATTTGAATTAGAGCTATTTGTATAGATCTCTCTGAGGCTCCCACTTCTGCCATTAGAGCCACTTGAGACACATCTTGTTCTATATTTGCATCGCTAGAACCTAGCACAATAGCCTCTTACTAATTGTTTGTTAAATTGAATTGAGTCCTATAATGCCATATTAAAGGATGTCTGGGTCTTTAATGGAAGGTATGCTCTGAGACACAGAAAAAGTCGAGGGCTACTTAGCTGATGGAAAGGAAGTCTGGCTTCAAGCTTCATTTGAAGAAAGTTCAAGTTCATTCAAAGGACTTTCATTTCATCATGTGCTTTCATATCATGTCTATTCCAAAATGTTTTAGAGAACTACCATAAATAGTATCATTGCATTTTATGGCAGGGGGAGAAATTGTGTGGTGGAGTTAGGTAGGGAAAAAAAATCAATGAGGTTCAGAGGAGATGATAAAATGAAGGCCCAGAAACAGAAAATACTGCCCATAGGATTGTTCTCATGCTATTCCTGTGGTTGTCCAAACGATAGCTATAAAATGAGCAGCATAATGAACTACCTTGGTCCCCCTTGACCAGGTGTCAGAAATCCTCATTTCAAGTCCCACGAGGTGGTCACCTTATTAGCTTTGTCTCAGAATTTCTTAAAACCTTAACTTCCACATCTGTAAAATGGAAATCATGCCATAGGTAATTATTTATCTTCCTGGGTTATTGTGAGGAAAACTCTTTCTTTGTAAACTATAAGGCATGATGTAAGCAATTAATTGTTCTTGTTTGGTCATTTTTCAGATGTATCTGACTCTTCATGACTCCATCTAGGGTTTTCTTGGCAGAGATACTGGAGTGGTTTGCTGTTTCTGCCTCCAGTTCATTTTATAGATGAAAAACTGAGGTAAACAGAGTGAAGTGACTTGCCCAAGGTCACATGGCTAGGAATTGTCTGTAGATGGATATGAACTCAGGGGGATGAGTCTTCCTGACTTCAGACCTGATGCTCTATCCACTGAGCCACCTAGCTGCCCCACACATTTCTGCTTACAGCCAAATGAATAATTCAGGCATTTGTGAGAGTTGCTGAGATCCCATGGAAATAAAACTATGTAGAGTAGCTTGAATGATTAAATCAAGAAATCTCAGGACTTTCAAAAGTATCATTAGCTGACAAAAATGGGCATTTCTCTTTTGGCATCTCCTGCTGCCTTTCTCACCTTGTGGTATTTGACTACTTCCTACTCCCCCCATTGGACCAGACCAAGTGAGCACTTCAAGCTCTTTCCAAACAAATCCCAATGGTAACCTAATAAATTAAAAAAGAGTTATCAGTAGATTTGAGCCACTTTTTGAGAATATTTGCTTTGCTTCTTTAAAAAGCCTTTAAATTTCCTTTATAGGACAACAGAAATTGAGATCAGCTTTCACAAAATAGTACTGTATTGCTTGCCAACTTTGATGGCTGCCCCAGTTAGAAATGAGTTCAGAAGCTGGATTAAAAAGTCATGTTGAGGAGGGCGGTGGTGGCCTAGGTCAGGGGAAGCCTTGTAAATTGTGTCATTTATATTGATCTTGCTTCCCCAATTACAGGGTAAACCTGAGTAGGGCAGAGAGATTATATCTTGAAAGTCTTTGGAGATAGTTCATTTGGAAAAGGGCTGAGGATTTAAGCGACCTGCAAACTGAACATAAATCAACAGTGTAATGTGACAGTCACCAAAGAGCCTTAAGATTCTTAGAGGCCTAGAGTTCATGGCTAGAGAGGCATTGGGCCCATAGTACTCGTCCCTAGGCTGACAGCATTGTGTTACATTCTGGACATCATATTAGACAGGAGATTGATAAGTGAGACTATTTTGTGTGTCTGTGTGTGTCTGTGTGTGTGTGTGTGTGTGAGAGAGAGAGAGAGAGAGAGAGAGAGAGAGAGAGAGAGAGAGAGAGAGAGAGAGAGAGAGGATAAGATGATACAGGGCTTTAAAATCATGTCCCATATACCCATCAATAGGGAAATAACTGAACATATGGTATATGAATGTTATGGAATACTATTGTTAAACCATAAATGGTCAAACTCTAGAGAAACATGGAATGAATTACAGGAACTCAGGCTGAGCAAAGGGAGTAGAACCAAGAAAACATTGTCCACATTAAGAAGAACATTGGGAGTTGATCAACCCTGATGGACTCAACTCCTCTCAGCAATTCAGAGAGCTAGGAAACCTCTAGGAGACCAGCTATGGACAATGCTATATCCCCATCCAGAGGAAGAAAAACAAAACAAAATAAAACCCTACAGAATCTGAATGAACACTACTTTCAGTTTTTAAAAATTTAGCTTATGTATTTCTTTCTTACCTCATATTTTTCTTTCTTTTCCCTTAATCCTAATTCCTCATACTGAAAATAACTAATCTCTTAAACACAAATGTGTATGTACAATATTTACCAGACTGTTCGCCACTGAGGGGAGGGGAGTGAGAAGGGAGGGTGGAAAGAGATTAAGTTAAACAATGTGCATATGCATATGGGTGAATGTTGAAAACTTTCATGACATGTAACTGGAAAATAAGATAAAATAAAATATCCATTAAAAATCAAATCAAATCATGAGAACTAATTAAAGTAAGTGAGGAAGAGAAGATGTAGGATAGAAGTGATCATTGTCTTCAAGTAATTTAAGGGTTTTCATGTATAAGAAGAATCCAATTGGTTCTTTCAACAAATAGCAAAGAGTAGATGCTGAATAAAGGTGAATGTCATTAGGTTTGATGGCAAGAAAAATATCTTAACAATTAGAACCAGCAAAAGGTGGAATAGGCTCCCTTGGGAGGTGATGGGTTGGTTACCCCTTACTAGAAGAAACTGCAAGCAGATGCCAGATGACAAGTTGGTAGGGGTCACAGATGTTGTGGGAGGAAATTCTTCTTCAGACAGGGCTTGACTGAACAAGAAAAAATCATTGTTTACATCATGCCTTATAGTTTACAAATTGTTTCTGAGGGTCCCTTCAAACATCCATGTTTTGTGATTCTGTATATTAACAATAATGGCCAACGTTTATATAGCCCCTGCTAGGTGCCAGACAGCATGAAATAAATGGTGTACTTGCAACAACCCTGAGAGGTAGTTGCTACTATTATCCCCATTTTATAGATGAGGAAAGTGAGGCAGATAAAGATTAATTACTTGCTAATAAGTAACCGAGGTTAGATTTGAACTCGGATCTTCCTGATGCTAGTCCCAGGGAATCTAAACATTGTACTACCTAGTTTCTTTTCCCTCCTAGTTCTTTGCATCTGGCTGAACATACAGCAGGTTTTCAGTAAATGTTTGTTGAATGAATGGAAGTATAAGAAATGAAAATCTATATGCCAGATAATAACCAAGGAAGAGCTGACGTCACGATGACGTTAGCATTTTCTGGTTTTCAACTGAAACATCGATCAATGGAAGGCAGATTAGCAACTCATTTTATAGAGAGCATGTCATGGGTATTAGATAGTCATAGTCTAGGCTAATTTGCATTCCTAATAGGGGGATGAAATTTTCCCTAGGATACTAAAATGGATGAGAAATGAAGGAAGCATAATCTTAGGAGAACTATGGTTTCTTGAATAAAGTTTTGATTAAAAATAAATTGGAAATTATATGAGTTGGTTGATATATTTAAGCTATACACATTTAACATCATTACTGTCTATGTGGGTATTATAAATTTTTCAGTCTCTCACTGATTAAAAGCCTTTAATAAACTTTATATGAGTAAAGGAAGATAAGAAATCACTTTATTCAAATTGATGAAGCACAACATTAATGGATTACTCTCCTCACAAACTTTCTAAAATACACGGCAATCATATTTAGACTGCAAAGACCAATTTCCTTTATTTGAGCAACTGTTTATGAAAAATTGCATTAAAAAGGAAAATTATTTTTTAAAAAAACTTGGTCTCTGATGACAACTTACAGCATTTTTTTCAGAACTGCTAATGTGCTATATAATTACAGTATGGTAAGAGTTAGATCTTGAAGGGCTCTTGGAGGTCAGGAAATGAAGACTCAAAGAGGACAAGTATGATTTCTGAACTTATTTAGAAGTTCTGTCATTGTAAAAGAATCATCACAAGGATGAAAGTAAAAGAGCCCACAAGCTACTAGGAGAATAAACCAATTTAGAAAATAAAATTTATTTGCCACATGTCACAGAGGAGAATGATTGAGGAAAGAGTGATGGACAGGAAAAAGAATCTGAAGAAAAGTTGATCTGAAATCCAACTAAGTCAGATTGTTCCAAGATCATTTATGTTGAACCTAGGAGCAGAACCAAGAGATAAAAATGCAATAAAGCCATCACTATTTTTGTAACTAACTCTTTCAAATCACTAGCAGTGTAGCCACCACATTTGGATTTCTAAGATCTCCATATGTGATATGCTTTCTGAAGAAATGAATCCAGGGCAGCTAGGTGGCGCAGTGGATAGAGCACTGGCACTGAAGTCAGGAGTACCTGAGTTCAAAAATGACCTCAGCCACTTAATACTGATCTAGCTGTGTGGCCCTGGGCAAGCCACTTAACCCCACTGCCTTGCAAAAACCTAAAAAAAAGAAATCAATCCAAAGATGAGCAGCTAAGCCAGACCAGGCTCACCCAGAAGTAATCAGTGCTGGTGGTGACATAATTTTAAAATATCTTTATTAAAAAGTATTTTATTAATGTACTTAGTTTTTGTTACCTTAACTTCCAAATATATACTTACTGTGCATGAGACATTCTAGCCATGTGGCTGTGGTAAGCTGCAGAGATTGGCTGGAGAGCAGAGCAAGGATTCCAACATGGCCTTCACTTATATTTCCAGACCCCAGTGGACACAAATATAGCCAAGCCTTCCCCCTGTTGAAGGTGAGAGTTTTTTTTTTTAGGGATTTGAGACTTCAGCTACTCCTGGGGAAACAGAATGAGCCTGTACTCACCAGAAAGTGAGCTCTAATGATTTTTGATTGGTTTATATTTAATGTCTGTTCTGCATCAATGGTTTATATTTCTTAACTTAATGGGAGCATTGGTTTGCTAGGAAGTATGGAATGTAATGCCTTAAATGTAAATCAAGTGTAGCAGTCAACTGATGTCTCTAGGTTGGGGCAAAAATGAGATATAGAAGTGATTTGATATTGAGAATCCTCATGATTTGAAAATAGCCTGTTGTGGCACAGAAATTGTGGCAGTGGTTGTTGTTTCAGTAGCATGTGACTCTTCATGATCCCATTTGGGGGTTTCTTGCCAAAGATTCTTGAAGTGGTGTGCCATTTCCTTCCCCCGCTCATTTTTCAGTTGAGGAAACTGAGGCAAGCAGAGTGAAGTGACTTGGCCAGGGTCCCGAAAGTGGTGTCTGAGGTGGGATTTAAACTCAGGAAAATACACCTTCCTGATTCTAGATTGCACCACCTAGCTGCCCCCATGTTAGAGAAGTACTTGTAGCAAATTTGCTTATGTCCTGGGAGCCTGCCTGGTGTGTTTTAAAGAGATGTTGTTCTAAAGTGTAGGCTCTATTGATGTTGTAGAGGTCTAAGATGAGATGTCTTCACCAGAGGTGCACTACTGATCTCATACATAGGCATTCAGGAAAATACTAGGGCAGGTGGGAGCCTGGCAATATGATTTCCAGATCTAACCTGTACTCCATAATTGAAAGCCTTGGATTCACACCCACCTAAGTGAAGATTTAGGGACTTCTAAGTAATTATTGTATTTGTATTGTATTGTATTGTATTGTATTGTATTGTATTGTATTGTATTGTGTTGTGTTGTGTTGTGTTGTGTTGTGTTGTATTGTGTTGTGTTGTGTTGTGTTTTGTTGTTTTGTTGCATTGCATTGCATTGTATTGTATTGTATTGTATTGTATTGTGTTGTGTTGTGTTTTGTTGTGTTTTGTTGCATTGCATTGCATTGCATTGTATTGTATTGTATTGTATTGTATTGTATTGTATTGTATTGTATTGTATTGTATTGTATTGTATTGTATTAGAATTTCATTCATTTCTAACTCTCATGTAGATGTCCATAGGGCAGGTAAGTGGGACAGTGAATACAGTGCCAGGCCTGGAGTTCAAGTTTAGCCTAGACACTTCCTAGCTACGTGACTCTGGGCAAGTCATTTCACCCAGTTTGCCTCAGTTTCTCCTCTGTAAAATGAGCTGGAGAAGGAAATGGCAAACCACTCTAGTATCTCTGCCAAGAAAATCCCAAATGGGGTCATGAGGAGTCAGATATGACTGAACAGCACTAGGTGTGCACATTTTACTTATAAGCACCAAGCTGACAAGGCATAGGACACTGGACAAATTTAGTACACACAAACAGAGAATTCAGAAGGAGATTCATATAGAAATTCATGGATACTCATAAAAACTTTCCCTTCCACCAGGGCCCTTTTCAGTCCTTACAGATTTGTAATATAATCTTGGCCTTTAATTCTAGGTTCTCACAAATGAGGCATGAATCTGGTTACTTAAAGAATCAGCAAGGGGCAGCTAGGTGGCACAGTGGATAGAGCACTGGCCCTGGAGTCAGGAGGACCTGAGTTCAAATCTGACCTCAGACACTTAATAATAATCTAGCTGTGTGACTTTGGGCAAGCTGCTTAACCACACTGCCTTGCAAAAAACAACAAAAAAATGAAGAATGAATGAGTGAATGAATAAATTAATGAATAAAAAGAATCAACTTCCTTTCCCTAGACCAGGAATTCTTAACCTGGGGTCTGTGAATCCTTTTCCTTAATATTTTGTCAACTATTTCCAGTATGATTTATTTCCTTTGTAACTCTATACATTTTATTCATTTAAAAATTCTGATTTTGATTCTGAGAAGGGTTCCTAGGCTTCATCAGACTGCCTAAAGGGTAGA